>NC_143509.1:102442556-102792556 GCF_031878675.1 Megascapheus bottae | reverse complement strand
AGGTGCGCGGGGCGCGGGGCGCGGGGCGCGGGCGGGCGGAGCGCCCTTCCTGGGCGGGCGGGCGCGGCCGGGCTGGGACCTGCCGGGCCGGGATCCCCGGTGCGCGTCTGCCCGGCCGGCCGCTGGTCCTGGGAGCCCCAGTGGCAGGGCGGGGAGGAGAGGCGCGCGGGCCCCGGCCGGAGGGCGCTCCCGGGCCGTCTCCTCGGGGGATCCCCGCCGGGGCGCGGGGGAGACGCTCGCCCCTCGCTCCTTTGTTCGGGGAAATCGCCGCCGCCGCCCGGCCGTTACCTGAACCCCTCCTGCCCCCGGGTCCCCACCGAGCTTGCGAGAGAAACTGGAAACTCCGAGATGCCGGGCGATACGGCCGGCGCGGCGGCCGGGATCGCCCGGACAGGGGCTGCTGGGGCCCCGGGGCCCCGGCCATGGGGAGCCGGCCGGGTCCCGGCGTGCTCGGCCTGCCGGGGCGCAGGCCCGGCCCGGCCCGGCTCCGGGGCGCTGCGGTCCACGGCACCCCGACGGGCCGGCCGTGGGCGCCCTGCGCCCTGCGCCCTGCGCCCGCGCCCGGCTGGAAACCTGCCCTGGGGCCCGCGCGCGTGCCGCGGCCTCCGCACGGGCGGGAAGGGCTGGTCCCGCCAGCCCTGGCGGCTGCAGATCCTCCCCAGGTGCCCGGGCCGGGGGGTTCCCGGAGCCTCCAGCCTTTAGGAGCCCAGCAAAGAAGGGAAGCGCACAGCGGCTTCCCGCGGTGTGTGGAGCCGCTGCGAAGAGCGGAAGTTCACCTGGCGGGGAGGTGAGCGAGAACCGGGAAGCCCGGGCCCGGGCCGGCTGCCCCGGGCTCCTCTGGATCTGAAGGCGCTCCCCACCTCCCGAGCTCCAGGCCTACGCACTGGCCCTTAGCTTTGTTTGCTCTGTCACTTGAGCCAGGGCTGTAATTGGGCTTTGATTTTTGCTGGTTAATTAGAGATTCGAATCTCCCTGACTGTCCCGCCCTGGTCAGCTTCAAACGTTCACCCTCAGATCCCTAGTGCCCAGCTTGAGCCCATCTCCTTCACTCCGCAGTGGCGTCAGAAGAGGGCCAGGTGGGGCAGGAGACTCGTGTGGGGCTTCTTCTGAAGCTGTAGTTCACCTCCGTCCCACCAGGGCCCCCGCCCCCTGGGCGCATGGGGTTCCACGGAACTCCAGGGACACCCCCTGAGCTGAGACCTGTGCCTGGAGACGGAGACTCAACACTTCTGTGCCAGCTGGCACAGCCTGCCCCTGTCCTCAGCTCGGCCATGGGCTTTGTCGTCTTCCACCTTCCTCCCTGCCAGCAGTAGAGACTGCAGGCCAGAGTGGAATGGCAGTCAAAATGGTAGGAAAGGCACGTGGGTCAGGAGCTTGTAAGCTTTGGCCACCTCTTACTCTGTGCCATCAAAGGGGCACGGTGAAGGGTAGAGAAAGGAGGCTTGTTATGTCATGATGCCGCAGGAAGGTAGCATGTTATCCACTGGGTGCAGATATGAATGTTAGATTTGGATAGAGGAAGAATGGTGTGTGTGTGGGGGGGTGTGTGTACATCAACAGACCAGATGCAGATGTGCTCTGGTTGACCCTCCCCTTATCTCAAGTCTGGACTTTGGGGTGTGGTCGTCAGTTCAGGGGAGCAATCTGATTCTCATGAGTTGATTCCTCTTTGACTGAGGATACAGCCTTATCATCCTACGTCATTCTCCTCATTCGAGGGTGGTCTGTCTGTCCTGCCAGGTCCTGCTGCTCTTGCGAGGTAGCTTCAGTCTCTGGTGGTAAAGACGTTCTCAGAGTGACTGCAGAGTAAAGACACATTCAAAATGGAGGCAGGGACACCAAGCTTCTCTCGTGCTTTTAGTGAGTTCAAGGGCCCAAGTAAATAAGCAGAGTTTTTCAGCAAAAGTACTGTAAGTACCTGTTATAAATACACTCTCCACAGACTGAATGAACCCTGGTTGTCTCCACGGCGGGAAGCCCAGCATGAGCCTTTGGGTTTGGGCACTTTTTGAGTTTGCTTGTGAGAAATTCCTACCCCACGTACAGTTTACAAGACTTGTTGCCTGTGAGTGGAGGAAGTTTATTTACTGCACACTGTTCTCTCGGAGACCTTGTGTTCTCTGTCTCCTGGCACTCAAGACAGCTTATGTCTCTCTTGACTAGCATTCCCCACCCCTCCTGTTGCTATGTGCTGGTTCTGAGGCTTGAACTCTCGGCCTGGGCACTGTCCCTAAGCTTTTTGCTCAAGGCTAGTGCTCTAGTACTTGCGCCTCAGTTCCACTTTTGACTTTTTTAGTGGTTCATTGGGGATAAGAGTCTCATGGTCTTTCCTGCCTGGCTGGCTTCCCACTATGATCCTGAGATCTCAGCTGGGATTACAGGTATGAGCTACTGACTGGTACCTGTAAGGACTGGGGGCCTGGAAGAACTTTCCATGTGAAGCTTTCTCTGCACATCTCATTGGTCCTGGGTAGTTGCTTCGCGCCAGTTTGGTCCTTAGTAACTTTTCTCCTTGTACCTCTAATGTTCGTCTTCTAAGAACAGAGTTGGATTATTGCTGGAGCCAAGCCCTGAGCTCTGGAGTATACTCTGCCCTTGGCTGGCTGGCCTGGTAATTGAAGAACTGAGTTTCGTCACACAGGCATTATAATAACACTTGCAGGTATCCATTCATGTGATGATTCTGTTGTCCAGCAACCTGGTTTTTTATAATATAGTCAACTCAGTTATAGGAAAGACAAGGCAGAGAAGAAGTCAGGTCACGGTGCCTCGTGCTTGGTCAGGAGCAGGGCTGGCTGGACCCGGGAGCCTACAGAGCTGTGATCCTCCTGGTGGGTTTTGAGTTTAGGTGTAGGGTGCTTAGAGGGGACCGATGACCGTTGCCCTAGTGTCAGTCCTAAGGTCAGGATGGCACAGAGGTAGATTAAAAGGTTGGGGGGCAGAGTTGCTGAGGAGGTGCAGGAAGTACAGATCCTAGCTGGGCTTTGTGTGGCATTTGTTTGAGTTTCTGTCCAATCTCAGAATGAGTCCTCCTGCTGCCCCACCTCGGCCCTGGCACGATGAGCCCAGGGCCCTGGGAGTTGGAGTGACTTCCTGGGCGATGGGAACGGGGAGTGGGGGGCGCTGGCTCACTGCAGCTCTGTGAGAGCTGGGCCAGTTGCCCTTGTTCTGGGCCTCACCCCCGCCAGGGTCTTCTGGGAGGTGGGAATGAGGCTCCCAGCCTGTCACCCCCATTCTTTCCTGTCTCCGTCATGGGGCGATTCTGGGGGACTCTGTAGTAATGGGCCATCACCCCCACCCCAGTGCTGCACAGACCCCAGGCAGGCAGGACCCAGGCAGCTCAAGTTCTCCCGAGCCCCGTAGGGAGCTGGTTCTGGGAACTCTGCTCAGCCTAAGCCCGAGGCACTAGAGGCAGAAGGGCGCAGAGGCTGGTCAGGTGAGTGGGGGAAGTGCTCTGCTGGTGGGGGTAGAGGGGATGGTCTGGGGCCTGCACCCCTGCAGGTGGCTCTGGAGTCTGGGGCGCTCTCCTTCCTCTGCTGTCTATCCTAGCTGTTCTGTCCCGCAGCCTGCAGTTGTTAAATCACTGCCTGCCTTCCCTGCCCGTCCTGACTTTCTAGGTCACCCACCAGGAAACTGCTCCATGTGGGGCTGACCCAGAAGTATTGGGGGGGGGTCTTTGCAATTGGGAGGTTGGGGATACAGGAGCGTCGTGAGCCTGACAGCTGAGATGGGCCCAAAAGGCTGGTGGGAGGATCCCACCCCACCCTGGGGTTGTGGATGACAGAGGTTGGCACATGATGTGTCCGGCGCCAGGCCACTGTGGATCCAAACAGTCTGTGGGCTCCTGGTGAGGAGCTAGGAGGCTAGATGGTCATCTCGGACAGCCCAAGTGGAGTTGGGGGCCAGAGGGCTAAGCAGAGCCAGTCCTGGGGCTGGCTTTCCCCAGCAGCCACGGGGCAGTGGGCAGGAGAGTGGAGTTGGCGAGGCCACATTGGGGTCAGTGATATCAGTTTTTCAAGGCGGTGGATGGGGAATGCCTTGCATGTACACAGGGTGGATTTTGAAGAGGGCAGGTGACCCAGGACTGGCCTTTTGCTGGGGTGGTGGCGGGCTAGAAACTCTGGGCCCTTTGCATGTGTACACAGGTGAGCTGGCAGGCAGCGGGGTGGCAGGGCAGCAATAAAGAAGCACAGAGGTTGGAAAGGCCTGAGGGCCTGCGTGCCTGAGGTCCAGGGCCTTCACACGGGGCAGCGGGCCCTGAAGACCAGACGCTCCTGTAGGACTGGGGAGCAAGGCTCTGGAGATAGGGCAGACATGTTAGAAACATGTTCCCTCCCTCCGTTCTTTCCTTCTTTCCCCCTTCGCTTCCTTTTCTCCTTCCCTTCCCCTCTTTCCTTTTTTCCTTCCCTCATTCTACTTCCTTTCTTCCTTTTTTTTTTTTTTTAACTATGTGTATGTGTGTGCTGGTACTTGGACTTGAACTCAAGGCTTGGCTGCTGTCTCTTAGCTTTTTCACAGAAGGCTGGTGCTGTACCACTTGAGCCATAGCTCCACTTCTATCTTTTTGGTGATTAATTGGAGGTAAGAGCATCACTAACTTTCCTGCCTGGGCTGGCTTTGAACCTCGATCCTCAGATCTCAGCCTCTTGAGTAGCTAGGATTACAGGTGTGAGTTGCTAGGCCTGGTTAGGCCAGGCTGTCTAATGGCTTATTTGAGGGTTGAGGCCTGGTGTCAAATTCCCCTGCAGCTACTTGCTTCCCCAGGGGCTGCCCCCACAGGGTGTGGCCCGAGTGCATAGGTCTGGACTCTACAAACAGGATCTTAGAGATGGTTCTGTGGAATTCTGGTTTCAGGACCAGGTTTTGACTTGAACTTCGTGATGGAGACAGATTCCCTGAGCTCAGTCACCATTCCTGGTGGCAGTTCACCTCAGGAGCTCGTGGCTGCCTTGAGCCCCTGTCCAAATAGATCCTTAGATGGTGGAAGGCAAACAGCTGTGTGTCCTGTACCCCTGGAGCCCTCAGGCCAGGCAGGGTCCTTGCTCAGAACTGGTGACTTGGTCATGCAATGAGGTCACACTTGCCTAGTGGGCGCACACGCTGGACCCGTCCGTGTGTCACCTGCTCTCTATGGCCACGAGGCTGGTGATGGCTTCTTTCTCTTTGTTCTATTTCATCTTACTCATCTAGGCAAGAAACGGAGAAAGAGAAGGAAGGAAGGAAGGAAGGGAGAGAGGGAGGGAGGGATGAAGGAAAGAAGGAAGAAAAGAAAGGAAAGAAGAAAGGAGTGAGCCAGACTTGATTCCTGCCCTAAAAAGTTTGTAATCTCCTTGGGACAATGCGGTATTCATACGAAAAGAAACTTGGATTGTACAGGTGAGCCTTTTGTGAGCTCTCTCTCTCTTTCTCGTTTTCTTTCGCTCTCTCTCTCTCTCTCTCTCCCCACTGCTTCTCTTCTCTGTTTTCTCTCCCCCCCTCCTCGCCCTCTCCCCCTCTCCCTCCGCCTCCTCTGCAGGACTCCCTATCAGCCATGCAGGCCTTCTTCTCGTGGGTTCATGCTTGTGCGTCTTGGACTCTCACTGAAGTCCCAGCTGTAGTCTTGCGTGAGCCTGACGGGGTTCTCGCCCTGGAGAGGATGGATGGTGCACTGAGAGCGTCACAGGAAGTTTCTCTGTGACACGTGTTTCTGGATGTGGGGTGTTACTGGTGGTGGTCGGGTGATCTTGGGGGTGGAAGTTAAGAGTGCAGACAATAGGGGCTCCCTTGTACCTCCGGCAATTTGAGCAGCCTCAGGGGAGGCACAGCAGTATATGTGTGTGTGTGTGTGTGTGTGTGTGTGTGTGTGTGTGTGTAGGGGACCTCAGGTGCTGCAACTCACTGTCCCCGACTTTGGTTGTTTGAAAAAAAGTCTCTAGAAGATATTTCAGAGACCTGATAAGCTACAGCATGGAGCTCTTCTTGTTCTGGGAGCCACGTTGCCACACTGTGGACACAAACTGGATTCCACAGTATTGTTCTGGCTTGCCCATGGCCAGGCAGGGTGGGTGACCCAGGAGCTGCCCTGTGACAGGGTAGTCTACGAAGGAGCAGGGATGTGGAGAGGACCTGAAAGGAGGAGGGGAGGACAGCCAGGAGAAGCAGCTGGCTCCTTCTGCATCTCCCCTGTTCCCCTTAAAGGAAGATTTCCTAGAGTGCTGGCATGTGACTGACTGCTTTCCAGAACCCAGAACATGTGTCCGCCCTTTACATGGTGGAAGAGGACTGCTAACAGGGCTGTGTCTTGACACCCAAATTGTATGCTGTTCCTCTCAGAGACCAGCCTATGTGGCCCGTGGTCTCCTGTGCTGTGGAAATGCAGTTTTCATGTCTTTATTTTTATGTATTTATTTTTATGGTGGTGGTACTGGGGCTTGAACTCAGCCCCTCATGCTCTCACTTGTCTTTTTCACTCAAGGCTGCAACTCTACCACTTGTGCCATACCTCCACTTCCAGGTTTTTGCCGGCTAGTCGGAGATCAGAGCGCTCCAGGCTTTCCTGCCCAGGCTGCTCTTGAACCTTGATGCTCAGATCTCAACCTCCAGGGTAACGAAGATTACAGGGGTGAGCCCTCAGCACCCAGTTTTGAAGGGCAGTGTTGAGACAGATTGGACTGAGGGGTTCGCTGGGTATTTTTCGATGCTCTTCTTGCAAACCCAGTTCCAGTGCAAGCTCCCACCTTCCTTCCACCCATCTTGGCCCCAGGAGGCACCCAGAAAA
The DNA here is from genome assembly GCF_031878675.1 of Megascapheus bottae. Taxonomy (NCBI): domain Eukaryota; kingdom Metazoa; phylum Chordata; class Mammalia; order Rodentia; family Geomyidae; genus Megascapheus; species Megascapheus bottae. The sequence goes on along the minus strand of NC_143509.1, from coordinate 102,785,799 downwards.
CCCTTTCAGAGCCCATGGTCCCAGAGCTGGACCCCCTCCACGTTTCTGGCTCCAGTGTTTCCTGGGCCATGGGATGGCGGGTGAGGTAAGATTGTCCAGTCGCTTGCTTCTGGAACCGGCGGCTTCCACTGGGCAGTTCCTGGCTGCGGCTGTCTCTGCTCCTTCCTTCCCTGGCGTCCCTGCTCTCCCTGTTAGAGATTTGCCACTGAACAGCAAGCAGGGATTTTGAGCGCGCAGTCCGCCGGGCTTCCTGAGGGCTCCTCCAGCGGGGAGCCTGCCCCTAGATGACATTTCCACATCCTGAAACTTCAACCAAACCTGTAACTGCGGAGATAGCCGCGCTGTAGGAGGAGCTGCTTGACAGGGTGGACGCAAAGAGGGAGTGTGTGTCCACTCGCTATTCTGAAAGAACTGGGGCAGGGGCTTGCTCCTGTCAATTAGCAAGAGAGTGGGCCTTACCCCGTGTCTGGCCTGGAGTCCTTCACAAGGTAGACAAAGGAAAGGTGCATTAGCCTGGGTCAGGCACATCATTTTAATCGCTGTGTATGCTTTCCATTTCAGTGGTGACCCCTCTCACCCAGAAAACCATTGACTTTGTTTTTAATCTTAAAAGTCATCTCAGTGCTCTCCACATGGCCTGCTTCTTCTGTCTTATCTGCACATCAAGAGTCAGTAACTGGGTGCATGAGTTCAAAGTCATACACATAGTTTTATATTTCACAGGTTGTTGGTGTGTCATGGTCCTTCAGCTCAGGGTCTGGGCGCTGTCCCTGAGCTCTTCAGCTCAAGGCTAACGTTCTACCCGTTGAGCCACAGCGCCTCTTCTGTTTTCTGGTGGTTAATTGGAGATAAGAGTCTCAAGGACTTTAGTGCCTGGGCTGGCTTTGAACCATGATCCTCAGATCTCAGCCTCTGGAGAAGCTAGGATTACAGGCGTGAGCCACCACGCCCAGCTGTATCTTTCTTTCTTTCTTTCTTTCTTTCTTTCTTTCTTTCTTTCTTTCTTTCTTTTGCCAGTCCTGGGGCTTGAGCTTAGGGCATGAGCTTTTTCCTCAAGACTAGCACTCTGCCACTTGAACCACAGCACCACTTCTGGCTTTTCTATGTATGTGATACCAAGGAATGGAACCTGGGTATTTGTGCATGCTAGGCAAGCACGCTACCATTAGGCCAAACTCCCGGCCCCTGTATCTTTCTTTTTAACTGGAGCTTTCGCTTGACTTTTTGCTGCTCATAGCTTGTGCTCTACCATTCAAGCCATGCCTCCAGACTGGAGTTTTGCTGATTAGTTGGTGAGGCACGTCTCACGGACTTTTCTGCCTGAGTTAACACTGAATCATGATCCTTAGATCTCAGCCTCCTGAGATGCTAGGGTTACAGGCTGTAAACCTCTAGTGCCTGGAAGTTTTGGGGTATCTTGTTGTTTAATTATCCAGATATTAACTTTGGTTAGGAGATACAATAGCAATGTCCACTGAGCTCGGAAAGGGTTATTCCTGTCGCCTGCTTGAAGCACACACCTCATGCAAGTCTACACACCAGCCCCAACCCCATGGTGGACTAGACATTCTTCCGCTTTAGAGTACTGCTTATGGAAGCAAGACTCAGGCCGCATTTCCTGCCATTGCCCGTGCAGTGCCTTGGCTAGCCTGTAGTGGTTTTTCTGGACTCCTGCAGGCGGAGGAGCCAGGGCCCAGGACCAGAGCCGATGTGCACAGGGGGGGCCGGGGAGGGCCTGATCCCACAGGGAGGTGGCAGTCACAGCATCTCCATGGCCTTGGCTGTGGGGTGTGTTGTTTGTGCGGGGAATCTGTGGTGTGCCAGGCTCTTTTCCAATGATGTTGCCTTCTAGATGGACAACAAGGAAGCCATTTCTCAGGAGATTTGTGGGTCCTTTTCAGATTTTTAAGCTCAGCTGGAGAAGTGGAGAATCGTTCCAGGGGAGAGGGGAGGAGGAAGGAAGGAAGGCAGGAAGGGAGGGAGGGAGGGAGGGAGGGAAGAAGGGAAGGAAGGAGGTGGGAAGGGAAGGGAAAGAAAGAAAAGGGAAGGTTTGGCAACACCTTATTAAGGAAAGGAGATAGGTTCTTGATTCAGTGGGCTCTTCAGGGGAGAGCAGAGTAAGCGTGACTCTGAGTATGCGATAGAGTGGGGCTTGGGAGCAGGCAGGCAGGCGGATGGAAAGTCACCATGAATGAACGAGGGGGATTCTGCCTGGACAGGGTTCTTGTTGAAGGTTGGCCGGTGGAGGCTTAGAACCTGCTGTGGACAGAATGTCCAGGTGGCAGGGTGGGGACCTGCTCTGGATGGCGTGACTGTGTGTCCAGGTATCGGGATGGGGGCTCCTGGCAAGCTGACATAACAGGATTCTTTCTAAAACTAGATTCTGTGCGGAAGCAAGCAGAGAGGGTCAGAGGCCGGAGAGTCTGGTGTCAGGGAGTCCTGGCAGGAGTGAGGCTTGGCAGGAATATGCAAGTGTCTCTGGGTGTCATGGTAACTCTTTACACAGGACTACTAGCGAGGCTAGGACAACCAACGCTTTTCTCATTACTACTAAACTTGGCTGTGTGTGTGTGTGTGTGTGTGCATGCGTGTGTGTGTGTGCATGCGTGTGCACTCATGCACATGTGTCAGTACTAGGGCTTGAACTCAGGGCCTTGCACTCTTAGTTGTCCATTTTTTTTTCTTTTTGCTGGCTAACTGGAGCTATGAGTGTCAAAGACTTACCTGTCCAGGTGGCGTTCAGTCTGTTATCCTACAAGCTTAGCCTCCTCAGTAGTCAGGATTGCAGGCATGAGACACCAGCATGGTTGCCTCTTGTGTAGTTTTGTTTATTAACTTCTCCTTTTGGTAGGTGGAACACCTCAAGGGCTGTGGGGGGGGGAGTGGCCCCTGGAGAGGGGGCTCAATGGGGCAGTTGGTTCTGGAGACCTGGACTCAGCCTGGGGCATTCTCCTGGGCGCTGCTCTGAGTGTTGGGGTGCTCGCCCTTCCTTCTTCCTGGACATGGTAGTTAAACTTGCAGCCTGGCTCTCACCCCAAGGGCAGGCCTGGCTCCAGGACAGAACTAGGCTGTGCTAGGCTAGATGGCACAGATTTGCTTTGTGAGGAAAGGGGGGGGGGAGCAGAGGTGGGAATTGCAGTTTGTTCTGGGGAAAGGCAGCCTTTCTGAGCCTTCTGGTTCTTTCCAGGTTGATCGTCAAAGCTAGCCAGGGTGGCACTGTTACAGGCTTGTGCTTCTTTCTTCCAGGTGGGCTTCAGGGAGACAGAGGCGCGTCTTCACCCTGATGCTGCTGCTGCTGCTGGAACCAGGATGGCTTTAAACTCAGTACGTGGTTAATTATTACCTGGCAGGCCTTCCCTCAGCTCCTGTTCCTCTGGTAGTACCACAGCGGATACTGGTCAGCGTTTTTAAGAGCCAAGTGGGGGGGGGGTTGGGGGAGGGTGTGACTGGTGTTCAAGGTGTGGTCTGGAGTGGCGGTCAGGGGTGGAGCCAGGCCTGCATGGAAGGAACTGGAAGACTCTGCTGCCGGGTAAAAGTCTGTCGTCTCGGTCACCCCTCCTTTCTGTTTTGGGAGTTGGGGAGGGGGAAGTGTGCTTTCAGATAGCCTTGGGGGGGCATTGCACATGGACAAGGCACTGGGCAGACCGTTGTCCCTGTCCCCAGAGCTCACTCCCAGGGGAATCCAGTTGGTGTCCCCTGTCATTTTCTTTCACCTGGTACCTGAAAAAAGTGCACTCAGTACAACTTCCTGCTTAGAAAAGTATGTTCCTAGACCACCAATGGTGCCTAATACTTACCTTTGACTGCCTGGCTCAGGAATTCTCCCAGATAGCTCTGGCCGGATGGGGTGACACATTGTTTGAGTGTCTGGACGGAGGCCAGAGGCTCGTGCTGACGTCTGAACTCTGTTGCTCTCATCGAGACCAGAGATGGTGGTTTACTTTTCCTTCTAGCCTGGCGTCCAGTAGTAATCTGTGGACTTGTGGAGGACAGAGTGACTGAGGCCTTTGCCCAATGGAACCCCGGGAGTCTGCATGTGACCCAGTCTTGACTAACCTCCTTTCCTGGAGGCCCCCCCAGGAAAATCCTTCACTTAGTGGCCTCCTCTCAGGGAGTCCAGCATGGAGCAGCACAACTGCTCTGTGAGGCTGAGGCCACGAGAGGCGAGAGTGGAAACCGGGGAGGAGAGGGCTGCATGTGGAAGAAACGCACACAGGCATGGAGTCCAAAGACAGGCCAGCCATCCAGACACCGAGGAGAGTCAGGAAAAGGAGGCACCACTGCCTCCAGCCCATGATCCCAGCCTCTCAGGAGGCTGAGATCTGAGGATCCAGACTCGAGGCAGAAAAAGTGTGTGGGAGGAGGGCTGTGGTTGAGCAGGAGCTGGGAATGTATTGCTGTGGCCCGGGGTGTGTCTTCCGTGTTGGTGTGTGTACACACTTTGACCCAGAAAGAAATTCCACTGGGAGTAAAGAATCCATGTCTCGGGCACACACACAAGTACTGTGTAAGGACTTTTACTCCAGAAGCACCTCTAACAGAGCCCTGGGCGAGAGTGACAGGTACACGATGGCAGGGCTGGAGACAGGAGGACTGGGCGGGTCTGCAATGCAGCTTCTCTCTGCATGGTGACTGAGCTGTTCAGGGACCTGCACCGTCAGGCCCCAAACTCATCCTGAACACAGAGTCTGGCACCAAGTGAGGGCTGAGATGTTCGTGGCTCCTGACCTCAGGGAGCTTCTGCTGGCCTGGCTCACGACTGACCGCCCGACCTGCAGGAGAGTCCTGGGTATTATAGCATCATTTATAGGCCATTCAGAACTGGGTTGAAGGAAGCTGACAAGAAACACGTGTGTCTGTCCTGTCTTATACCACGATTTCAGGAGCCCTGTACCAGCCAGACATCCATTCCTCACTCCTGTAGAGGTAGATGGTCTCCATGGGTTTCTTTACATTTTTTTCCTGATTTTTATCCTTCTCCTCCTCATTAGTATCATCTGTGGAACTGGGGATCGAACTCTGACCGTGGCATTTGCCAGTCACGTGCTCTTTCACTGGAGCCGCACTGCTACTGTTTTATGTGTACATGGTTTCTGAAGCAGGGTCTCCTGCTTTTGCCTGGCCTGGTTTAGAGCTGTGATGTTCCTGTGTCTTCCTCCTCTGTAGCTGGATTACAGACATAACTGGGCTCTATATTTATTACAGTTTTCTCTCTATGGAATCCCAGTTATTTGTCAGTTTTTCTTCAATTTAAAGAGTAAATAGCAAGAAGAGGAAACAAAAAAGTAAAATAAACAAGAACAACAAAAACCCATGGTCAATTGAGGGTTGTAGATTATATAGTACAGAGCTGGTAATGCTAGAAACTTGACAAAATTATCAACGTTCTATTGGAATCTGTGGGTGTGCCATCTGACATTCCATCAGGGTAAACTAGAGGTTGAAGTCATATCTTCTTTCCACCTATTTAGGGGCCGCCACCAGGTATTGGACCCTTCTATGAGAACCATGGGTACCAGCCAGAGCACCTGTACTCCCAGCCGCAAGCTGACTCTCCCAGTCCATACGTGGCGTTTCCGTCTTCGTACTATCCATCCCCCGTCCCCCAGTACACCCAGAAAGTCCCCACGCATACCTCCAGCCCGGCCATCGGCGTGCAGCCTCAGTCGTCTTCAGGACCAATGCATGCCTCAAGTAGGAGCCTCTTTTTGTGTTTATTTTCCGTAATGGGCCCCAGTTTCCGGGTCTGCCTTCTCTGATGGGCTCTTGTTTCCACCTGCTCTCTCGCTGACTCTGCCACGGAGGTGCCGGCCTGCCTGAGCCTGCCTGACCTCGAGGCCAGGTCTCGCCTCTGGTCGTAGAGACCTCTGTCCTCCCGTCCAGCCTTAGCGGCTGTCCTTAAGTCTTCCGTCATTCTTGGTCTCTGTCTATGGCTCATGGATCCATCTTTGGTAAATGGCAAATCTCTCTTGGGTGGGAATGAATGATCTAACATGTGTTCTGGCTTGTAGTGACTTGAATACAGCAGGTGAGATGTAACATAGTCACATTACTTTGGGGTCAGTGACTGGCACACATTTAGTGTGTCCTCACCACTACTAGAGAGCCCAGAAGAGCCGCTGACAGGTTGAAGATTGAAGTTCTTTTGCAAATCGCTCCAGTTCTTCCTTTCTCTCTGTCCTTTGAGCTCGAGGGTCTGCAGATTCTTGGTTCTGGCTTCAGAGGTGGGCACGGTCCAGGCGTGGGACCTAGGCACTTCACCGCTGTTAAGGCTGGGTTTGTGAAGTAGCAGCATGTCTGAGCGAGCTGCGCAGCCAGGGATGGGGGTGAAGCCAGCTTCCACGTCCTCGTCTGCACCCCGGGCCTCCCAGCAGCAGCCTGCTCTCTTCTCCACACAGCTGAGTGGCAGCTTCCATCTCCCACGTGTCAGTGGCATCTTCATCTTCTCTCCTCTCTCCTTCAGCTGGGTTTCCCTCATCCCCGCCTTCAACTCCCCGAGGATTCTTCCCTCTCTTCCTCCCTCCTTTCTCCTCCCTCCTCCCTCCTCCTCTTCCTTCTTACATTTGGCAAGTATCATTTTATTTCTTTTTGGCAGTCCTGGGCTTGAGCTCAGGGCCTGAGCACTGTCCTTGGACCTTCTTAAGGCTAGAGCTCTACCACTTGAGCCTCAGCACCACTTCAGGCTTTTTTCTGTGTGTGTGGTACTGAGGAATTGAACCTGGGTCTTCGTGCATGCTAGGCAAGCACTTTACCACTAGGCCAAACTCCTGGCCCGGACAAGCTTTGAAACCATTCTCCAAGTTGTTATTCCAGACCCCGCCCCCCCACCAGAGTATAAGTGGTGGTTTATTTTTGTTTTTAATCCATTTGCTCTAGCAAGCCCTGGAAATGTTTCGTTTGACTGGCCAGGCTTAGATCTCTGCAAGCCTGCATTTGCACATTCAAAGATTCCCCAGTCCTGGGGTGCACATGGCTGAGAGTCACCAGAGGCCTCCAGTGAGCCATGCCCGCCTGGACGGAGGCGCAGTGGTCATGGGGACCCGCTCCTCTAGCAGTGGCCCTTGTACTCAGAGGCGAGATGAGTCCTCTGTGCACTTGCTCTAAGAACCTGGCAGATGCCAGGGGCTGGTGGCTTATGCTTCTAATCCCAGCTCCTCAGGAGGCTGAGATGTGAGAGGCACAGTTCAAAGCCAGCCTGGGCAGGAATGTCCATGAAACTTTTATCTCCAGTTAACCAGAAAAAAAAAAGTGCCAGAAGTGGAAGCATGGCCCAAGTGGTAGAGGACCAGCCTTGAGCAAAAAAGCTCAGGGACAGCACCTAGGCCCCAAGTTCAAGCACTTAGTACTAACATACACACACACTCACACACACACACACACACACACACACAGAACTAGAAAGATGACTCCCCTCCCCCCCAAGTGAGGTTCAGCAGCCTGAAACATGAGGCCAGGTGTTTGTGTATCCCTGGGCTCGGCCCCCAGCAGGCTGGAAAGCGCTTACTTCTGAGCCTCATTATTTTATCACACATGAAATGGCATGCAGAAAAATTGCCCCAGGCGCCAAGTGCCCTTGGAGAAAAGTGCCCTTGGAGAAGCCGGGCAGAGAGGCCTTTCGGATTCCTCTCAGGTTCCTCTCGAGGGCTGTGTCCCGTTGCCAGGACACCCCCAGCGGAGTGTCCATAAAAATCTCTGCCTGGTTCTCACATCGGTAGCTCTGGCCTCCCCCGGCAGCCTGGTCCAGGGGCAGGTTTCCCCTGCTCCCCGTGGGAGCCCAGGTGACAGGGTCCAACTCCCCAGGGAGTCCCCACAGGCCTGAGAATAGTTAGCTGTTGTGGACGTCCCCAGGGCAGGTGGAGAGGTGAGGCCTTGAGTCTCTAGCTCTGGCTTAAACATTGGCTCCTGAACCCCTTCCTGAATTCTGACAGACAGGTGGGGACCCCAGCCTAGAGCTCAGTGCAGTGCCTCCTCCCCACTGCTCCACCTCCTCCCCCAGGGAGCTCTGGAAGGCAGCCGGAGCCTGGAGCAGTGCTCTGTGCTGGAATCCTGGAGGGCCACGCTCCAGGGTCTCCTCTCTGACATCTTGGCTGTCTCTGAGCTCCCTTCCTTTTTTTTTTCCCCCTCCTGGTACTGAGACTTCCACTCTCAGCCTCATCATGCAGGTGCTTGACTGCTGAGCCACGCGACAGTCCTGCCTTCTGAGACTTGGGGTGCATTGTCCAGCTTCACCCCTGGGCAGCGAGCCCCGACCGTTCCTTGGGGATAGAGGAAATCCGCCAAGTCCTCCAACTCGTTTTGTCCTTAGCTAAACTGTTTCATCCTTCAAATGATTTTGTTTGGTCGGTCCACCCTCACAAGAGCTCCGTGTCCCCCGGGCCATGGGCGCCGGCTGGCCTTGTCCTTCGGGACTCCGGGCAGCAGTTTGAGTTTTCCCCAGGGGCTGCGCAGGGCAGGGCGGTGGGCTGCTGGCCACTGGGGCTGCTACACACTTGACATTGAGGCTTTCGTTAATGGATGGAAGCCGTCGTAGCTGATCATTGGCCAGTGACCCAGGCAGCTCAGCCTCGAGCCTGGCAGGCAGACGTTCCACCACCCGGCCTCGTCCTCTGCGGCCAGCTTGCTTTTCCAAGAGGACCTCCTGCCCTCTGAGGCTGGGGCCAGCCTTCCATGCCCACCCTCCTGCCTCCACCTGTCACATAGCTGGGAGGACATGTGTGTGACATGTGTGTGCCACCACACTCAACCAGAAACGTTAGATCAGCTCGATGGAGTTGCTTTGAGGGTTTTGGCTTTCTGCTTTTGTTCTCAATAAATAAATACATAAATAACATGAAATTTAATGCTCCAGAAGTGAGGCTCCTTCAGATTCAAACTCACATTTGGATGTATGTAAGAAATGTGGTTTCTTAGGCAGAGTGCTTGCCTAGCAGATGTGAGGATTTGAGTTTGAACCCCAGGACCACAAGAAAAACATATAAATTAATAGAAAATCCCACACGATTTCTTGTTGAGTGCTGGCACTCACGCCTGTAATCCTAGCGACTCAAAAAGCTGAGATCTGAGGATCTCAGGTCAAAGCCAGCTTGGGCAGGCGAGTCCATGAGACTCTTACCTCTAGTTAACTGCCCAAAAAGGCAGAAGAGGGGCCGTGGAGCCTTGAGGGGAAAAGCTGAGGAAAAGTGCCCAGGCCCCATGTTCAAGGCCAGTGCACTTGCCTTTGCACACACACACACACACACACCACCACCACCACCACCACCACACAGCCATCCCTTCTAAAGAAGGCGTCCTGAGGCTGCTGATGCTTGCGTGTGTGTACACATGCGCGTGAGCACACACATGCACAGGACGAGGTGGGCCTCCCTCGGGCTGACCAGGCCCTGCTCTCCTCCTCTTCTTAGAGACGAAGAAAGCGCTGTGCATCACCCTGGCCCTGGCTGCCGTCCTGGTGGGCGCAGCGCTGGCCGCAGGCCTGCTCTGGAGGTTTTGTAAGTGTGGGCTGTGGCCCTCGTGACCCCGCGCCCTGGGTGAGGCTCCCCATAGCCTGCTGAGGCTGCTCTCCAGTGGGAGCCCAGCTTCCCGCCCTCTCCTCTCTCCCTCCTCTCCTCCTTCCCGCCCTTCCCTTGGTGGAGGTGGGTGTCGTGTCTCCCTGGACTCCCTTGCCCGTGTGCTCTCTTAGCCAGCCAGACTGCAGGCCATTCCTGTGGTGTGGGCACACGGGGGAGGAGAAGCTCCCCAGGGCTCACAGCATGAGTGGCACTGGCCCTGTGCCGCCTGCCCTCTCTTGGGTCACCCCTGCTCCCTCCCCTGCCCCCCTGCTCCCTCCCCCCACTCCTCCATCTCTGCACAGCCTGGGTCACCACCTTGGGCAAGGCAAGCCTGTCCTGGTGTCACTGCCTGGACTACTTTGGCCCTCTGCCCTCTGCAGTGCCACCATGCCCTGAATCCCCAGGTAGTGGAGGTGGTGCAAGAGGCAGTAAGACCCACCCACCTGTGTCCCCCAGACAGTGAGGGGGGACAGGGACAAACCCCTTTCAGTGGATAAAAGAGGGGTGCTTCCTCCCATCCCCCTGGGCTCCAGGATGTATGGCAGGCCCCCTGGGGGCACGGGAGGCTTGGGGCTCAGCTGACGCCCCTCCTCCCCCCCACCTTGTGTCCTTGCCAGTGGAGAACAAGTGCTCAGGGATAGAGTGTGGCAACTCGGGGACCTGCATCAGCCCTTCTCTGTGGTGTGACGGGGTGTCCCACTGCCCCAACGGGGAGGACGAGAACCGCTGCGGTGAGTGGGGCCCTGGGGAGGGGCCCTGGGAAGGCTTCAGTCCTGGGGAGGGGCCCTGGGGAGGGGGGAGGGATCCTGGGGAGGGGGAGGGGCCCTGGGGAGGGGTCCTGGGGAGGGGTCCTGGGGAGGGCCCGGGCCTCACCGGTACCATGTGGCACTGCCACTGCTGCAGATGCCAGCCGGCCCAGCCAAACCAGAGTCTGGGGCGCCGTGTGTCCACAGTTCTCCCACAGGTCACACCATGGGCACTTCTGTATGTTGTCAATGATGTCTGTCTGTCTGTCTCTGTCATCTATCTTTGTGCCTACCCTGGGGCTTGAACTCAGGGACGGGGTGTTGTACTCCTCTTTCCTGCTCCAGGCTAGCACTCCACCACTTCAGCGAGGACTCCAGTTAGGGCTTAATGTGGTGATTCATTGGCAATAAAAGTTTCCGCGACTTTGCTGCCCTGCTGGCTTCAGACCGGGCTCCCTCCTATCTCCGCCTCCTCTGTAGCTCTCAGGAGTGAGAACTGGAGGCGCCTGGCTTTCCATGACTTATTTTGAAGTGACAAGGAAAGCCCAGTGTTGGTTCTTCATGTGGCTCTGGGGACAAGTTTGCCAACTTTCCCCTTGGTGGCTTTCAAATGCCCCTCTTGTCTGCCTGGTTGAATTTGTGTCCCCTGCCAGCATCTCCCCAGCCCTCCTCTGCCGGGAGGGTGAGAATGAGGCAGAGCCGGCAGTATTTGCTTATCTGTGTCCTGTAGGCTGGCCAGAGCTGTCTCCAGGGTCTGGATGGTGTTCGGTTGATCCCTCTTATTAGCGGGTGTGTTTTCAGGTTGATTCCATATTTCAGTTTTCTGCCATCACTGTCCAACGTCCATTCTCACCCAGGAGCCCAAGGCTCTCCTCTTCTCCACATCCTTGCCACACGTGATCTGGACCTTTGTTTTGAATTTGAACTTAGGGCCTTCCACTTGTTTGGTAGGTGCTCTACCATTGAACTACCTTTCCGGCCCTTTTTTGCACTGGTCATTTGTTGAGCTAATGTCTTCTTGCGTCTTGTCCGAGCACCTGCTCAGGTCACAATCCACCCATTTTGAGTTTCGCAGCACACCGCTGCCCCCGCCCCTTCCACTGAGATGGAGTCTCTTGGACTTTTCTGCGTGGGGGGTAGCTCAGAAGAGAGGTCCTCCCGTTCTCAGCTTCTCATCAACCTAGAGTCCGGCGAAAGGTTTATACTACTGCGCCAAGCTGTGGTGGGGAAGGGTGTGGAGATGACTCTCATGTACTTTTCTGACTGGGAGAGTCTCAAACCACAATCTCCTGTTCTCAGTCCCCCAAATAACGAGGGCTACAGGCATGAGCAGCATCCTCTGGCTGTTACGTCTTTTTATATCAGTCTAACAGGCATGAGACACCATCTCTTTGTAGTTTTCATTTGTCTTCCTTGACTTTCTATTAATTTCTGAAGGTCACCTTGAGGGAAGCAAGATGGCCGTTGGCCTCTGTGCAGTGAGAGTTCATTCATGGGGTGGCACATTTGCTAGACTTTTGCCTAGGGCTTGCTTATGCTGTAGGTTCACCTCATGGCTGCCCTGAAACCCCTGTGCTCTGGATTGATTTTCCCCACCCACACCCAGCAGTCCCCTCCCCACAACTGGCCCCCCCCCTTTTTTTTTTAATCTCCAGCGTTTTCCCTTTTCTAGGATGTTTTGTGGCTCCATAGTGCATCCCACCCTGGCTTCTTCCACACCGGTCTGCTTTTAGGGTTCTTCCAGTCTCATTTCCCTCAAACCTTGAGTCAGCCCCCACTGTCCAGCCTGATGGTTCACGTCGCATGGCCAACCCTGGGGTTCCGCTGGAGGACAGAGGCCTCTCTGTCCTGGCTGTGGCACTGGGTCCCCAGTCCTGGGCATGTGGCTGTCTGGGGACTCATGAGGCATAAGCCAGCCAGGCTCCATTTGTACTTTGTGCCCATGTGTCTTTCCCCAGAATGCATCGTGTTGTGTATGTGCATTTAAGCTCAGGCCCCATGTGTCCTAACAACTTGTGATTTTTATTTATTCTTTTTTGCACCATTGCTGAGGCTTAATAACTCAAGGCCTAGCAGCTGTCCTCGAGAGCTCATGGTTGGTGCTCTACCACTGGAGCCACAGCTCCATTTGTTATTTGATTGGAGAGAAGAGTCTTACAGACTTTCCTATCCAGACTGGCTTTAAACTGCAGTCCTCAGATCTCAGCCTCCGGAGTAGCTGGGATTACAGGTGTGAGCCATTGGCACCTGGCACCTTTTTCATTCTTTTTGTAAATGAATTTTAATACTCACCTTCTATTGTTGTTATAGAAGTGATGGACAGAGGGGTTACAGTTACTTAAATCAGGTAATGAGTCCATTTCTTTTTGAACAGAGCCCCGCCTTCCCTCTCCCCACCCCCCACACCCTTGTGCCTGCCTCCAACCCTTATCATTTTTACATATGAGAGAAGGCTGTGTCATTACTGTATTTATTCTTCTCTTCTTCTTCTTCTTCTTCTTCTTCTTCTTCTTCTTCTTCTTCTTCTTCTTCTTCTTCTTCTTCTTCTTCTTCTTCTTCTTCTTCTTCTTCTTCCTTAGGGCCTGAGCACTGTCCTTGGACTTTCTCAAGGCTCTACCACTTGAGCCTCAGTGCCATTCCTGGCTTTTTCTATGTATGTGGTATGGAGGAATCCAACCTGGGTCTTCGTGCATGCTAGGCAAGCACTCTACCACTAGGCCACACTCTCAGCCCCCCATATTCATTCTTAAACAGGCCCAGTGAGCTTCCTGTCCACACCTAAGATGAGCGGGTGGCAGGTGCAGTGGTTGGCGCCAGCCCCCATGGTCCCCGGCATCTTCCTGTCCCCTCCTTAAGGAACTCCATATCTGAGCTCCCCCATCTGCCTCTTCTCACCCTCCTTCAGTCTCCAGCCCTCGTTTGCCTTCCTTCTTCGCGTGGACTCCAGCGACTCAGCTTGGCCTTAGTGAGGCAGAGGCCATGGGCCCAGTGCCGTTCGTGGCAGTGTTGACAGTGTGTGCTGCACAGCTGGGCTGCAGTGTCCACTCCCAGCCTTGGTGTGGCGTGCTTCACAGCAGCGGGTGGCGGCTGTGCGACCCCTCTGCGGGTGACACGGGGCCACGCGGGGCTGTCGAGAGCCCCACACGGGGTTCACCCCGTGTGGGGATCATGGTCTGAAACTCACCAGGAATCTCACTTCTCATGCAGTTCGCCTCTACGGACCAAACTTCCTCCTTCAGGTCTACTCGTCCCAGAGGAAGTCCTGGCACCCAGTGTGCCAAGACGACTGGACCAACGCTTACGCCCAAGCAGCGTGCAGGGACATGGGCTATGGGTGAGTACAGAGCCCCCTGGAGGCCGGGTCTGCTCATGGCAGCCAGACTCAGTGTCTCCCAGAGCTTTGTCCCCCACTGCCACACCACCCTGCCCCTCCTCCCTCACTTCCATGCCACCCTGCCCCTCAGCTTCCTGATTGTCTGGGAATGTCCTCCCTCGGGGGTGTGACCTGAGGGCTTCCGGGGGCCCTTGGCCCTCAAGCTACTAAGTTCAGGCTGCGCCCTTCCTCTTGCCTTCCTGTGGGAGCCATTGAGGGCCTCTGAGCAGGGGACCTGACCATCAGAATTACACTTAAGAGTGTGGCCTAGTGGTAGAGTGCTGGCCTAGCATGCATGAAGCCTTGGGTTCGATTCCTCAGTGCCACATACACACATAAAAGCCAGAAGTGGTGCTGTGGCTCAAGTGGTAGAGCGCTAGTCTTGAGAAAGCCCAAGGATGTTTCCTAGGCCCTGAGTTCAAGCCCCAGAAATGACTGAAAAAAAAAAAAAGCAATTTCTGATAGTTCATACGTGTAATTCCAGCTGCATGGGTGGTAGGAATATCACAGATACAAGACGTGCCCTGGGCAAGAGAGTGAGATCCTACCTGAAAAGAAAATAACAGCAATGAAGGCTAGCGGTGTGGCTGGAATGGTAACTTACCAAGCAAGAAGCCCTGAGTTCAAACCCCAATACCAACCAAACGGACAGAAAGCAGACATTCCTTGTGCAGAGTGACAATGGGAAGTGCTCTGTGGCCAGGCTGCCCGGCTTTTCCTCCCCTTTCCGTTCTGTGTTCTGTGGCTCAGGAGGTCAGAAGATTAGGAGCACCGCAGTGGGATCTGACAAAGGCCTCGCGTAGCTTCAGCTCAGGGCAGAAAGGCAGGAAAGCAAATGAGCAAGAACGACAAAGGAAGCTGGACCTGCTTTGTCACAACCCTCTCTTTAGAGAAAGAACCTGCCCCTTAGAGAATGGTACTGATCCTCAGAGGACAGAGTGCCAGGGCCCAGCCTCTCTCTACCACCTCTTCATGCCTGCAGACTGGAAACATGGAGGATTGTGGGATATATAGCCTGCCTCCCTGGGTTGTCCCTGTATGAACCCCTGCAGTTTTAGGGCGATCTGTGTGGCTATTTTCAGGGTTACTATTTGATAAGAAAGTTGGCATACTAGCTAGGGAGGCGCTTCAAAATGCCAGCCCTGGATGGCACAATTTCATCACACAAGCGTCTCATTCAGCTCAGGAGCCTGGGGGATTTTTACAGCTGAGGGCTTCATTCGTGTGCCTGGGGCATGGGGTCTCTCCCGTGCTAGGCAGGCACCCTGGCCCTCGAACCACACCCCCAGCTCTTTTTGCTTTCGAAACTCTCTCAAGTAGAGTCTCACACTCTTGCCAGCAGCTTTCCTTAAACTTCCGTCCTCCTCCCTGTGTCTCCCAAGGATCTTCCAGGCCAGTGCCCCCGCTCACAGGGCGGTTTTCACATCTGCGCTCGTGCAGCCTGTTCCCTGTCTTTGTGTTAAGCCGCTGGATTAGAAGCTGGATGGAGGGAGGACTCCTTCCTCATGCCTCAAGGTTACTGGATTATAACAAGGCTTATGAAACAAGGTCGCTTATGAGCATTTGCAGTTGATTTTCCTCCTTATTCTGAACATCACCAGAGAGAGGTTTCGACAAGTTAGAATAGGATTGTTGCGCGCTCAAATGTGAACCATCATTTGAATTCAGATGTCGTGTCTTTCAGGAACAGTTTTTATTCTAGCCAAGGGGTACAGGATGATGGCGGAGCGACGAGCTTCATGAAGCTGAACAGAAGTGCAGGCAACATTGACCTCTATCAAAGACTTTACCACAGGTACCTGGTGATTTTCTGTCCCCTGGGCAGAATTTGACAATGCAAAGAACCAGGAGATACCCGCCCACCCCTGCCACCACAGGCTTTCCTGTCCTACGTTGAGCTCTGGCAGGGGGTATGTTTTGAGCTGGGTAGACATGAGAATGGAGCCAGGACAGGCTGTTCTCAACGCCGCGTATCCTTAGGAAGAGGCTGAGGTTTATTTACCATGTTGTGACCTTTGCTCTCTGACCTGTTACTGGTAATTTGTCATGTTGCAACATCGAGACTTGTCTTTATGCTATTGCCTTCTCCAGACTTGGGGAGGTGTCAGTCAGCGTACTGTGACTGTAATGAAACGTCTGAGGCAGACTGCTTCAAAGGGAAAAGCAGCTTGCTTGAGCTCCTGGTTTGGGGGATAGAGGATCCAAGCAGCCCAGCAGAGTACGGGCTCTGTCGAGGACCTCAGGCTGGATCCTGCTCGGGCATGAGCGGCTAGATCGGCTCGTCAAACATTTCTGGGCCGGAAAGCTGAGGTGTGACCTGAGCAGGCACAGCGTGTCTGTGCGTGGGCATGAACTCAAGACCCAGGTCACAGGAGTGATGCCTGAGCTGGCTGGGTGTGGAGGGAGCGTGGAGAACTACCCCTCTTCTCTGCACCTGTTTAAAATGCGTGAGGACGGTTATTGTTCTTAGTGGTTTTGATCTGGACGCTGCACCACCTGCTCCTCCTTGCACAGAAGCCTTTCTTCCCCCAGATCCCAGGGGCCAAGACTGAGCACAGCACCCTCCTCTCCTGAGTGGGAAGGGAGCGGGCTTGCAGAACTTGTGGCTCTGGCAACTTCCACCCCTGGGACTGTGACAGGGGGGCTGGTGAGAGCCCAGAGCTGGCCAGGTGTGCCATCCAGCCAGCAGGCGAACCCTAGCCGTGAGTCCTTTGTGCCAGCTGAGTGGCTCTTTGTCCTACACAGGTACAGAGTCAGGGAGCTCAGACAAGTCTGGGACTCAGGATGGGAGCCAGGCAGGAGAGAGTAAAGCAGGCTGTTGTCCTTGGCCAGAGCCTCAGGAACAACTCCCGAGGTGGCAGGCAGGTTGGAGGGAAGAAGAGAAGGTCATTGTCTAGAATGTCGTGGCTGTCAGCAGGCATGGGGGTGGGGTGGGACTCAGAGTGGCGCTGTACCCAGGCACGGCCCCTGGCCGGGCTGTGCTGCCCAGATGATATGGGGGCTTGCCACCACCAGTCTCAGGACTCTTAGGCCTCATCCCTCTTAATAGGAAAGCACTTTTTTTTTTTTTTCCAGTCCTGAGCTTGAACTCAGGGCCTGAGCACTGTCCTTGGTCTTTCTCAAGGCTAGAGCTCTACCACTTGAGCCTCAGCACCACTTCCGGCTTTTTCTATCTATGTGGTACCAAGGAATTGAACCCAGGTCTTTGTGCATGCTAGGCAAGCACTTTAACCACTAGGCCAAACTCCCAGCCCAGGAAAGCACCTTTTAATGTACCCCCACCCCCCAGTATCCTGTAGTTCCTGTGGTGCTGGGCTGGGGGATGGGCACCCCAGGAGGAGGCCCGAGGAAGTATGAGGTTTTTGGTAGGAGGGTCCCTGGGGCAGGGCCAGGGGATCCTGTGATTGGCTTCCTTGGGTTTTTGTTGTAAGAATGGAGGCAGCTCAAACTGTGATTGGTGAAGACTCAGCTGATTACGGTGCAGGTGGCGTGTTACTTTGTAGGTTAGGTGAGCCTCGGTTGATTTGTTCAGATGTGGAGGCCTTGGGGACTGGGGTGTTCCTGACTCCAACCCTGTGTCATGGCCTAGGTCAGCAGACCTCATGGCGGGTGCTGGATTCCAGAGACTCAGGGCCCCTGGGTCTCAAGGGGTCTCCAGCGGACACGGCACACCCACTATTTCTTTGTCAGTTATAAAGTGGGAAGTGCAGTTCCCCAGTGAAAAACTCAATTTTGTCTTCCCAGACAAAGTATGTTATATTGTCTTATTGTCTTCTGTACTACACACACGTAAAGCAATGCACAAATATCAGAAATTTCCAAACACTTCCCTGTCAGCATGGATGGAGCGGAGAGGAGGGGTCGTGATTTGAGACCGTCTTTCTCTGCTGCCCAGGCTGGCCTCCCCAATGCTCGGTTCCCAGGTTGTAGGCCCCAATGCCCAGCTGAGAGGATAGTTTTAATTATGAGAGTGAAACTAAAGAGAGCACGGAATGCTGCCCCGCGAATGGTCTGGGACGCTTGGGACAGTCTCAGATGTCTAAACAGATGGGCAGGGGCTGCGACCCAAGTCCAGCACGACGCTCACCTGTGCTCGGAGTCTCCTGCACAAAGCCAGCGTAACTTCATGTCAAATGCCACCTTCCAACTGGGGTCAGGTATGGCCTGGCCCACCCGTGGGGTCATGACCGCAGGAGCGCAGACGTTCAGATTCTGGAGCACTTGGGCTAGGGATGGTCAACTTGTATTATGATCATAGTTTCCCCACAGGGAAAGCAGGAAGAGAGAGGTTACGTAACCTGCTCAAGACCTTGGAGCTGGGGTTTGAACCTGGTGCTGTGGCTCGGGGTGTGGTCTCTGGCATTGTCCCTGGGGACAGGAGAGAGGAGATGGGGGGACGACACTCCGAAGTGTCTCTTGTCTCCTCGTGGACTGGTGACCAGACTCCTCACTCTTCCTTTCCAGCGGCAACTGCTCTTCTCGGATGACTGTCTCCCTGCGTTGCATAGGTGAGGACTTCCGGCCTCCCCCTGCTTGTCCCCGTAGGTTACCGCGTGGCTCCAGGCAAGGGCTCCCCTGGGAATCGGGGTACGCAGCCAGGCAGGACATGGGGAGCAGGTAGGGTATCCCCAGAGGCCTAGTGCTCCTTTCCAGGGGTTCCATTTGGGATTTTTGGGCTCCCTCCTGTCTCCTGTTGAAGCCAGAAGCTCAGGAAAAACCCACTGGCCCCACACTTGGTGCCTGAGCTGGAGGCCTAGTGGGGAGGGGTCCTTCTGAGGAAGTGAAAGGGCAGGTGAGAGGGGACCCCAGGAACTTCTGGGGTGTGGGGCTTGTCACGACTCTGAAGCTGTCACATGGCAGGCCACGTAGTGGTCAGGAGCTGCCAGGTCACTCCAACTCCTCCCCCACCCCCAGGAAAGACAGCGCAGAGACCACGTGTGCCTTCCCTCTTCCCCGGGGAAGCTGGCATGGCAGCCCACACGGGGGAACCCCATCTCTGAGTGCAGATGGCTCTCCATGCTCCCTAAACTGTCCATAAAGATGGCCGTGGGGTGGGCAGGTCAGCGGATGGGGGGCTCGTCTCCCGCGGGAAGGGCAGAGACTAGTGCACCGCGGCTTCCTGCAGTCCAGAGTCCGCAGGTCCCCGGGAGGCTGCCTGTGTCCTTCATCTGCCCCAGGGGAAAAGAGGACCCCACGGGAAGCACCAGGGGACACGAGGAAGGGCCCCAAAGCCCTGTCCATGGCCCAGGGGGCGGGTGCCTGGCCAGAGGCCCCCGTGACAGACACGTCAGGGGCCTCTATGACATAAGTAGCCCAGGACACCCCAGGACGTCAGGGACCCCACACCCCGTTCTTGCTCTCTGGAGCCCTTCCTTAGGGAATTGGCCTCACACCAGTGAAGCTTCCAGAGTCCCCTCCAGGAGCCGTTGTCTGCCCCTGCCCAGGGCTGAGCTGGGTGGCAGTCCCTTCCTTCCTCTGAGGGTTCAGGGCAGCGCTCTCAGATGGAACACTAGCTTCACATGGCCATCACCCTTCTTTTCCCTCCCTCCCTCCTTCCCTCCCTCCTTCCCTCCTTCCTTCCCCCAGCCCTCCTCATCTACCTTGCTGTCTCTTCCTTCTTCTGGTCCCTACCTATATTCTTTTTCTTTGCCCACGTATCTTGGGGCTGTGAGCAACCCAGCCCCCACCTTTCAGGCACCGAAGCCTCCCTACTCCACACCTGGCCGTGGAGGCCTCTCCAGTACCACCTGGAAGGTTCTGGAGCAGGGGGCTAGCTCAGGGGCTGCAGGAGCTCTCCACCCGTCTCCCACAGGGCCCCTGAGCACTCTCCTGTGGGCCCTGGCTCTGGCTGTGGTCTGGTGAGACCTCGGGGCCCCTGTGGCCTGCGCTCTGGGGCGGGGCTGTGGTGAGCTGGGCCGGGGTCGCTGCCAGCTGCCTGCGCTGTCCCCTCAGAGTGCGGGGTCTCCTCTGTGAAACGCCAGAGCAGGATCGTGGGTGGATCGAGCGCCAGTCTGGAGGAGTGGCCCTGGCAGGTGAGCCTCCAGGTCCAGGGTGTCCACGTGTGTGGAGGCTCCATCATCACCCCGGAGTGGATCGTGACGGCTGCACACTGCGTGGAGAAGTACGTCCGCCTCCCGGGAGCGGGGTGGGGGGTGACGCGGGCCCCGGGGCCTCTCCGTCCTGGGTCTGAGCTAGCTTTGGCGTCCAGCGCCCTGGGTCCGGCCGGGGGCACCACCAGCGCCCAGGCTGTGTGTCACTGTGCGTGGCATGAGAAGCCATGGTCCTGGCTGTCCCTTCGGTCGAGCACAGCAGCTGCGGGTGCAGGGCCAGCCGCGCAACCACTGTCTCCCAGCCCTGCTGTCCCGGGACGCCCTGCTCCTCGGGTCTCCTGGACCCTCAGCCCTCATGCTGCCTGAGGAAGGGTCCCGAGTGAATGCCCACTCAGATGGGCATGTGCCCACACAGGGACAGGAGCCCGGTGCCGGCTTCCTACAGCGCACCCACCAGCTGCCAGGGCAGGGCAGGCCCTCCGTTCTCCTGACCGTCCCGTGCTCTGGGTGCTGGTGGGGGCAGTCCACGGTGCCTGGCTGTGAGTGGATGCTGGCCGGGCTCCTGGCCCAGCCGCTCTCAGGCTGCGTGCTCGTGGGCCAATCACTAGTCACTCAACACCTGAGTCCTGGTGCTTTGCACCACCTGACTGCTGTGCCCGCTTCCGGGGCGGCTGTGGAGGTGAGGGGCCGCTCACCACCCCGGGAGCTGCTTTGCTGTCCTTCCTCTGGGAACAGAACTGTTCAAGCCCACAGTCACGTACGTGGATAAAGGGAAGCTTTTGATTGGTATTAGACCTCACGACTGCTGTCAGCACTCATCAGTGAAGAGCTGACCGGTGCTAGGAGGGAAGAGGGCGGGGTCAGGGCAGGCAGGAGGGGGTCAGAGCTCATCATCCGCTTCACCCTGTGGCTGGGGAGTCATCTCCCCTGGGGTCCCCTGGAGCCAGGGGTCTTCTGTGGTTCTGAGACCTGAGGGCCAGGGCCTCTGTGTCTTCCAGACCTCTTGACAGCCCCCACCACTGGACGGTGTTTGCGGGGATCTTGAAACAGTCGCTCATGTTCTATGGCCATGGCCAGCGGGTGGCACGAGTGATTTCGCACCCGGGCTATGACTCCAAGAGCAAGAACAATGACATCGCCCTTTTCAAGCTGCAGAAGTCCCTGACCTTCAGTGGTGCGTGTGGCCTGGGGGTGGGTGGGTGAGCCAGGCCTCTGGACACGCCCCACGTGTGCTGTGACCAGTGGAGGATCTGGTATTCTCCTGGTCAGGGGCTGGACATGGGTGCTTTGGGGAGTGGAGGGCCAGTGGGGGACCCCTGTTTGTTCTTTGCTGTGTCAAGTGACATTTCCATCCATCTGCATAAAAATCAAGGGAAGAGCTTCTTGACCCTGAGGACAGCTGGGGCCTGGCGACCCCCAGAGCCTGTCCTGTGTCTGCAGGACCTTTAGCAGCTGCTCCATCCCCTGGCAGTTCCCGACAGACAAAATCTCCAGAGATTTTTGTGACGATAACCATTTGTTCATAACACATTCTGAAAGCAAGATCCTCTGAGGTCTAATTTAAACAAAGGTGCTTGGCTTCTCTTTGCATTTGGCCCCTGCTCCACGGCATGGAATGGAAGGTTCTAGTCCTGTAGGGGTCCAGCTGAAGCAGACCACACCTTTTGACCACAAGTGTCTATATTCCACGTGGGGAAATGGCCCCACGTGGTTGAGCTGTCAGCCTCTGCCATCAGCCTGGGGCTCTTTCTCCTCCCCTCTGCTCTGCAGTGGTCAGGGTTGCTGGTGAGGCTGGAGCATGCCAGGCAGAGGCAGGGATGCCAGGATCCGGGGGAGGTGGGTTTTCTAGACCGGGGTGGCAGGGCCCACACAGCAGCGGACATGAGGACAGGCTGGGGAGACACTCCCCAGAGGCCAACTGCCACTCCTCTCTTCTCGAGACAGACAGGGTGAAGCCGGTGTGTCTGCCCAACCCAGGCTTGGCGCTCGACCCTGGGCAGAATTGCTGGATTTCTGGGTGGGGAGCCACGTACGAGAAAGGTGAGGCTTCGAGTGTGCCGGCCTGCGGGATGGGTGAGCAGCCCTGGCTTAGAAACGGGAGGCCCCGCAGAGCGCTGGTGGCTCACACCTGTAATCCTGGCTCTTCAGGAAGCTGAGATCCGAGGATCACAGTTCAGAGCAGCCCAGGCAGAAAAGTCTATGAGACTCTTACATCCGATTTAACCACCAAGAAGTGGGAGGTGTTGTTCAAGGAGGAGAGTGCCAGCCAGGAAAAGCTCAGGGACAGTGTCCGGGCGCTGAGTTCAAGTCCTAGTACCCCCCTACCTCCCCCCCCAAACCCAAGAGACATGGGAGGTCTAGGTTCAAATCAAGCAAGTCGTGCAGATGTGTACCTCAGTTTCCCCCCCTACTTAGTGGGAAGCCTCGTGTTGGTGCTGTGTTCCTCGGTGGTGGAGGAGGGAGGGGGTCACCTCCAGTGTGGCGGGGAGAGGCCCCGTCTTCTGAGAGCTGCTAGCCGCTGCCCCCTCCTTAGGGAAGACCTCGGACACGCTGAATGCAGCCATGGTCCCTCTCATCGAGCCCTCGCTGTGTAACAATAAATTAATCTACAACAACCTCATCACGCCGGCCATGATCTGCGCAGGCTTTCTCCAGGGCAGCGTCGACTCCTGCCAGGTAACGCGTGCTCTATTAACTTCCGGGCTTGCCAGCTTCGACGCGGGGGACACAGAAGCAGCCCGTGTGGAAAAGCCACATGGCAGAAGCACGTTCTGCGTAGCACGGCTCTTGTTTGGTGCGGTGTCCGTGGACTCACAGTAGTGTAGACCCTGGAACAGTCCATGTGGCAGCCATAGGTGGGGATGGCTCACTCCGCCACGGCGCTGCCCCTCCGGGGATTGTGCCAGGGCGCCACCTCCTGCAGGTGGGGAGGCTCGCGCTGTCCTCCTCCGCTCTCTGGTCACAGCCACCTTCCTGCCCTCAGGAGCCCTCTGTGTTCCCTAGGGTGACAGCGGGGGGCCGCTGGTGACACAGAAGAACGGAGTCTGGTGGCTGATTGGGGATACGAGCTGGGGATCGGGCTGTGCCAAGGCCTACCGGCCCGGCGTGTACGGGAACGTAACGGTGTTCACAGACTGGATCTACCGGCAGATGAGGGTAACTCGCCACCCCTTCCTCATTGCATCCTCGGACCCCATAAGCCACGGCCCAAAGGGGGATCCAGATCAAATCCATTGCCACAAGGCCTAACCGTGGCCCCTCAAATGACACCTGGGCCCAGAGCCGTCACATCACGACTTGGCAAAGAGGAGGATTAGCACCAGGATCCCGGCTGTGCCAGGCCCGCGGGGTCCGGGGGGGGGGGGGGAATGCAGGCCTGCAGGCCTGTGGCAGCTCTGCGGGGCGCAGGGGAAGAGAGTGCTAAGTGCAGGGCCATGGTGAGTAGGGAGCCAGGACTAGCGGTGGCCTCCCGAGACCATCAGTGGCTGTGGCCATGTCCAGCTCTCCCGCCACGGACGCGCTGTCATCATCGACCTTAAGATGTGACCGCGTTTCCTCTCTTGTTTGAACAGGCTAACAGCTAACTCACGTAGCCCAGGTCCCTCACATCGGTGGCGTCCACAGAAGGAAGGGGCTGCTTTGAACTCGCTCCCCGGCAGTGTCCTGCCCTCATGGTTCGAAGGCCCTTTCACCTTGATTAAACAATCGCTGGTTTGATGTATTGTCCCCATCCTGTACACACTCAGGGATGCTAGTCCTGAGCCCCTCCCCTGGCCCTGCGTCCAGGGGGGATGACCAGGCTGTGTGCCGGGGACAGCGTGACACTGCTCCGTTGGGCCCCTCTGAGCTGAGTGCAGAGGGGGCCGCCAAGTGGCTGAAGTACAGGGAGGGAAGCAGCTTTGGGCCCCGTTCCCCGTGCCCGGGGGCTGGTGCTCGTCTAAGGCCTTCCTCTCAGCCTCCGTGGACATGGGCTGGAAACGGAGGAAGGGCCCAGCCTTTCAGGAGTAGTCACAGTCACAGAGCAATTCTAAAGCTCCCCCTCCTTTTCTTTTGTGTTACTACTTGGGCTTGAACTCAGGGCCTGGGCACTGCCCCTTAGCTCAAGTCTGGTGCTCTACCACTTGAGCCGCACCTCTACTTGCAGCTTTTTGCTGATTTATTGGAGTTAAGAGTCTCATGGATTTTCCTGTCCAGGCTAACCTCAAACCCTGATCCTCAGGTCTCTGCCTCCTAAGTAACGAGGATTACAGGCAAATGCTTTGTCTTCCCCTGGGGAGTGTGGAGGGCCCAGGGAGATTCCGAGACCCGGAGGCTATGTGAGGGGCCCACTCTGTCCAGGCCCCTGTCCCTCAGGTCATTGCCCACGGGGACACCTGGCCCAGCTCCAGGCCTCCTCCACTCCCTCTCAGCCCTTCTGAGGCTGCACTCACCCCTTGGCCCCGGTGATGGGCACAGAGGGCACTGCACAGACAGATCTTTATTAGGCCAGCCCCCAGGGACTCGGGGACGCATGGGGTCCGTGGCCACATGCTGGTGTTGGGTCTCCTCTTACTACCTGGGGCTTCAACTTTTTAGGAAGCCTGCTTAGGGCTTTGAAAAGCCTGCCTAGGGCATTTGAAACTTGGTCGTTTTGGGCAAAGCATACACAGCACACACATGGCTTTCTCTGTGCTCCCAACTTCAAGTGCTGCAGAGCACTGGAAGAAGAAAGACAGAGGCAGGGACACAGCTGAAAAGTGTGTGGTCCCTACACGTCCTGGGGTCCTACAGAGCTGAGGGTGCGTGTCATTGCCTGGTGTGAGACCTGAGCCTCGCCTGTGGTGCCCCTCTCCCCACCAGCTCAGGTCTGGGGTAAAGAAAGGCCCTGCTGGAGCTGCACCATGCAAGCATGGGTCCCTCCCCGTGCCAGGGCGCCCCCCACGCATGCCTTCTCGGGGACCCGTGCAGTTGTGCCAGCACCTTGTCACGCAGGAAGCTTGCTTGTTCTGAGCTGTCACCACAGCTCTTGTCCGTTGTACGCTGTCACTTCTGGTGCAATTCCATGCAAATAAAGTGGACGTGTTGCCAGCATACTTGAGTCGTCGCCGTTGTGTGTGGTGAGCAGAGCCACACTTCTCCCGATGACCAGTGGGCTGCTGCCTGGCTGGAGTGTCCAGTCGAAGGTGGCAGGCCCCTGCCTGGCCCTGACCCTCCAATGACTCCTGCAGGGTGCCCACCCCAGCCCTTGCCAGCATCTGTGCCCCAAGGGTCTCTTCTCCTGAACTCCTGTTGGCTCATGGTGGTGGAGACGACAGTGCCGGGGGTGAAGGGACAGAGGTGGGCACTTCTCCCTGCACATGGCCACAGCGATGTCTTAGGAGGATGTGTCTGGCCTCATCCCTGTTTAATGTAGATCCTCCGTCCTGCAAGCCTGTAGCTCAGCTGGAAAGAAGCATGTCTAAGCTATTTCCCATTAGTCACTTGTGCTTGTGGGGCTGAGGCCAGCTCTGGGACCCAGTGAAACCTCTCACCAGATCACCACCAATGTGCAAAAAAGCAAACCCAGGTCATGGTCCTCACCCTTTGTCCCTGGAGTGTTCTTGTGAGCTCAGGCACTTCTCATGTCCACAAGTGCCAGAACCCCTCCTGCCTGCCCATCCCTAGTCCCTGTCCCACGACCCTCCCTCCAGGAGGCAGTGGAAGGAGGCCCTGCCTTAGGGTGGATTGGGGTGAGGTGAGAAGGGGCTGCTGGTCTCCTATCTGCAGGTTCTGCGGCCCTCTCAAGAAGGAGAGCCATGGGGCTCTGCCCAGGCTCTGCTGTGGACTGCGGCACCTCCCCTGCAGGCCAGGACTTGATGTGAGCAAGGACGGTACCCACTGGGGTGGGGGCAGCCATCCTGTGCCCCCGCCTCCTGTGCCCCATCCCGTCCTGCTTCCAGTGGGTCCTGCTTCCCTGCACTTCTCAGCATCACTCCTGTCCCCCCGTCCTTCTTCCCCACTCGGCCCCAGTGGCAGGTCTTTGCTCTACTGCCAGTTCCTCCCATTCCCGACACAAGGAAGTGTGAGTGTGTGGTTTTATTAGGACCAGAGAGGCCAACTGCTACTAAAAGATGTGGCATGGCAGAGGGGCGTGGGCATGTGACAGAAGTACAGCATAAGGGATGAGGGAACGTGGGTGATGGGGGGGGGGGGGACTCTGTCCACCAGGGTGGCCAGCTTCTCCCAGGCCTGTGCTGCAGGATGGCAGCGCCCCCTACTGGAGGCGACCTCTCCAGGGTGCCTTGTGTCTCCTTGGGGTCTGTGGGCATCTAACCTCCACAGTCTGACCACTGATTATCGTGGCTCTACCATCAGGAGAATCAGGCAATCTCTTCCCCCTGGCATCCTGCTGCGGACACCTGGGGATGGGCAGTGCTCGTCCACTCACCCAGGGAATCTGGCCAGCTGGCGTCGAGCCTGCTCGAGCCGAGCCAGCCGTTCCTTCAGGAACTTCCTGTTCTCGCTGGTGTCGCTGCGCTCCTTCAGAAGCCAGCTGTAGCTCTCCTTGTCCTGCAGGAGCAGCAGCATGGCCTTGTGCAGCTTCTGGCTGAACGTCTGCAGGATGAAGTACTGGATGATCAACGGGATGTGGCTGGACATGCGGTTGTGGGCCTCCTGAAAGGAAGGGGCAGAGCAAAGTTCAAGGAGGGGACTGAGCTCGCCTGGCAGGAGCAGGGGGGCAGATTTCCACAGAGGGACAGCTAGGCAGGGCCAGGCTGCTGGCCTGGTGTTGGCTTGCACCAGTGTCCTCTGTGTTGGGAGTCACCGAGTGTCTGGCCCGTGTGCTCCACCTTTGCTGGTGAGAGAGGGGTGGAAATGTGCCCTAAAATGGTCAGCAGATACACTCCGCCCGCACATTCCAAACCTCTCCCTGCTCCCAGCATCTTCCGTCGTCTTTCTCCATCAGCCTCCAGCTCCTAGGCAGTAGAGCCACAGGCAGGAGCCCAGTCCCACGGGTGGAAGGCGTGTTTCACTGCAGGTTCCCACCTCTCCCTCCCAGCCCCGCCGTCAGCCCCCTCAGAGGATCTCCAGAAGGTGAAATGCAGGCACATTCGCAAGTCCTGCCACCTCTCAGTGACTCCTTTTCCAGTTTCTCTGGGATGCATGGCCCCTGGGAGTTCACAGATTAAATATGTCCCAAGACACCAGCACTGGACGGTCGGGAGACACAGAAACAGGGCAACTGGGCTGCGACCTGTCTGCAAATGGCCATGGGGACAGGAGAGAGGGCGGGAGAAGGAGACACTGGGGAGCCAGGTGGCCTCTGGATGCGGAAGCCTGGGCAGGGAGCAGGAGGCACCTCTGGGCAAGTCCTGAGATTTACACACGGAGTTCTGAGCCCAGCTGCTCTGGAGATGGGCTTGAGGCCACTGCACTTGGGGACAAGAGGACCAGTATCCTGTGACTCCACTCAAGTGAGACCCCCACATTCTCAGATTCATGGGGGAAAATGGTGGTTTGGGGGCGTGGAAAGGGGCAGGGAGGATCGAAAGGTCTGGAGGTGAGGGGTGGTGAAGGCTGCAGAGCAGCAGGAAGCTGTTTACTGTGCAGGCAGGAGGCCTACATAGGAGCACATTGTGGGGACAAGGGCTCTCCCACTGTAAAGAAGAGGAGCAGGGCTGTTAGAGCCCCCGCGGATACTGTGGCTGCGCTGACTGGAGGAAGAAAGGCCACCATGGAGAGCACTCTGTCTAAAGATGGACCTTCTGCAGGGGGTGGGGGTGGAGGGAGGAAATGATCCTGAGCCCCTGTGGGGACAACGCGTTCTTATAGAAGGAGCCAGCCGCCATCCCCTGGGCCTGGACCTGTAGAGTAAAAATCTGAATTTACAGATGTCTTAGAGACTTCTGACCGTGACAATCTTGGCAGCAGATGACAGAAAAGATCTAAAATTTCCTGAAAGCCAAAACAGAAGTGACAAGCAAGCCCAACCCATGAGTGCGGAGCTGAGCCCCTCAGCCCGGTCCAGAGCCTCCCTACACAGAGCTGTGGCAGACACTCCCTGTAGGGCCCCGCCCCCCATCACAAGGCTGGAGCCTCTCATCCTGGCTGGGGAGGGAGCTCGGCCTATGTAGAGGCTGCAGGGAGGGACAGGAAGTGACATCACTGTTACACTACAAGCCCCCTGATGGTCAAAGGCACAAGATCCCAGGGACAACGAATGGCCAATATGGGAGGTTGACCCAGGGGACTGTGCTGTCCTGACATCAGTGGTGGCCCCAGTGTCTTGTGTCCTTGACCAATGCTATCCCTGGTAGATACACATTTTGGTACAGCTGTGTCTCCCAGTGGTGCTGGGCTAGTGTACCAGGTCTCTGGTTTGGCCAAGGTAGCAGATGGCTGGAAGTCAACCCATCTCTTCCCGAGGACCCCCAGATATGCGTCTTCACCACCACTGGAGCCCAGCGGCTCCAAGGAAAAGAGCAGGGACCAGAACAGCAGCACGCACACTCCAGCCTGCCCAGCAGCACACCCACGTGGGGGCAGTCCCAGAGTCCTGGGGCCAGATGAACGACCTAGGGAGCGCTCTTCTAAGATGCGTCATGAGGCTCCGATGGGGTAGTGGACACGCGTGTCCATGGTCAGCCATGTGAATTTCACACCTGTGCAGGCCTCATCTACTTTAAAGGCCCTATGTCTCCTGGAGGTGCCAGGAGGGTGCCCTGTGGGGCCTGAGTGCTCTCACCTCACCTCCACTGGCCTCCTGTCCCAGGCGCTGGATCCTCATTGAAGGCCTCCCTGTCCACCCCCCATAGGCCAGACCAACCCTGGGTGCTGCTAGCATGGCACATCCCAGATCTGCCATGAGACACCAGGGCGCTTGTGTGCAAGGCCCAGATGGATAGTCCAGGCTCACAGGAGCCAAGGGGGAGGAGGGTGGGTGTCTGCAAGCCGGAAGCTCACCAGTGGCCCCTGTCCATTCACACCCAAGTCCCATGTCCTGCACTGGTCGTGCCTGTGTGCTCAGATGAGGAGACACAAGCAACACCCATCCAGCAGGTGTGGGGGAGCTAAGATGCCACTTGGTCAGCACCTGGCCAGTCACCCAAATCACCCACATTCCTCTTGGGCCATAGCAGCCCCTGGAGCCAATGCAGCCCTCCAGGACAGAACTGGCTGGCGACGTCACTGTGGAGCTGATACCGTAAAGGAGTCCAGAGCCATACGCACCTTGTGGTAGGCGCTCAGGTGCTCTAAGATTTCGGTCATTGATGAGTTGCTAGATTGGGGGCGGGAAGGCAATTTTTTCCCAGAGGCCTCCCACTTGTCCTCCTCCTCCTCCTCCTCCTCCTTGACCTTCTCTAGTGCTTCTCTGTACACCTGGTCCTGGCAGTAGACAATCTGTTCCATCTGGAAGTAGAGTCTAATGGACTCTTCAGCTGCTTTTTCTTGCTCTGACTTAATGTCTTCAATTTTGTTCTGTGGGAAAGAGAACCTCGAATGAATGACCTTCAGGAAGCAACCTCCAGGTCAGAGAGCCCAGGTCCCCGGCAAGCCCACAGGAATGGAGTCACCCCATGAGAATGAGGATCACCATTTCCTTAGGCAATGCCCTTTGCCGGGCTTCTCCAGGCTGAGCCCCCCTCCAGCTGGGGATCAGAACTCCAGGCAAGCCTGAGCTTTGATATCTGAGCTGAGGGCTGGGTCCACAGAGCATGCTCAGGGACAGGGTCCAGAGGGGCGCGTCCGTGTGTTCACACGGGACAAGGGACACAGTGCAGACTGGCACGTCCACGTGCACTGGGCTTTGAAGAGCCTTGGAGCACAACCTTCGCCACGTCCTGACCTTGCAGGGCCACTGTGTGCCATGTCCTGCTCCTCCCCCCACCGCATCTTCTTCAGCTCACTTCAAGGGCACTGGCCCGTGAGCAGCCCACGCGTGACCCTCAGCCACAGTATGGCGGAGTCCTTGCCCACCTGTGCTGGGGGCTCCATTTCCAGGTGAACAGCCTGGTCGAGGCCATGCCTGTCTCCGTGTGGGGGTAGGGGGTGGGGGGTGGGCGGGGACACAAAACAAAAACAAGATCAAGAAAGCTCTATTTTTTTTGCCAGTCCTGGGGCTTGAACTCAGGGCCTAGGCACTGTCCTTGGACACTTTTTGCGTAAGGCTAGCCCTCTGCCAGTTTCAGCTTTTTTTGTGTATGTGGTACCGAGGAATCGAACCCAGGGCTTTGTGCATGCTAGGCGAGCACTCTACCACCAGGCTACACTCCCGGCCTCAAAAGGTCTATTTTATAGTCAAACGTATTTCTTAGTTTTAAAAAACAATTGGATTTACCTTGGTAGTTCGGTGGAGGTTGAAAAACTTTTCAAAAGTTCCTTCAGAAGCTTTTGTGAAGGCAGAGTGGACCAAACCTGAAGCAAGAGAAGAGAGTTCAACATGGATAAAACAGGCTGCATCCTGTACACATCTCACAACTCCCAAGGAAAAACTGCTAAGAAAGGAAGGCTCCCTCAGGCTCCCTTCTACCTCTCCCTCCTCCTCTCCACCTTGGCTAGACCACCTTGAAAACATTATCTCCTGTCGTCTTACATTTATATCATTAATACAGTATACATAGTAACAAAAACAAAAATTACTTGCAGGTCATAAAGAAATACTTTGTAAACTATCAGTCAAATCAGGTTTCGTTATCAACAGAATCTAAGGCCAACATTATTTGACAGAAAATCCAAATACAAGTTCTGTGAAACAAAAGGTGGTATCTACATACAAATATTTTTTTGTGGAGTGGGTGTTGATTCTTAGGCTTGAACTCAGGGCCTGAGCACTGTGCCTTAGCTTTTTTGCTCCAAGCTAACATTCTACCGCTTGAGCCACAGCTCTATTTCTGGATTTTTGGTGGTTGATTGGATATAAGAATCTCATGGACTTTCCATCCCTGGCTGGCTTTGAATCATGATCCTTAGATCTCAGGGTCCCAAGTAGCTGGGATACTTTTAACTACCTTTGTTCTGGGACTACCAGAATCTAAGTGTGACAAGTTCCCCTCTGGGTTGAGCAAGAGAAGCAGAGTCAGTCAAAGTGTAATTCCAAGATGGGTTGATGCTATCCAGCCACAAGGCAACAGTGAAATTTACTAAGGGCACCCTGGTTCCCATGAAGAATTATCACTTGTTGGGGTCTAGAAAAGGAGGTTAGTAAGTGGAGGCCAATAGGAAGAGAGTCCAGACTCCAAGCCTCTGAGGCAATGTTTCACAGAGGGATAGGATGGGGGGCTTCGCTCCAGGATGCCATCCAGGGACCCTTCTGTGCCTGGCCACGAGGACGCTACCCCACCCACATGCATGACAGGGATGAACCCTGGCATGGCATTCAGGCATTTGGTTCTTGACCTGCAGAGATACCAATATGGGGCATTTTGAGCCCTAGCAGAAGTGTTGAGGCAGAGGGGAAGAGGAGGGGGCAGAAGAGGTGACAGAGGTGACCACTGTCTCAGGATCCACACACTCCAGGAACACTTCCTGTGCTTCTGAGGCCACTCTGGTAGCCCCAGAGGAGCTTCAGATAGGAGGTCACAAGGGCCAGGACAGGGCTGTGGGCTGAGGACATTCCCCCCAGCCATTCTCATCTGGGCCAGGGGGACGGAGTGGAGCCCACCATGCTGGCCTCGGCAATGCAGCCTGCGACAGGACCAAGGGCAGACTGTGTCTGGGCTGGGTACTCCGAGGCCAGGGTACCCACAGCGATGGAACGCCCCGCCCTCTTTAGGGTCTCCCCAGGACCCATGAGGAAGTGGTTCTGTGATTGATACACCTGGTTGCAAGATGGTGGGAGCTCAGTTTCAGGGATGGCCAGCCAGGACCACCGAGTCCTGGGACATGCTGTGGCAGGCTGGGCTGCGTCTTGGGGATTCGTTTCAGATAGGCAGTGCCAGAATACAGGTTGATGGCTTGAGAGTTGGAGAATGAGGGGTTGGCATGGAGATTAATCTAGAGGACACACCGTAATTTGACCTTGACATTTGGGTCAAACACTCCTGCCTCAGGCACTCACCAGTGACTTCATACAGCATGTCCACCGCTGGCCCCTCCAGGGCTTTGATCTGCTCTTTTAAGATCGACTCAAACATCTTATAATTGATAAATCCTGGCAGCTCTCTGCCTCGGTACTGGTTTTCAAGTTTCCAGACTTCCTTCTTCAGCATGTGAAAACCTATAGCAGAAAAAGTAGCTCTGAATTATTCAACAACAAAAACCAAACATTCTAAACAGACTCCACAGTGTCCCTCAGAGCTTGCTCCTCTGTGTGAAAGAAGTGGAGCATCTGATCTACTAAGGAAGGAAGCTGAGCCACCTGCTGTGTCGTGAGCAGCTCACTTCCTGTTCCCCCAGCTAGGGCCAGGTCCCCTGGGAGGCGCTGGTGTCTGCCGCCCCCTTGTGGGTGGGAGCTGTTTTCCCATAGGAGTTACTTTTCCTGAGATGCATTCACAGACAAGCGGACAGTCCAGTGACTCTCAGCACATTCCCAGAGCTATGGGGGTGTGGACGTGTTGTCCCTCTCAGTCCTGCCTGTCCAGTCCTGTAGCCCTCCTCTCATTTCTGTCTGCACAGACTGACTGCCTGTTCTGCACACTTGAAGGGAGTCACGTGACACGCCGTCCTTTGTGGCTGGGTTCTCTCATTTTCCAAGTCTCTTTACAGGCTGAATTGTGTCTCCCCAAGATCCATGTGTTGAGGTACCACCCACACCGTACCTGGGGTGTGGCTGTGTGTGTGGATGGGGTGAATGAACAGTGACTACGTTGAGATGAGGTTGTGACAGTGGGCTGTGACCTAGTCTGGTGTCTTCACAGAAACAGACCGGGACCATGAACCTATGGTGAGGAGCATGGGAAGACGGAGGGAGAGGGGGCCACGTGCAAGCAAGGCGAGACCAGCCAGCTGGTGGACCTGGCCCTGCTGACTGCAACCTTCCATTCCAGTCCCTGTGCTAGTCAGACACTTCATCACTGTGGCCACAAACCTGAGAGGCCACCGGGGAGGACTGACTGGCTGGGAATCAAGATTTTGGAGGTGTGGGCATCAAGGAGGGCAAGAAATGGTGGGCAGAGCAGGCAGGCAGGGAGGGAGCGCCTGCGATGTCCTCCCCCACCCCCACTTTCTATCTTCATCCATTCTGTGAGGTGTTGGGTGTTGGGTCTCCGGGGCCCTCTGGGACACTCAGAGGCATGCTCTTCCCATCTCCTACGCAGGTCGTTCCCCTCAGGCCAGGCATCCCAGGAACCACCCACCTCCCAGTGCAGCTTGAGAATGGCTATGGCCATTCCTTCCAGTATCTACCGACCTGGCAATTGCTGGGCCATGCGTAGGTTTGCCCCTTTTGAGGGGCTGCCAAATGGTTTTCCAAACTGCTGCATCCCACCTCACATTAGGACTGAAAGGTTTCACACCCTTTGGCTCCTCTCCCATCTGTGCCAACCTCGGACACTCACCTTTTTCTTTTTTATTGCCAGTCCTGGGCTTGAGCTCAGGGCCTGAGCACTGTCCTTGGACTTTCTCAATGCTGGAGCTCTACCACTTGAGCCTCAGCACCACTTCCAGCTTTTTTCTATGTATGTGGAACCGAGGACTCGAACCTGGGTCTTCGTACATGCTAGGCAAGCACTCTACCACTAGGCCAAACTCTGGCCAACACTCACCTTTATTGAAATGATTTTCAATCTTAGTACTCCATAAACAGAACTTAGCTCTGATTTTAGTAAACAGCCGGCTCTCATAATCCTTCACACTTTCCTCTCCTTGAATCAAATCAGTGATGTCCTGGTTGAACGCATTGAGTTTCTGGGCAGAAGAAAAGCATCAGTAGAAGTGGGGCAACTTCAGACAAAGGCTCAGGGCGCACTGTGGGTAGTGAGTTGCTGTTCTCTTATGGACTACCAAGGAATTATGGGAGAGAAGCAGATCTGGCAGCAGAAAATCCCATCCTTCCTCTGTCTACTTCCTGTGTCCCAAGGCAGAGTCCACGGGCTGAGCCTGTCTCTCCTCCCTGTGGAGTCATCTGCATGTGCCCACTACTCCCTGGACATGGTGGATTCTCTTATTAGCACTAAGAGGGCAGAATGTGCTTGGATCAGCATTGGGTGGAGCGAGGACAGAAAGTCGCTGGACAGGGATCCCAGTGTGGATACTGATATGGCTGTCCCACATGGAGGATGATACAGCTCGTCCCACACAGGCAACGCCACCCTTCCTCATGGAGGGGGATGAGGCCCCTCCCATATGAAGTGATACTCACTTCTATCAGATAGAGAGATTTTTCATTATCATCATCTGGTATGTCCATGCCATACATTTGTAATTCCTCTGATATTTTTTGATGACTTTCCTTTATTTGATCCTCCAACAGTGGCAGAGATTTCTAAGAAATAAAAAGCAAAACTTGTGACTAAGGACCAGGAATGAAAAGGAGGCCTTGAGCTCATTCTGGTGAGCAGCTGTGACACTAGGTGACAGTCGGATGACCCTCAAAGATTCTTTCTGATTCTCAAGGAAGGCTTTGACTGCTGGCACTGAGCAAAACAATCTGATTCTCACCAGATCCTCTCTGCTCCCCAGCAGAGGACTGGAGGGTTTGGGTAGGAGGCTGTGCCAGTGTCAGATTGACAGGGATGCTTCAGAACTCAGAGCACCAGCTCCACCTCCAGGAGCAGCCATGGTACTTGCTTGTCTTGTGGGTGACAGCCACTGCAACCTAGCAGCAGGGCTCCTGATGCTGGAATAGATACATGCCCACCCACAATGCCTACTCCTGCACAGACCTTGCCCCCAGCACATGTGCCCAGCCACATGCGCAGCCCCGAATTCTGCTCTCAGAGATCACAGGGGCTACCACACTTACAGAGATGTGAGTGATGAGCTCAGAGGTCAGTTTTTCTGCCAGTAAGGGCACTGTGGCCTTCCCTTCCTCCAGCAGAGCCCTGAAGAGAACACAAGGGAGATGCATGTTGCATCAAGAAACCCAGACAAGGCCAGTAGAATGCCTTGGGACTGCCCAACAGATGTCTGCGTTGGACTGCACACAATTCTAGGCCCAGGTGAGCAGCTTTTATTGCCACAGCACCCAGAAGGATTCCTTCCAGCCCAGATTATAACTGTCTCCAGGCATCTGATTACATAGCCCTCTAATCTTTGTGACACACCTATTGTGTCATCCATCCATCCATCCATCCACTCATCTCTCCATCCATCCATCCACTCATTTAAGTTTCCATCCATCCATCCATCCATCCATCCATCCATCCATCCATCCATTTATTTGCCATTCATCCTTTCGCCCATTCATCCATCAATGGATTCATTGTGTAGCAATGTCTAGTTCCCAACTCAAAATCATCTTGCCTCAGACAGCCCCTGAGTACTGGGCTGAGATTATATGCTCTTTCTCTCTCTCTTCCACTTTCTATGTGCGTGTGTGCGTGCGTGCTTGTGTGTGTGTGTGTGTGTGTGCGTGTGCGTGTGTGTATTTATCTATAAGTGGAGATGGAGGGAGAATAGAGTGGTAAATGAGATGGACAAATCACTTATTCTTTTTTTTTTTTTTTGCCAGTCTTAGGCATTGAACTCAGGGCCTGGGCACTGTCCTTTGGCTTTCTCAAGGTTAGTGCTCTACCACTTGAGCCACAGCACCATTTCTGGCTTTTTTCTATGTCTGTGGTACTGAGGAATCGAACCCGGGTCTTTGTGCATGCTACACAAGCCCTCTACTAGGCCAAACTCCCAGCCCACATTCCTTCTTCTTTTCTTTTTTTTTTTTTCCCCACATTTCTTATTCTTGTAGGCAAGTTCAAGAGATGTTCACCAAGGCCAAAACCATACCTTACCCGCTCAGTGTTCACAGAGTCTCACACTGACACAAACTTACCCTCATACACACATATACCCTTACACCCTCACACACACACACCCTCACATGTATACTTTCATACACAGCCTCACAACCACATAAACCCTCACATACACTTCTCTCCCTATATACCCTCACATACATCCCCCCACACCCTCACAAATACCTTTACCCTCACCCTCACTCACATACGGCCTCACATACACACCCCTACAACCACACTCCCCTCCCCCAGATACCCTCACTCACATACAGCCTCACATACACACCCTTACAACCACACTCTCCTCCCCCAGATACCCTCACACATACAGCCTCAAATACACACCCCTACAACCACACACCCCTCCCCCAGATACCCTCACACACATACAGCCTCACATACACACCCCTACAACTGCACACCCTTCCCCCAGATACCCTCACACACATACAGCCTCACATACACACCCCTACAACCACACTCCCTCCCCCAGATACCCTCACACACATACAGCCTCACATACACACCCCTACAACCACACACCCCTCCCCCAGATACCCTCACACACATACAGCCTCACATACACACCCCTACAACCACACACCCCTCTCCCAGATACCCTCACTCACATACAGCCTCACATACACACCCCTACAACCACACACCCCTCCTCCAGATACCCTCACACACATACAGCCTCACATACACACCCCTACAACCACACACCCCTCCCCCAGATACCCTCACACACATACAGCCTCACATACACACCCCTACAACCACACACCCCTCCCCCAGATACCCTCACTCACACACTCTCATGCTTGCACACTCAATACACAGAGCCTCACACAGGTACTCACACTCAAGCACACTTCGAGCCTCGACATCCCCAGAGGGCCTGGCGCACCTGAACTGGGGGTGGTCCTCAAAGAAGGCTTGCTCCTTCTGCAGGGCCTCGGCCAGGCTCAGCTGCTGATGGATGTCCCGCTGGCCCCGGCACTTGACAACCATGTAGCCCTTCTTTAGGTGACACTCGAGGTTGTGCACCACGTTTACCACCTTGTCTTCCGTGCCTTTGTCTACTAGGTCAGGCTTGGTCAGGATCCCTGTGGACCAGAGCCCGTGGGTCAGAGATGTGCAGAGTCCAAGGCAGGGGCTGCCTGACAGCTGAGCATCTGTGTCTGTGGCAAGGAGGCCCCAAAGAACACCTAGTTCTACGTCATGGCACCAGCTCCCCTACAGCTGCCTCCCATCGTTGGAGAAATCCCTTCATGCAGGGCCACAGACCCCGCGGGCAGGCGGAGGGTGGAGAGTGGGCGTAGACAGAGTCCTTAAGGCACACAGGACAAAGCCACTCGGATCTAGGGTGGAGGCCAGGACGCTCCTCACACAGCCTGGCTGTCCCGAGCCCTTCCACCAGGCCAGGGACCTCACTCCATCTACCTCTTCCTCCCATAGGGACTCTGGTGCTACTTCCACCCGGCTGGTCTCAGGTGACAGGAGTTGCTCCTGTGAGCACCCTGGGCCTTATCTAACAGGAAGCCAAGCATACAAGGCCACTTGCATCCAACCACAGTCTCACACGACTCACTCCTTCCACCTCAGTGGCCTCCAAACCCGCTCCTACTACCCCAGGGTACCCTGTCCTCAGCGGGGAGGCAAGCCTGGAGGGATGGGGCTCCGGGTATCCCATCTCACTGGGACCCAGCTGTCACTGTAAGCCTCTCCTTCTTCTTACCTAGGGTCCTATCTCCGTCAGGGTCCACTTCCTTGGCCATGCTCAGCGCCTCCGTGGTGGCAATGTCCACGTTGCAGGGGACCACCACCAAGTTGATGGTCTCCTGCTTCTGGATGTATTTCTGGATGAGACACTTGATCTGCAGGAAGTGGCAAGCTATGAGGCCATGGAGCCACACAGGGAGAAAGTTTAGACCGTCCTCACCCTGCCCTGGCTACTTCAGAAGGAGAGGCTCCCCGGGGAAGAGTTGTGGATTCCTCCTTCCCTCACCTCCTCTATCTAACCAAACAAGAGTGACCCCTGGGCCCACTGGTGGCATTGTCCCGTCTCTCCCCAGACCTCTTCAGATGCAGCCCTAATCTGGAGCAGTGGCCCACCCCTTCCTAAGAACAGAGGGTGGACTTGTACCCGCCATCCGATGTCAGCAGGCTGATTGCCCACGGCCACCCTGGTGATGCCAGGAAGGTCGATCAGAGTCAGGTCCGGGACGTGTGGTGAGCTGACCTCCAGACTAATGAGATCGTCGCTGATGCCCTGCCCTTCCCCCGCGATGACCTTCTGGGCTGGGAGGAGGAAGAGGAAAGCCATGGAGGTCAGAGACCGGGTGTGACAGGGGGGACTCTACAAGTCCTAGACACCAGCAGCGTAAGAGCAGATTCAACTGGACTTGGCTCTAGCCAAGGGGCCTTTGCAGCCCCCTGACGTGCCAGAACGGCCTGCAGACACCCCGGGAGACCTTCCGCACACAGACACCACAAGCAAATCAAGGGAGAACAAAGACACAGTGGAACCCCGAGCCAGGAGTGGGTAGGCACCGGGGGTCTGCTTCTCAGAGGACGCAGCCTGCTAGGAGATGCCGTTCTGCCCCTTGCCCTCGGCACGGAGGGGCTTGGAAATGTTCCCTCACATGGCAAGGGAACGCTACTTTCTGTTCTCAGCATGCACCGGTAATGTCTTTGCCATGTTTGACTCTGCCTGGCACTCATAACAACATATGGCAGCATGACTTCATTACTTGCCCGGCACCACATCCCCATGTGTGATTGTGACATTTAGGTCAGGTCATTGGAACGTGAGGTGGCGTAACAGACAAACATGGGGTGGTTTCCACTGGTCAGCAGGCCAGACTGCGTCCTTACTGAAATGCAAGGAGACTGCAGAGACCACTGCGAAGGGGACAGAGGACTTGCGACCTGCTCTGGAAGGCCCAGTCCAGTGCTGAGCACCTGAAGGCCTTACGAGACAGGAAAGGCTATGGAGTCTAAACACAGAGTGGGCTCCCTTCACGCCTGCCCTCATCTGCCACTTCTCCTTCAACATGAGTTGGCATCTCAATTCTGAGCGTGGACAAGGGGAAGACTGAAGTTGCTTCCCAATGGGCTCGGCCCCAAAGGCTACCCACCCCAGCCCCTGCTGTCCTCGTGGAGAGATCCCAACCGCCTGCTGGCCCGCAAGGGAGACAAGGCCAGCTCAAGCCAGCTGAGGGCCCAGAAAGATGACCCAAGGCCTTTGTAGACCATCACCCAGCCAGACCACCCAGAGCAGGTACTGCCACAGGTCTGTTGGTTCCTTAGCCATGGCTGGTGGACACACACCAAGCTTTTCTGTCACAGGAAATCAATCTAATAGTTCCAGTTGACATGATGTAAGGTCCGGCAAATTGCAGACACGATTAACTCTGTGTTCTCATCTTACAAAGGTCAAGGCCATGGAATCGGGGTGGGTCATTGATGTTTTCCCCAAAGGATTGAAACCTAAGGATGTGGTATTGGGAGAGGCCAGGCCTGAGCAGCAGGAAGCCCTCTCCTCCACGTGGCCGTCTCCACCCGCATATGTTGCAGAGAGATCCCTGTGGTTTCATTTTCTTATCCACCTGGCTATCAAGCTAACATGCACTGTGCACACGGCCACACTCTCTATTCAGACAGGGTCCCGGGGTCCCAGTGGGGCTTTGTGCTGCTTCAGGTGGGGAGGTGACAGGCCCTGAAGGAGGGGAGCTGCCATGTTTCTAAATTAAAGCCAACGAGATTCTCAGACAAGTGGCTTGCCAGGAAGACACTGGTCTCTGAAGGGTGAAGGGACAAGAAGCCTGCAGGCAGGGAAGAGCTACAGACAAAGTGGCACGTGAACAGCCACGCGGGACCCGTGGGGACCCGGCAGCTGGCGCGAGGGGGCACACCAGGCCTCTCACCTTTGTTGACTTCCTTTTCCACATGGGAAGGATCTGTGATCTCCACTTCGATGTTCAGATAGCTGATCTTGGCCTTCCACTCCTCCCCCCGCCTCAGCTTCTTCAGCTGCAGCACCAGAGGGCACCGCGTCACGATGCCTAGGAAAGCACCTGTGTGTCAGTGGCCCTGGGGGCCTTGGTGCCATGGCCGAACCCCCATGCTGAAAACGGGCCTCCCCTGGATTCCCTGAGGCCACGTACACGAGGGATGACAGACACCAGGGTGGCTCATTTGCCACGTCAGAGCTTCTTCTTCCCTGGGTTCCACAATGAGCTCAGGTGTAGGCTGCACGGAACCCCCCTGCTGTCTGTCCACACACACGGGCCACAAACCCCACAGTGGACTCCTTCCATATCCTGCCCATCCATTGAATGTCCTGTTACCAAAGCATCTCAGGAAGGAGTCAGACTCTCCCCAGCCTGCACTGTCCTCCTGGACTGTTTGCCTCACCAAGCATAGCCCCAATCTCTATCTCCCCCCGTGGCTGGCACCTCTGGAAAAGGGGCTCTGGAGAGATACCCACATGCACACACACAGTTCTGGGTGAGAAACTCCATCCACTGAGTCAGGCCTCTCACACTCTGCAGCTGCATTTAGCCCTCACGAGACTCTGTGATAAGATGTACTCTAGATGGCCTGGTGTCCCCAACCCCATATTCTGTAGCCTGGGCGCTCACGGTGATGGAAAGCTGGTGTTTGAAGTAGCAACTGAGCCAGAGACCAGGGACTCTCTCTTGTAACTCTAGCATGTCAATATTTTTCGAGTTGCAATTCCAAGCCAACCATGGAAAGAGACTCTTCTCCAATGAACCAGCAAAAAGCTAAAAGTGCTGGGCCGGGAGTGTGGCCTAGCGGTATAGTGCCTGCCTCGCATGCACAAAGCCCTGGGTCCCTTCCTTGGTACCACATGCACAGAAAAAGCTAAAAGTGGTGCTGTGGCTCAAGTGGTTGTGCACCATTCTTGAGAAAGCTCAAGGCCAGAGCCCAGGCTCTGAGTTCAACCCCCTGGACTGGCAATAAATAAATAAATAAATAAAGGCCAGAAGTCTAGATAGGACTTGAGTGGACTCAAGCAAGAGTGCAAGGCAAGCATGCAGGCTTCAACAAGAATACTGAGAAAAAAAACCAGGGGCAACGGAAGCTGCAGGAGACCCTAAGGGGTCACAGGGCATCCTTGTAGCCTTGTAGACCAGTCTTTATGAGAGGAGGCACAGATGTCTCAGTCCTGGGAAGCCTGCACAGAGGAGAGGCCTCAGGAGAGCAGGGCCAGCCTCTGACAGCCGAAGGGAGCCACCTCACAGAGCCAGGCCTTGATCTTGCACTTGCAGCCCCCAGGCCTATGGGAGAACTGGCTTGTGCTGTGGGACACCCCTGCCCTGGGCAGCCCTAGCAGAATAACCAGGGGGAGAGTCTCACCACTGCCTCTGGGCAGAGCTACTCCTGACAGGGCCTCCAGCACAGAGCTCTTGCCCGAGCTCTGGTCTCCAATGACGGCGATGGCGGGCAGGGCCAGGTCCTTCTCCACGCCCAGGGCCCGCAGGGAGTCAATGAGATCTATGCACGGCCGCACCTTCTCTTCATACTGCCTGCAGAGGTTGTTGTCCACTTCCTGGAGGGCCAAGCATGCAGAATCAGCTGTGGCTGCAGGCCGTGCCCTTCCACCATACCCAACAGGACCACAGTACACATGCCACTGGGAGGCCCTAGGGGCTGGAAAAGCCAGGCAAACAAGCCATGCTAGGGCCTCCGTCTTGATGGAAACACCACGGGCAAAGGACGGGAAGCAAACTCACAGCACAGGACACAGAAAAGAAGCTATAGCAGGGTACAGAGGGCTCACAACCAGTGATAAAATGAGGCTGAAGTCAGCCACAGGGACGAAGGCAAGCTTCACAGAAGATAAATGCTATGCATGCAGGGCAGCGGACAGCTGCTACATTTACTTAATTTTGCCTATTGACATTTGAACCCAAGGCCTCTATACTCCCATTACCTAGCCTTTTCAGATTACCGAAGGATTATAAACAAAAGCCAATCTTGGAATTGTATCCTCAACACAGTATAACACACGTAAGTGTAAAAGCCTACAATTAGAAAATAATCTAGGCCAAGCGCTGGTGGCTGCTTCAGGATGCTGAGATGTAAGGATGGTGGTTCAATGCTATCTAGGCAGAAAAGTCACTTAGACTGTTTTCTCCAATTACTCACAGAAAAAGCAGGAAATGGAGCTGTGGCTCAAGTGGTAGAGTGAAAGCCTTGACCAAAAGAAGCCACTGGACAATGCCCAGACTTAAGGAGCCCCAGGAGCGGCTCACTCACAAAGCCTGTAATTACGCGTTATCCACTGGCTTCTTTGCTGTGACTCAGATGATAATCCACAAAGGACAAACCAGACTTCTTCAAAATGAAGA
This sequence comes from Megascapheus bottae, assembly GCF_031878675.1. NCBI lineage: Eukaryota > Metazoa > Chordata > Mammalia > Rodentia > Geomyidae > Megascapheus > Megascapheus bottae. The sequence continues at coordinate 102,743,851 of NC_143509.1, read as the reverse complement.
AATGGAAATGCTATTTCAAATTCTCATCAAAGAATGAAAAGAGGAGACAGTCAGGAACAATCATGTGTGGGCACACGATTGCTTATTGGGACGGTCTCTGTCATCTTAGTGGGTGCAGTCACCCTTCTGGTGCTCTCTCTTCACCATTTACCCTGATTTGTGACAACCAACGTCGTCAGGAGCATCAGCATTATGCCATCTGAGGGCAGGGCACAGAGAAGGCGGGATACAGGCGCGGGAAGAGTGGGGTGTAAACACCACCGATTCCTGCCAAGCCAGGCCAGTGGATGTCCAGCTCAGACTCTGAACACACCCTGGCTCTTGAAGCTGAGCTCAGTTCTACAAGGAACCCTGCTGCAGGAAGAACGGATAGTCCCTCGTCCTTGACACCTCATCACATCTCTCTCACTGATTCTTGGCTCTTTCCCGTCAATACATACATGTCTGTATGATGTTGAAAGCTGAGGTTATCTCCCTTCTCTTCTGCTAGCCTCTTGACTCAACCACATTCTTCTTGAACACATGTCCTGATCTCAAGTTCAAGGTCTACTACAGCCCCAGCATTGGCTACGGGCCCCAAACTGCAGCCCCTTCCAGCCTGTGCTCTCACTGGGGGCCTGGGACTCCCTTCAGAACCTCGGTCCTCTTCATCTAGAGAGGAGCTGTTGGAAGAGCCATGTCCAGCACAGGGGCTGGGCAAGACGGGCAGGTTCCACAGCAGGTGGGTGTGGGTGGGTGACTTCAAATGTCCCGAGGGCCATCTCCCCAAGCTTATCTTGTGAGGCAAGGCCTACTGGAAGCATTCCAGTGAGGACTCTTCAAGTGGCTATAAGGACCATTGTCCCCCTTGTATGTTTCAGCCACCATGGTTCTCCTTCGTTTTGGCCTCCTGGTCAAGCTGCAGTGGAAAGGCCCACAGCAACAGGTCCAACTGGACCTGGCTTGAAGTCTTTCAGACTGCTCTCCAAACAATCCTTCTCCCTTTGCAAGCGGAATTGCTCAGGAGTTTGTTACAGTAGTGGACAGGTGACTGCCACCATGGGTGTGTGTTATTCCTGTCCCACACCTGAAGGGAGCAGGCTGGCAAAAGAGGGATGAGGAGGGACCGACTGGGAAATGAAACCAGAGACTAGAGGGTGAGAGAAGCCCCCCCTTCTCAGTCCTGTGACCTACAATATTGCAGTTAATATTGCATGAAAAAGTGGGGAACACTACTTAAAAATGTTGCTTCGTAGAGCTGGAAAATCCATGGATAAGTGAAGGAAGAAGCTCCTGAGACCCCTGGGACCCAGGGAAGGTGGACTGATCCCGTGGCCATGATTGCTTTCTACCAAGCCCACACAGCATGGGGCTGCTCCAACAGGGAGGCCTCACAGGGTCAGAGATTGAGCCACACACATACAGGGGGCAGCACAGTACTCTGGGGCTTCAGGGCCCTGCCAGTTCTTACAGGATGGCATCCAGCTCCACCAGTTTACCAGACTGAGATGGCACCTCCAGCTGTGGCACAAAGTCATCTGGTTGTTCCTGGACTGAGCCAAGTGAGAAACAGAGCAGGTCTGTGTCAAGCCCCCAGAGGACAAGATAGCCTTCATCTGCATTTGGAGAAAGTAGCCAACCTCAGGACGACATAGCTCAGTTCTCTGTAGAGACTCAGTGACACAGCTACGTACCACGTTCTTACTTTCCTCGGATGTGCTCACGTCATCATTAGGTAACAGAAGAGTGGATGTTTTAGCTGAATCACAGTTGTTTTTGTGTGAAGGATTCATCTTCTGTCTGTTCTTCTTGGTCATGGGATGAGGCAGAAAGAGTCTAAAGTCATGGAGAGTCTAGAAACCTCAATTCTGGATGCAGTGTTCCTGAGTAAACAAATTTTTGCTCATGAATATTCATGACCACTCTGCTGCTCCACTCATGACTATTCAAAAGCCCTCTTCTCTGCACCCCCTTCTGCCATCCTCTCCCCTTCTTCAGGTGTACTGACTTGCAGACCAGTGTCTCTGCATCATTTCTCTACTAAGAAACAGAGAGGGGGGTTCCCTCCTTTGCAAGGAGGGAGGAGTATGCCTGTGTGGGCATGTGTGAACATCTCTGTGTTCTATTCCTGGGGCTTGAACTCAGGCCTGGCTGTTACTCTCACTGGAGCAACAGCTCCACTTCCAGCTTTCTGCTGCTTCACGGGAGAGAAGAGTCCCATGGATTTCCCTTCCTGGACCATCTTTCAAACTGCAACCTCAGATCCCAGCCTCCTGTGTAACTAAGGTTATGGGCACGGCCATAGCACCTTGACCACAGTCACTGAGTTTAAAGGCTTGCAGCCAGGATCATGGTTCTACTTGGTCAGTTAAAACTAGAGTATGGGGCTCAGAGTGTGGCCCTGGTGGTAGAGTGCTTACCTGGCATGTACGAGGGCCTGAGTTCGATTCTTCAGTATCATATACATAGAAAAAGCTGGAAATGGTGCTGTGGCTCAAGTGGTAGAGCTCTAGCCTTGGGAAAGCCCAAATGTATTGCTGAGGTCAAGTCCCAGGACTGGCACAAACAAACAACCTCCCCCCACCCAAAAAACAAAAACAAAAAACGAGTATGGGGGTCTACCCGTGTTCATTGTTTCATCAAATAAAAATCCCTGGGGGCTAAGCCCTGGCCTCTTTCTGGGGTGGCCTCTGAGGCCAGCGAGTGTGGGCTGCAGAGCAGCCTGCCACTTCAGTGCATTGCAGTGCAGCAGATGAGCCACCTGCATGGACATACCCGCCACTGATGCTTGGGACCCCATGGGGGTGGCCACCCTAGCCATTAGCCACAGATCCCTCCCTCCCACACTCGCTGAGGAGCCTGAGAAGGAGCAAACCCTCTCATTCCTAGTGCCCTTTCCTCCCCACTGAAGACCCCACGTCCACAATCCAGCATGCAGTCCAGCAGCTCTGCCCCATCCCAAGGTCTTGGTCAGGAAGAGGCTAGTGCCATGGCCCCGGCACTCTGCAGTGCGCTGAGGGCGGGTCTGTGCTGCGCACAGACTTTCTGGGTGGATGGGTAGGTAGGAGGCATTGCCTCTCCACTGCTGAGACAGAAACTGGGAGTTGGCATGGGCTAGCAAGGAACACCCACTCAGCACCAGAGCTGCACACTGACCCACGTGGTAGAGTGGGGTAGCCTTGGGGGACCCTGTGGTTCTTTAACAGTGAGGATGCTTGCTCAGCCATGACCAGAGCAAGAGCATGTGGGAGGGGTGTCCCCCATTCCACTTCTTGTCCAACCCCAGCAAGGGCCTGGGACCTCCCAAAAGGGGTCCGGTCTAAAGGCACAAAACAGTACTGGATTTCTGAACGGCCCTCTTCTCCTGCACAGTGCTCCCTCTCAACCCTCTGACATGTCAGTATTATGGGCAGAAGAACGTTCTGCAGCTCAGAGCAGATGGGCCTCATTCCACACCCCCGGCCAGTTCCCCCACCCATGTGACTGAGGGTCCAGAGGGAGGTTTCTGAGGAGGGGAGGGGTGCTGCAATCAGAGGGGTTCAGGCCAGTAGCCGGACTGCAAAGCAAAGAAGTGATTACTCTCCGAGATGTTGGAAACTCAAGAGAGGGACATGGGGTCATGTGATCCTGCTCCCCAAAACCTGAGTCCTAATTTGACCAGGTTCAAGAATCCTATAGGAGGGGAGGAAGGGGCTCCCATCCTCCACCCTTAAGGATGGCCCTGACTCCCCTACCTGTGGCACAACACGCATCTCTGGCTGGACTTGGGGCAGTGACTCCCCCACCCCAACCCCCCCAACACGTCATCCAGTGTCCTGGGATGAACTGAGGCCAGTGACTCCCTCTCCCCCTTTCCCCCCCATCCTGGGATCCAGGGAAGGCTGAGCCCCCCCGCCCCCCCCCCACAAGAGAACTGCGGGCACCTCTCCGCCAGTCTTTAGGAGGGCATCAAGCAGGAGGCGCGTCTGCGCGCGCCCCTCTCCCTCTCCCCACCCCAGGGCCCTCCAGCGGGTCCCTGAAGCCCCTGCTGACCGCACTTGATTTCGGAGGCTCTCCCTGGACCTGGCCTCGCGGCGCCCTGGCCTGAGCAGGGAAAGCCCGGAGAGGCAGGGTCCGGCGTGGGGCGGGATCGGCACCTCTCGGGGTGGCCCGTGGAGACCTTCCGCACCCGTCCCCTCCGCCGGGCCACCTCCTGCGGGTTTCTCAGCCCACCTCGTCTCACCGGCGTTAGCCCTGTCGTCACCGTTCCCAGCCCTGAGAAATCTCCGTAGTGCCGCGTGCCCGAGGGCGACATTCACCGGTCCTGGGCCAGAGACCTGTGTGGCAGCCACCAGAACGCGCTGCTGGCCAGGCTCCGCTGTAAGTACCTACCAGCCGGGGGCGGCCCCAGCTGGGTCCCGCCCCGGCCCCGCCCCGGCCCCGCCCCCGGCGCCTTAATGAAGCAGCCCGCGCGGTCTGGCCCAGCCAGGCCCCGCCCCGGCCCCGCCCACGGCGTCTTAATGAAGCAGCCCGCGCCGCCCGTCCCTGCCAGGCCCCGCCCCGACCCCGCCCCGGCCCCGCCCACAGTGCCTTAATAAAGCAGCCCGTCCCTGCCAGGCCCCGCCCCCGGAGCCTTAAAGAAGCAGCCCCCGCGGCCCGTCCCTGCCAGGCCCCGCCCCCAGCCCCGCCCCCTCCAGCTCCCACTGCGAGAAATGAAAGTCTGGGAAATGGAAAGTAGACTGAGCTCAGAGGACTCGGAGAAATGAAACTGGTGAGGTTCCAGGAAGCCCGTGCCGCTCGGGGGCTCCCTCCCCTTCCTGTCTGCTTTCTCTCCTCTGTCTGTCTTCGTCTCTCGTTAAATCTACTTGATGTCAAGGTTTGCCTTTTTCTGCTCGCAGCCTGGCCATATCTTCATTTCTGGCTTTCTAGCTGTAAAGACAGCCCACAAAGATTGCTGAAATTAGGGGTCCCCTTGTCACAAACTGCCTAGCTTCAGTGCTTGGGTCAGGTCTATAATGGGGAAAGTGTATTGTTGTGGAATTGTAGAAATTAGAAACTGCGACTTAGAGCCCTTCCCTCCCCCCTCCTCCCCTCTGGCATTGTTTACCCAGATTTAACACCCTTCCCCAGCCCTCCCTCAGTCACCATTATCCTAAACTTCACACCCTTTCCCCTGCCATTCATTTACCTGGAAGAAAGCTGTATCTTGAGACATCCTGGCACCCACCACCAAGTGCATCTTGACTACAGATAAAGAAGAAGAGTTATGGTGTGATTTATGGTGCATTTCCTGGCCTTCTCTAAAAACTGTCTGCTTTTACAGATCAGGGCTGCACTCTAAAATCCTGGAGCGTCAGCTCCTCCCCTGCTCAATAAACTTAACATCGGAATCGTGTTCTGAGTGGTCTTAAAGTCTGTCCACCTCTGGGCCCCACTACAGGGCCAGGCTGGTGGAGAAAGCTACTGCGGAGTGGGGCAGTGGGGGTGAGAAGTGGGGTAGGGATTGGGTGTGTGCAGGTCCTCAGGGACATCGAGGTCCCTTTGTTCTGGGGGGCCCATTCCTAGCCTAAGCGAGGAGGGTTGAGGGACAGCTCCACATGTCCCAGGACTTGCCCCTGCACAGGCTTTTCCTTCCATGCTAACCTGCCCTGGCACTGAGCTGTCTCTGTGACTACTGTCAGTGCCCTTTGGAACCCAAAACTTGTTAGCCATCAGAAGTGTGGTCTGTAGCCAGGTGTTGTGGCTCATGCCTGTAATCCTAGCTGGGATCTGAGGATCAAGGTCCCAAGAGTCCCAGGCAGAAAAGTCTGTGAGACTAACCTCCAATTAACTAACTAACCCCCAAACGCCAGAGCAGTGCTGTAGCCGGGTGCCAAGAGACAGCCTTCTTCTGGGTAAATGAATGGCAGGGGAAAGGGTGTGAAGTTTAGGTTAATGGTGACTTAGGGAGGGCTGGGGAAGGGTAAACTATGTCAGAGGGAAGGAGGGGGAAGGGAAGGGCTGTAAACCGCAGTCCCTAATTTCTATAATTCCATAACAATACATTTTCCCCATTACAGCCCTGACCCCCAAGGACTGTCACTCAAGTGGCAGAGTGCTAGCCCCTTAATTCCCCCTCCCCTAGCCCCTCAGCTCCTCCCTTTACATGCCGTTTAGCTTCATCCCTGCATGACTGACTCTGGATAGCCAGTTAATTAGGTTTGGTTTCTGTTTCTTTTCTTCTGCTCTGCTCCAGGAAACGAAACTGGGTTCCCAGCTGGCTGACTCTTAGGAAATGAGACATGAAACACACACACACACACACACACACACACACACACACACACACACACACACACACACACACGGGGGGGGGGGGGGGGGGGAGGAGCTGGTTGATGTGGGTCAGTGAGTGGAGTTGGGAGGAGAGCCTGGTATTGTGTAGGAGGGAGGGGATAGGGGTGCGCAGGGCCACAAAGAGACCCTGGAGTTAGTGGAGGGGAAGGGACAGGAGTCTGGGGTGGATTTTCAAACTGCCTTAAGGTGCTGGAGGTGTCCGGAGGAAGGGCATGGTGAAGCCTCTAGGTGGTGCTGGCAGGCCTGTTCTTGGGGGAGAGGGTACAGGCACTGGGAAAGTCACAGCCCAGAGTAGTTCTGCGCCCTGGGACCAGGGCCAATAGCCCGAGTGTGCCATCCCTCCTGCACCTGTGATGCGGACTCCTCAGAGGTGGCTCTGGAGGGTCCACACTGGTGGCACGTGAGAGTTTGTTAAGATATGGGACCCAGGGCTCATCTCAGTATCTGCTTTTTTTTTTGTTTTCCCCCTGGTTCTGGGGCTTGAACTCTGGGGTTGGGCCTGGGCTCTGTCCCTGACCTTCCTTGTGTGTAAGGCCAACTGCTCTGCCACTTGAGACACAGCTCCACTTCCAGCTTTCTCTGAATAGTTAATTGGTGAGAAGAGTCTCACAGACGTTCCTGCCCTAGCTGGCTTCAAACCACCATCCTCAGATCTCAAACCTCGCCTAGTAGCTTGGATGTCAAGCAGGAGCCACCAGGCCTCGGGATCTGAATTTTTAATGTTCTAAGCATTTCTTTCCTAGGAAGAGATGATGGCAGCCACGTATGGCTAATTGTTCCTTCTTTACAAAAATGTTTTTGTTGTTGTTGTCTTTAAGTAGTTGTACAAAGGAGTTGCAGGTTATAAATGCAGCACATCTCGATCAACGTCACCCCGTCAACAATCTCACTCCCCCAACCCACCTCTTCCCTTACTTACCTTAATTTCAGTTATGAACTGAGTGGTCTGGTTGCTTACTTCTCTGGCCCTCTAGGGTGGGTCAGGAGTTTGTGCTGTCTGTCTTGGGACCTAGCAGAAACACCTTCCAGGAAGAGCCATGACGCAGACAGCCAGTTTGCTAGTAGGGCACCAGGCAGGGGTGGGAAGCTGGGCTGGAAGCCCCTGGAGCCTCAGCCAGATGATTGTACACTTGTCCCAGCCCAGAGTGGTTGGTGGGCACAGTCTGGAGGAAGTGTCATTGGCACCAAAGGGTGGCCTTGGATAGGTGACATTGCACGTTAGTGACATCTTCAAGAATTGAGCAAAAATGCACAAGAGTAATGAGAAGAACACAGACTTACGAGCATGAAAGTAAATTCGTTTATGCTCTACAGTGTGGGAGATGAAAACTCAAGGCCCTGACCAACGTTGCTTAGATGATCAGGGCAGGGGCGTGTCTAAACCTCCTTGCAAATGATACAGTAATGTTCCCAGGGTCCTTAGGACAAAGATGGCTTCACAAAGCCAGACCCAAAGAAACACAGGATAGTTCCCCTAATACTTACTCCGGCCCGGCCCTGCTCCTGGCTTGCTCCGGCCCCGCTCGCTCCGGCCCGGGTTGCTCCCGCACGCTCCTGGCCCGGCTCGCTCCGGCCCGGCCCTGCTCCTGGCTTGCTCTGGCCCTGCTCGCTCCGGCCCGGCCAGCTCTCGCTCGCTCCTGGCTCTGCTCGCTCCGGCCCCTTCTCGCTCTGGCCCCGCTCGCTCCGGCCTCGCTGGCTCTGGCTCGGCTCGCTCCCGCACGCTCCGGTCCTGCTCGCTCCGGCCCCGCTCGCTCCGGCCACCACTCGGTTGGGCTCTGTTCACTTCAGCTCAGCTCGCTTCTTTCGCTCTCTGTCGCCGTCGCAGTCTTGTCTCTGCCACTTTTCCGTGAAAGGTGCAGCTGCAGCTGATAAATCTTTAGGGGAATGAAAAGTGCAGCTGCAGCCAATAAAGCATTAGTGAGACCCCGGCTACGGCTGTAACTGCTGTTGCCCAACAAAAGAAGTTAAAAAGCAGCCCCGCAGGATGTTTGCGGATGAGGCTGATAAGGTTGTAAATCCAGATGAAAGGCATGTCCGCCCTCCTCTAGATAAGAGAAAAATTCCACTACTGCCCAAAGTAAACTCCTAGCCTTATTTGAAGTTAACCGACCCCTACCCTGTAATTACGCTTCTGCTTCTGTAACCGTGCTTCTGCTACCCATAAATACCCCTCTTCCCCAAGCCTCGGCGCGCGAGTCTTCTAGGAGGCTTTGTCGCCCCCGGGCGCCCGTGTTCCTGAATAAACCTCTTGCTGATTGCATCCGACTGCGTGGACTCGCTGATCCTTGGGAAGGGGGCTCCGTCTGAAAGACGTCCCGCTGAGTCGGGGGTCTTACATTTGGAGGTTCCACCGAGATTGGAGACTCCCCACCCAGGGACCACCGACCCACCTCCGGGAGGTAAGCTGGCCAGCGAACTGTTATCGTCTTGTGTCTGTTTTGTCTTATGTTAAGAGCGCCAGCGAATCTGTGACTTGGCCGTGTCAATCTGTATCTGGCGGACCCGTGGAGGAGCTGACGAGCTCGTACTCCCGACCGCAGCCCCGGGAGACGTCTCGGAGGCATCTGGGGTCAGATTTCTGACCCATCTGGTATCTGTTTTCAGGGCTTCGCCCCGGTCTGAGGACTCTCTAGTCCATCTGTTTTCGGGGCTTCGCCCCGGTCTGAGGACTCTCTAGTCCATCTGATAGGGGAGACTCCGAGCTCCCCCCCCCCCCCCCGTCCCGGAGGCATCTGGGGTCAGAATTCTGACCCATCTGGTATCTGTTTTCGGGGCTTCGCCCCGGTCTGAGGACTCTCTAGTCCATCTGATAGGGGAGACTCCGGGCTCCCCCCGAACGCCCTTCCCCTTTCGGTTTTGCACCGAAGCCGCGCTGCGAAGTGTCTCTCGTTTAGTGTTCGTTTAATTCTGGTGTTTGTGGTGTTTGTTGTGACGGGACTTGGACTTGGACTGAATATTAACATGGGACAGACTGTGACGACCCCCTTAAGCCTTACTTTACAGCACTGGAAGGAGGTCCGGACAATAGCTAGTAATCGGTCTGTGGTAGTCCGGAAAAATCGATGGATGACTCTCTGCTCCTCTGAATGGCCGACCTTCGGAGCCGACTGGCCAGCAGATGGCACCTTTGAACTGTTATTTTGCAGGTCAAATCTAAAGTTATGGATCCTGGGCCCCACGGCCACCCGGACCAGGTCCCTTACATTATTACTTGGGAAGCCTTGGTTACTGACCCCCCACCTTGGGTAAAACCTTTCCTGCCCAGGCTTAAGCCCACTGTTACCCCTTCCGCTCCGGCTCTGCCCCCTCCCCTCCACCCTTCTCCCACCCCTTCTCCATCTCGTTCTTCCCTGTATCCAGTCCTCAGTCCGGGGGACCAAAAGAAACCTGAGAGGCCACCCAAGGTTCTGCCCCCTGAAGAGGGAGTATTGGTGGACCTCATGACAGAGGGACCCCCTCCCTATCGAGGGCAGGGCTCCCCTCCCCCAGACATGGGAAAGGAACTTTCGCCTCCCCGGGACCCCGCTCCCTCCCCGGTAGCAGGAAGGTTGAGGGGGCGCCGTGATCCTCTGACTGATCGGGCGTCCTCTCAAGCGCTTCCCCTGAGGGTGGGCACTGATAACCAGTTACAGTACTGGCCTTTCTCTGCCTCAGACTTGTATAACTGGAGGAATAACAACCCCCCTTTCTCCAAAGATCCTTCCCGGCTAACCTCGTTAATAGAATCTATTTTAGTGACCCACCAACCCACGTGGGATGATTGCCAACAACTACTGCAGGCTCTCTTGACCTCAGAGGAGAGACAGCGCGTTTTCCTGGAAGCCCGGAAAAATGTTCCGGGTGACAATGGGCGTCCTACCCAATTGCCTAATGAAATAAATGCTGCCTTTCCTCTAGAGCGCCCTAACTGGGATTTCACCACCCCCGAAGGTAGGAATCATCTACTCCTTTATCGCCGGCTGCTTATCGCGGGTCTCCATGGGGCTTCCAGGCGCCCCACCAATTTGGCTCAGGTTAAGCAAGTGACCCAGAAAAGTGAGGAGTCTCCTGCAGCCTTTCTAGAACATTTAAAGGAGGCATATCGGATATACACTCCGTATGACCCTGAGGACCCGGCCTCTAACGTGGCCATGTCCTTCATTTGGCAGTCTGCTCCAGACATCAGGAAAAAGCTAGAGAGACATGATAATCTACAGAATCTGTCTCTCCAGGAACTCCTCAGGGAAGCGGAGCGTATCTATAATAAGCGGGAGACTCAAGAAGAGAGAGAAGAAAGGCTAAGAAGGGAGGCAGAAGAGAGAGAGAATGCCAGGGACCGAAAGAGAAGTAAGGAAATGAGTAAACTACTGGCCACCATAGTGACAGAACAGCGACAGGACAGACAGGGAGGAGACAGGCGGGGCCCACACGGAGTTGAGAAAGACCAATGTGCTTATTGCAAGGAGAAAGGGCATTGGGTCCGTGATTGTCCGAAGAAACCCAAGGGATTTCGGAAGCCTAAACCGCAGACCTCCCTCCTGACCTTGGACGAATAGGGAGGTCCAGGCCAGGAGCCCCCCCCTGAGCCTAGGATAACATTGACTGTAGGGGGGCAGCCGGTCACCTTTTTAGTAGACACTGGAGCCCAGCACTCCGTGCTAACCCGATCTCCGGGCCCACTGAGTGAGAGATCCGCGTGGGTACAAGGAGCCACCGGAGGGAAAAGGTACCGATGGACAACTGACCGGAAAATACAATTGGCAATGGGTAAGGTGACCCACTCCTTTTTACATGTTCCTGATTGCCCGTACCCCCTCCTGGGGAGAGACTTATTAACAAAACTAAAAGCTCAAATCCATTTTGAGGGGAATGGGGCCCGCATTACTGGCCCTCAAGGACAGCCCTTACATGTACTGACCCTCAGTGCTGAGGACGAATATAGAATATATGAAACGGAAGTAACTGAGGAAATTCCACCTGTCTCCTGGCTGCAAACCTTTCCCCAAGCATGGGCGGAGACGGGAGGAATGGGACTGGCTAAACATCAAGTGCCCCTTATCATTATGCTCAAAGCTGGCGCTACCCCCGTTTCCATAAAGCAATATCCAATGTCACAAGAAGCCAAGCTGGGGATAAGACCCCACATTGAGAGACTGCTGGATCAGGGAATATTAGTACCCTGCCAGTCCCCATGGAACACTCCCCTACTGCCAGTCAAAAAGCCAGGGACAAATGATTACCGGCCAGTACAGGATTTAAGAGAAGTGAATAAAAGAGTGGAGGATATTCACCCCACTGTGCCCAACCCATATAATCTACTAAGTGGATTACCTCCAACACACACTTGGTATTCGGTGTTGGACTTAAAGGATGCCTTCTTTTGCCTAAAATTGCACCCTAATAGCCAACCCATCTTTGCCTTTGAGTGGAAAGACCCCGAGTCGGGAATCTCGGGGCAATTAACCTGGACTAGATTACCCCAGGGGTTCAAAAACAGCCCTACTTTGTTTGATGAAGCATTGCACCGAGATTTGGCCAGTTTCCGGGTGCAGAATCCTGATTTGATACTCCTCCAGTACGTGGATGACCTCCTGCTAGCAGCAAGGACAGAGCAGGACTGTGAGTCTGGAACTAAGAGACTTTTACAGACTCTGGGGGATCTAGGATACCGGGCCTCTGCCAAAAAGGCCCAACTCAAAAAAGTGACCTATCTGGGATACCTGGTGGAGGATGGGCAGAGGTGGCTGACGAAAGCACGAAAACAGGCTATTATGAATATCCCTGTCCCAAGAGGACCAAAGCAGTTAAGAGAGTTCCTAGGCACCGCCGGATTCTGCCGTTTGTGGATCCCAGGTTTTGCCGAGTTAACCGCCCCGCTGTACTCACTCACTAAGACCGGGACTCTTTACACATGGGGGGAGGAACAGCAATTAGCATTTGAAAAAGTAAAAGAAGCCCTATTACAGGCCCCTGCCTTGGGCCTGCCGGATTTAACTAAACCCTTTGAATTATTCGTAGATGAAAAACAAGGGTATGCTAAAGGAGTTTTGACTCAGAAGTTAGGCCCGTGGAAACGGCCGGTGGCCTACCTCTCAAAGAAACTAGACCCAGTAGCCTCCGGATGGCCACCCTGCCTCCGGATGGTGGCAGCCATCGCCACCCTCACTAGAGACTCAAATAAATTAACCATGGGCCAGCCAATAACAATATTGGCCCCACATGCCGTGGAAGCCATAGTAAGGCAACCTCCTGATCGGTGGCTCTCCAACGCTCGAATGACCCATTACCAGGCGATGCTCCTGGACAAGGAGCGGATCCGGTTCGGACCGGTAACTACCCTGAATCCAGCCACTCTTCTACCCCAGCCCGGGGAAGCAGACTCTCATGATTGCTTGCAGATTCTTGCAGAAATACATGGAACTCGGTCTGACTTGACAGACCGTCCCCTCCAGAACGCGGACTTCAATTGGTTCACGGACGGCAGCAGCTTCCTGGAAAATGGGGAACGGAAAGCAGGGGCGGCTGTTACCACTGAGAATGAGGTAATTTGGGCTGAAAGACTGCCACCTGGAACATCGGCTCAGAAAGCAGAACTCATTGCATTAACTAAGGCCCTCCAAATGGCTGAAGGTAAGAGGCTCAACATTTACACGGACAGTCGATATGCCTTTGCTACTGCTCACATCCATGGGGAAATTTATAGAAGAAGGGGCTTACTGACCTCAGAAGGAAAGGACATAAAGAACAAGGCAGAAATTGTAGCCCTATTGGCTGCACTATTCTTACCAAAAAGACTGAGCATCATGCATTGCCCAGGCCACCAGAAGGGGGAGTCATTAGTGGCGAAAGGCAACCGCCTAGCAGACAAGGCAGCCCGGGAGGCTGCATTACAGGGAAGTCCCCCAGTACCAGTCCTTCCGGTAGCGGAAAAGCCACGAAATCCCCCTCCGCTCTCATATAGTCCTGAAGACCTAGAGTGCCTTAAGAAAATGGGGGCGGTCTATGACCCCAGACAAGGACAGTGGACTCTTAATGGGAAAACAGTCTGGCCCAGAAATTGGACTTTTAAACTAATTTCTGACCTCCACACTTGGACTCACTTGAGTAAAAATAAAATGAAAGCCCTCGTGGACCATCAGGAAAACTTCGGCTATTTCCTGGGGAAAGAGGAGGCCTTACAACAAGTGGCCGACCAGTGCCCTGCATGTGCTCGGGTAAATGCAGGACGGACTAAAATTGGACTTGGAACCAGAGTAAGAGGACATCGCCCAGGAGTTCATTGGGAAATTGACTTTACAGAAATTAAACCTGGACAATATGGCTACAAATATCTTCTAGTATTCATAGACACCTTCTCTGGATGGGTGGAAGCATACCCCACCAAGCATGAAACAGCCAAAGTAGTAACCAAGAAACTACTGGAAGAAATTTTTCCCAGGTATGGCATGCCTCAGGTCCTGGGGACGGACAATGGGCCAGCATTTGTCTCCAGGGTAAGTCAGTTGGTGGCCAAGTTATTGGGGATTGATTGGAAATTGCATTGTGCTTACAGACCCCAGAGTTCAGGGCAGGTAGAAAGAATGAATAGAACAATAAAGGAGACTCTGACCAAATTAGCCTTAGCAACTGGCGTAAAGGATTGGGTGCACCTACTTCCCTTAGCCTTGTACAGGGCCCGGAATACTCCGGGCCCCCATGGACTGACTCCCTTTGAAATCATGTATGGAGCACCCCCTCCCCTTGTGAACTTTCTTCATCCTTATGTGGCGGATTATGCTAATAGCCCCTCTTTACAAGCTCATTTACAGGCTCTGCAGATCGTCCAGAAGGAGGTCTGGAAACCCCTGGCAGCGGCATACCAGGAGCAACAGGACAAGCCTATCGTCCCGCATCCCTTCCAAATTGGGGATTCCGTGTGGGTACGACGACACCAGATTAAGAACTTGGAACCACGCTGGAAAGGACCATATACAGTCCTGCTGACAACTCCCACCGCCCTCAAAGTCGACGGGATCGCTGCTTGGGTCCATGCTTCCCACGTAAAAGCGGCTTCTACCGACAACTCTGCCGATCAGACACCAGAATGGAAGCTGCAACGTACTCCAAATCCTTTAAAGATAAGACTTTCTCGATTGTAATTTTCTTTTGTCTATTTCCCTCACTTCTGGCCCCTAACAGTCCATATACTCCCAAAACTATGACCTGGCAAGTAATTTCACAGAGGGGAGATGTGGTCTGGTCAATCACTGAAACCCATACTCCTGGCTCTTGGTGGCCCAACCTTGTGCCGGATTTCTGTCAATTGGTAGCTGGAATAGATGGATGGGATATATATGAATTTACCCACCTTTCCCTCCCCAAAAATGAGTGTCCCAACCCTTGGGTTTACCCGGACCTTCCCCTTGGTTGTTGCAACCCCGCCAAGAGAAAGTATCTGGCACAACACGAGTTTTATGTATGTCCCAGAGATGGCCTAACTTCAACCCAGGCATACAACTGCGGAGGACTGAAGGATTTCTATTGTGCCTCCTGGGGATGTGAAACCACGGGGGATGCATATTGGATTACAACCTCCCAGGACTGGGTTATTGTTAAGAAAGGACGCCCCTGGGCCATCAATTGTAATCAGAATGCCTCCTGTATGCCCCTTAATATTACCTTCTCAGGGAAAGGAAAGACCATGCCTACAAGTGCATGGGCAGAGGGCCGGACATGGGGATTGCGCTGGTACAAGCGAGGAACCGATGTGGGGGCCATTTTCAGAATTAGACTCCAAATAGAGACCCAACCCTTATCGATTGGGCCTAACACTGTGTTGTCGAACCATAAGGCCCCCAGCCGACCACCTGTTTCAAAGGGATCTGAGGGCATTCTGACCCCCTTAGTTTCCCCCTCAACTGTACCCTCGACCCCCACATCCTACCAGCGGGGAACTAGTGACAGACTTATCAATTTGGTACAAGGAGCCTATAAGGCCCTCAACTATTCCAGCCCCGACCAAGCCAGAGACTGCTGGCTCTGTTTAGTTTCCAGCCCCCCTTATTATGAGGGACTTGCCCTACATGCCAATTTCTCTAATCTAACCACGGCGCCTGACCTCTGCCAATCTACCCCCAGCTATAAGTTGACCCTTCCGGAAGTATCAGGGCAGGGTACATACCTTGGCCGAATACCAAAATCCCATCAGAACCTGTGTAACCAGACCTTCATCATAACCGGGGACTCATATCTAGTAGCCCCCAGAGGAACCTATTGGGCCTGCAACACAGGCCTGACCCCCTGTGTACAGTCTCAAATTCTTAATAAGACTTCAGATTACTGTGTTCTCGTCCAGATTTGGCCCAGAATTACATACCATAACTCAGAAACTGTCCTCAATTTGTATGAAAACAGAAGAAGATACTTGAGGGAGCCTGTTACCTTAACCTTAGCCATACTGTTGGGAGTTGGGGGAATAGCTGCTGGAATTGGTACCGGCACCGCTGCCCTGCTTCAGAGTGACAAGTTAATGGACTTGCAAATTGCTATGAATGAAGATCTGAAAGCTATTGAAAAGTCTATCACGGCCTTAGAGAAGTCTCTGACATCCTTATCTGAGGTAGTGCTACAAAATAGAAGGGGTTTAGACCTACTTTTTCTAAAGGAGGGTGGTTTGTGTGCTGCTTTGAAAGAGGAATGCTGCTTTTACGCAGACCAGACAGGAATTGTCCGAGAAACTATGAGCAAACTTAGAGAAAGGCTATCAGAAAGAGAGAAAGAATTTCATTCCCAGCAAGGGTGGTTTGAGAGTTGGTTTAACAAGTCCCCTTGGTTTGCAACTCTTTTGTCCACCATAGCAGGGCCCCTTTTCATACTAGTTTTGATCCTCACCTTTGGTCCCTGTGTTCTTAACAGGTTAATTCGATTCGTTGAGGACCGTCTATCCGTAGTTCAGGCACTAGTAATTACCCAGCAATATCAACAGTTGAAAGAGCAAGAAACAACTCTAATTGAATGAAGGATTCCATTCACGGAACCATAAGAAAATGGGGGATGAAAGGTGCAGCTGCAGCTGATAAATCTTTAGGGGAATGAAAAGTGCAGCTGCAGCCAATAAAGCATTAGTGAGACCCCGGCTACGGCTGTAACTGCTGTTGCCCAACAAAAGAAGTTAAAAAGCAGCCCCGCAGGATGTTTGCGGATGAGGCTGATAAGGTTGTAAATCCAGATGAAAGGCATGTCCGCCCTCCTCTAGATAAGAGAAAAATTCCACTACTGCCCAAAGTAAACTCCTAGCCTTATTTGAAGTTAACCGACCCCTACCCTGTAATTACGCTTCTGCTTCTGTAACCGTGCTTCTGCTACCCATAAATACCCCTCTTCCCCAAGCCTCGGCGCGCGAGTCTTCTAGGAGGCTTTGTCGCCCCCGGGCGCCCGTGTTCCTGAATAAACCTCTTGCTGATTGCATCCGACTGCGTGGACTCGCTGATCCTTGGGAAGGGGGCTCCGTCTGAAAGACGTCCCGCTGAGTCGGGGGTCTTACATTCCGGTTTGGTTGTGTCTCGTCTCTGCCACTTCCGGCTTGGTTGTGTATGTGGGATACCGAGGAATCGAACCCGGGTCTTTGTGCATGCTAGGCAAGCACTTTAACCGCTAGGCCAAACTCCCGGGCCCTATTTCTGGTTCTTAAAAAAAAATCTGTCTTACCCCTTTTGTCACTGTTCTATTATCTCTGTCCCCTTTGTCTTGTACATATGGTTACCCTATGTCTTAAACTTATGTTTATTTGATTTGGGCAGGGGAAGGGGAAGCAGAGTCCGTGGGACAAAGGCTGAACTGATTCAGCAGTGATACTCACTAGGCATTATGTTAGAAACGAACTATACAACTTGGGAGGTCAGGGGGTTGGGAGGGAAAAATTGAGAAAAAATGAGGGAGGGGTGGGGTGACTTACTCCCTACCTGACTTCTGCAACTGTAACCCCTTTGTGTATCACCTTTACAATAAAAATCAAATTGAGCCTGGTGCCTGTGCTCACGCCTATAATCGTAGCTACTCAGGAGGCTGAGATCCGAGGGCCAACCCAGGCACAAAAACTCCATGAGTCTCTTAACTCCAATTAGCCACCAGAAAATCAGAAGTGACACTGTGGCTCAAGGGGTAGAGTGCTGGCCTTGAGCTGAAGAGCTCAGGGACAGTGCCCAGGCTCAGAGTTCAAGTCCCATGACCAACCAAATAAATAAACAAAGTTGATGCTTTCATGATCATGGTTCCAGGCCCAAAGTGTGCCTTCTGGGGAGACCTGCTCCTTTATTCAGATGCTCTGCTAAAGATCCCAGGTTTCCTGAATGGAGATGCAGTGCTGCAGCGAGGGGCCCTGCTCCCCACACCCACCCTGCCAGGCTTCCCAGCCACAGAGTAGCATCACCGGGAGCCCAGACCCCAGCAGAGGCTCACCCGCAACAGAATCCAGGGAGGACATCTTGAGGCTACTTCCATGCCCCGGACTGGAGGCCTTGTACACTGCAGGAAGGAACTGAGGCACGCCGAGCTCTCCGACCTTGGAGGAAAGGGAGTGGAAGTCTAGGGTGTGCATTTCCATGTGCACTGGGCTTGTCAGGAGAAGGCCTGTGGCCCTGGCGTGCGGGGTCACCTCTGCTAAGCTCTTGGACACTGGCCACATCTTGTGCTTAGACTGCAATGCACCCCAAGTCATTGTGGAAGTCTCCCCCCAAGGAGGCTTTTATTGGAGGGGCTCTTGTGTTGTGTGACTCTCAGGAAAGAGAGGGGGACCAGACTGTCATCTGCTAGTTTCAACAGCATGACAACCCTGTCACAAAGTGTGCTCAAACTGACCTGACTTGCCTTCTTGTGCCTGCTCTGCAAGAAAAGCGAGCCTGCTAACCTGGGTGCTTTTGTCTCTGGTGTGGCATCTGCCTCATTTCCTAATCACTTCCCAGAGATACCGTAAGCATTCCCCTCTGCTGTCCCGCTGAGATGACGCAGGCCAGAGGCTGCACAACCAGGCAGCTTCAGGCTCCCGGAAGCGGGTTACGGCTTCAGACAGCACTGGTGAGGCTCTGGTCATTGGGGCTTGAACGCCATGGTTCAGCAGAAGGAGAAGAGGGCTGCTCAGCAGAGAGGCACCGCCACAGGGAGATAATGCCAGTCCTGAAGCCCCACCTTACCTGCATGAGGCCTGGCAGCTCTTTCTTGGGGATTCCAGCCAATTGTCCATGTCCATGGGCTCTGCCAGCTACTCAGCTTCTTCCACAGTGCAGTGGCCCAGGCCACTCTCCTGCCTTGACAACTGAAGCAGCACAGATGGATAAAGCAACAGGGAATATTTTTTTTTAAAGATTTTATTAACATTGATTTTTACATCCTATTTCAAATGTCATGGTCAACAAACAAGTATTCAAGAAGGAAATCTCTATATACAATCACTAGCACATAGAGTTTAGAACATAATTAAAATTAAGCTAAAGGTTTATGTCATAGATACATTTTAATCTATGTAACAAAATGGTATGTCTATAGAGTATATAGCCCGTAATAGATTTTTATGTGTATGCAGTTATGTTTATATCTTCATGACCACATCCATAACCTTGGATACCCATATATTCATTGCTCTTGTACTGTTTGGATTGAATATCCACATATTAAGGAGACCATGCGCCTTTGTTCCTTTGGTCTTGACTTGTTTCACTCAGCATGATTCGCTCTGGTTTCACCCACTTCCCAGCAAATGCCATTATTTTATCTTGTCTGCTGGCTATGTAGAATTCCATTGTATATATACACCACATTTTTTTGTATTCATCTGTAGTGGGGCATCTGGGTTGTTTCCATCCCTTGTCTATTGTGAATAGTGCAGAGATGAACATGGCTGAGCAGGTGTCCTTATCACATCCTGGGTTCTGATGTTCAGGATAGATGCCCAGGAGTGGTATGGCGGGATGGTAGGGAAGGTCAATTTTCAGTTTTTTAAGAGACTGTCTTCTAGAGTGACTGAACTAGTTTACTTTCCCACCAACAGAGCAGTAGGGTTCCTCTTTCTCCACATCCCAGCATTTGTCGTCTGAGTTTAGAATATTGGCCATTCTTGTTGGGGTGAGGTGGTATCTTAGGGTTGTTTTTATTTGCATTTCCTTTATGACCATGCATGCTGAGCATTTTCTGCCATTTTACCTCTTCTTTTGATGTCTCTCTTTAGTTCCCTTGCCCAGTGATTGGTTTGTTGGGTTTGGGGGGATTAGTTTCTTGAATTCAACAGGGACTATTTTTAAACAATGTTCTTAAAAAGCCATTGCACCAGAGCCATATTAAATCTGAATGATCAGAAAAGCAGATCCCCGTCCCCCTGACCCACCCTTGAGCCGTGATGATGGAGACACACACGCTCTACAGCTCCAGTGTGGAGACAGACACAGGCCTGTGTGCCAAACAAAGGCCTGGGATTCCCATCCATCATTCCTGTGTGCGTGTGGCTGCACGTTTCCCGATCATAAACAGGCCCCACCTTGGCCCTGCTTAGGGCCATCACCCACCCTGAACCCACTCTGCTTGGAAGCTTAGCGCTAGCAATCTGATTGGGGTCCTAGGTAATGTGCTCAGGGTCGGTGTGGGAAGCTGGGGCACATGGATGCACACCTGGGACAGCGTCTGGCCTGATCTTCATGCTTGTCTGCCTGGGAAGCAGGAGGAACCTCGCTCCTCTTTCCCGTGTCTCCCTTCTTCACTGAAGTAAGATGGATGTTGCTAGCAGTCCACCGATGACGATCTCCTTTTGGGAGGCTCTTCCATATGGAAACAGGGATGCCAGGAAGCCCCCTTCACAGCTCCCCCTTTTCCAGTAAAAGGCAGAGACAACTCTGTCTGGCACTTACATACCCGGCCCCTCCCTGCCAGGCCTCATTTGCACTATATGCTCAGGGCTGCCCTGGTGTTGCTGTGCAGTCAAACTTCCCCTCCTGAGGGCCTCTCTGCCTCAGTCCTCTCCTTCCTGGCTGTTAATACTGTGGGGGAGGGCCTCTCTGCTGAGTGGGACCACCCAGAGTGGTCCCAAGACTCCTGGCCTCCCCCATTCCAGCTTCCTTCCTCTGTGCTCAGGACCCTCCTCCCCCACCATGAAGTTTCCTGGTTAGAGAATCATAAAAGCAGGAGGGCCAGCAGCAGTCACAGGGCTTGCTGCCGGATGTAGGCTTCTAGTTGGTGCAAACAGCGTTCACCTCTGCAGGTACCACTTGTGATAAGCACAGCTGGGCAGTGACTTGACACGTCCCCCACGGCCTCCCGCTAAGCAGCTTAGCTGAGCAGACCAGCTGAGCTGGGGGAACCTGGCCTCTGAACTCAAAGCCTGTGTTCTCTAGAGGTTGAGAACTGGAGTCAGGGCCCTGAGGGACCCAGCAACAAAGGAGGAGCTGGTGGGAGAGGTCTAAGACCAAGACTGCTTCCACCAAGTCACACCCAAGCCACATCCCCTGCCTGGCCTTAATAAACCTTTGCTCCCATGGGAAGAGAAGAGAGGCGGGTACTCGGAGACCCCGGGAAGCTGCCTTTCCGTTTTGCTGGTGTGCGTGGTGTGTGTAAACTGCCCACCCTCTGCCCATCCTCCCACAGCAGCCAGGGGCATTTGGGCACACAGGTGTGGAAGACTGCGGTGGACAGAGGCCATCTGTTCTACAGAGAGAGTGGGTGAAATGTGAAGGTGTGAGCTGTTTGGATTGGAGGGGTTGGGGGGAATGTGAGGGAGGTGGGGAGCCTTTCTCTGGAGTGGGGGTTCTTGGTGTAGTTTTCAGACCATTTCCTGCTTGGAAAAATGCGGTTGTTCTTGAGGCTTCTAGATTCTACAGTCATAGTGCTGTGCTGTGGCTTCTCTACATTTCTGTCTCCAGGCAGAAGCTCAGCCCAAAGGCAAAACTTGAGGGCACAGACCTTGACTTGAAGAGAAGGAGAGATCCTCTGACAAAGAGGAATGGAAATAAGAAGAGGCTATGAAAAAAGAGAGAAAAGAGGAAGGAAATAAGGAACACAGGCATGTGGCTTGAGTGGAGGGGAGACAGAGGTAAGGGCAGCAGAGGCCAGAATCCAGGAGGGGACAGCTACAGACATAGATCTGAGGCAGGAATTCTGCAGCAGGACCTTTGTAACACACAGGAGAATAGAGGAGATGTGGCCAGAGAAGAGCCACTCCATTGTTATTTGAGGAACAGGGGTGTGTATGTGTGTGTATAGATGATCCCTGGCTGGTTTTAACATCTACATGTCTATCTATCACAACGCGTTCATTTCCTCGGGTGATTAATGAAGTACACGTGGATTTGATGGTCTAGAGCACCACAAATGTGCTCCTTCCCAGCTGGAGGCTGGCAGCACTCGGCATGTGCTGCTGTAACGCCACTCTCCCCTGGTAAGAACATCAGTCACACTGGATCCGGGTTGCCCTCATCCACGGCCCAGAGAGGTCAAGAACACAACATGGGCTGGCCAGTCAGCCAAGTCCTGCTCATCCCTGAGGTGGCACAAGCGGAGACTGGACAATTATCCAGGCTCCCGGGAAGCTGAGCACCATGCTGGCCCGCGCCCAGACAAGCACACTGATTTCCGTGACCCTTCCTTTCCGCTTACATTGCTGCCTTCCGTTCACAGTTCCCCATCGTTTCTGATGTCCTGACTGGGAGACTGCACTAGATAAATCCTAGATAAGGACATCACGTGCCACCTAGCAATGGGCCTTGTTGGTTTCCAACAACCCCCCACGTAACCATTCCTCCCCATGCAGGAAGGAGGTATGTACAAGGTACGAGGGGTACCGTGGCCACTCCAGCTTCATTCATCTATACAAACACAGATTTATTGAGGACCACCCAGCACTGGCTTAGCTTAGTTCTCTTGGTATGCAGCCTTCGATCTGGACCTCTGCTGGCCAGCCAGAATATCTATTCTTCGAACCATCAGAGTGGTTGATCTGTGCAAAGAGAAAAGAGCTTCACTCATTCATGAGTCTAGCAGACAAAGATTTAATTCAAGCAAAGTCATGTACCTAGAACTAATTCCTAGAATGGGATTTACTCCAAACCAAGCTGGTGGGGGAGGGGAGCATTGCTTCGATGTGCTTCCTAAGGATATTGGAATGCAGGCCTAGAATTTTCTCCACAGATGGCGAGGCTCTACAGTCAACATTGTTTCGGACAATGGCCATTCACCCCAGCAGTCTAACTGCAGAAGGTGGCTGGCGCAGCTATGAACCGGATTCCAAGTTCTATTCAATTGTGATCAACTAGAAGGTGAGTGGAAATTGGATCTGTGCTGTACAGCCCAGCTCTACAATAGCAGAGTACCCATACTGGGAATGAGACATAGATTTGTATTCTTCAGAGCGTTTCAGAGCTCCTCGCTTAGCAGCTGTGTTCATATCTGCGTCCTTCCCATCTTCAAGCATGGCCTGCCATTTGGAGCTTCAATAAACAGTGCCATCTTAACTTTGGCAGAATAGTTCTATATTCCTTGCTCTGTGTTAACAGCTTTATGACAACTTAATTCACATACTATGACATTCACTCACTTGAGGCGGTCACCTTTCTACCCAGCTCCTGCTGTGGCTCTGCTTCTGTCACCTGAAGGAGGAGCTTCCTACCTTCCAGCAGCCATCATCTAGGCACCCCCACCCCCCAGACCTAGTTTGTGTTCTATGTTTAGGTCTGCTTATTCAGGAAGCTTCACACATATCACATAGTAGAGGCCGTCTGGGTTGGCGTTCTGTCACTCCGATGACCTCCTGGTGGGGAGGGCCGAGCTGAGGAATGAAAGCTTCAGCAGGGCCACATGACCAGCTCACCATAGGCTCTCAAGATCCTGCCACCTTCTGGGATGCCGGCCGTTGTGCTGCATTCTGGGGGCTGGAGGACTATAGTTATGTGGGCACACTCCACAGAGCAGATGGGAAGGGTGTCCAGGCTGTGGCTAAGGCCATTCCCACTTACTATTGTGCCTGGACACCTGTGAGCAGACCTGACAGGATGGCCCTATCAAGGCAGATGCTCACTGGCTCTGCTGGAGATTCCCCGCACCCAGCTGGGACTGAGAAGAGTGAGGCGCAGACCTGGAGACAGAGGCTCAAGAGTCTGGGGATACACCATGGGACATGCGTGATGTTGTGTGAGATCTCTGGACTTCAGTTTTCCTGGCAGTTCACCTGTTGGTCTTCCTGGCCCTGTGGCCACACTGGACAGCAGGGAGGAGACCAGGACTAATGTCTAGTTGACACCAGAAGCCACATGAGTTGACCCTGGAGACTGCTTCCTTGGTTCTTGGGCTGTCTAGCTACGTAGCCCTTCTCTGGAAGGAACAGGGGAATAGCCCCTCCTTGCAATCTGGAAAGGGGCTGGCATGAGCACCCACAGGCCCTGCTTGTGATGGTCACCAGGCCACTGTGCCACCCTCAGCTAGGCCTGTCCCAGGAGGCCTGCTAGTTGACAAGGGAGAACTTCATTGTCTAGAGGGGCATGATCAAGCAGGAGACAAGTCACTGCTGCAATGACACAAAAGCTGCATCTACTTGGTGCTTATCTGTGTTCCCTGTTTGAGATATGCACCACGTGAGGTTTGCTCCCTGGTCCCCAGGCAAGGGCAGACCACCAGCCGAGGTGAGAGGAGGCTGGGGCCAACTGAGTCTCACAGCCCTGTCGGCATCCTTACTTTCATAGCGATCTGAGAAGTCTGACAATTCAGGGAAGGCTGAATGCTGATGTGACACGGAGGCTTTCAGAGCCTGCGCTTACAGATTCAAGTGACAGCCACCTGTCACCTCTGCAAAGCGTGGCCCTTCCTGTGGCCACTCACCTTCTCCCTCTGAATTCCTGGAGGGAGCTCAAAGCCGATGGACCCCACGAACACCCAGCTTGACCGGAAGCGCAGGCTCCTGATCTCCTTGCTCCCGAGGGCTTCAATGGCGTCTTTGGCTTTGGCCTGAAGTCTGGGGGCAATGGAGGGAATCGTGTGAGACTGAAGCTGTAAATCTCCACACAGGGTGTCTGTGTTGGGCATTTAGCTCCTTCGAGGGAGCATCCACGCGTGCGGACGCGTAGGTGTGTGTGTGTGCATGCGCGCACGTGTGGGGGAAGGAGGCCATGCACGTGTGTATATGGGAGCACGCAGGCATGCATGTACACAAGTGTTTTATGCTTTTCTTGCTCCTACCCTCCCTTTCCTTTCTCCCCTCCGTCTCCAAGTCCACACTGGCCATCTTCCTATCCTGGGTCCAGGTGTGGATTTGTTTTTCTGTTAAGGATTTCTTAGGTTCTAGAAGAGCTGTACTGTGGTACATTAGTGTCAGTGATTGCACCTGCCCCTCCCCCCTCCAGAAGCAGTCTGTTTTGTTACAATCTTTCATTCTGTTCCCTTTGGGCCTCTATCTTTCCCAGAAGACATAGATAGCTCTTCTCCATCCTGGCCCATACCCAATGCCCTGTGCCAGGTGCACACGCTCACCTCCCCTGGGCTGGCCCGGCTGCCCCCAGGCCCTGGCCCATGTCCCGATGCCCTGTGCTTGGTGCACACACTCATATCCCCAGGGCTGGCTCAGCTGCCCCAGGCCCTGGCCCATGCCCAGTGACCTGTGCCAGGTGCATACGCTCACCTCCCCAGGACTGGCTCGGCTGCCCCAGGCCCTGGCCCATACCCAGTGCCCTGTGCCAGGTGCACACGCTCACCTCCCCGGAGCTGGCTCGGCTGCCCCCAGACCCTGACCCATGCCCCGATGCCCTGTGCCAGGTGCACACGCTCACCGGGAGCCTCCGTCATCCTGGGTGGCCATGAATAGCAGGGACTTGGGAGTTGCTCTCTGAATGAACTCTGTCATTGGTCCAGAGCCATCTGCAGGATCAAGTCAAGGCAGATCAGTGTCTTCTCGGTGGAAAGAGGTATTCCCTAGGCTGTCAGCCTTCTCCTGCCCTCTGCTTGTCTGTCCACTCTGGATCTCCACTTCCCTGAGCTGGTCTCTACCAGCTGAAAATGGCAAGGCACAGACAATCCTTGTGGCTGTTCAGGGCACAGTGAACAGGAATTCCAGAAAATAGCTCTTTGGCTCCAAGAAACAAGGAAAGCCACATTTGGGGGAAAGCAGACCCTAAAGCTTTGATTAGCCACACTTGTCACCTGTGAGGATCCTCTTTTATCACTAACACAGAGCCGGCTCCTGGGGTCATACTGCAGAGTAAGGGAGCCTGTGACTGCAATGCAGACCCCACCCCCAGACCTTAGATCCCACAAACACAGGCCACGGTAACCGTTTCTTCGTCAAGTTGTGCCTCAGTTTCTCCTCAAGTCTACATTATGTTTAAAATTCATCTTAAATTTTACCAGGAATAGAGGTTCTTACCACCTTCATACATATCAAAATGCTGTGTCGCTGTCAGCTTTCCTGTCACATCTGTAAGTAGAAATAATATTTTAAAAGCAAGGACCACAACCCCCATCTCCACTGACGATAGATTTCTTTGGTGTATCTGCAGGAAACATGACTAGTGTGGGCATACAGCCTGAAGACGGTGGCTGCCCTGTCACCAGCACAGGTCAGCACAGGGCTTTCCAGCCAGCATCTGATAACACTCCATCTTCACCCGCTTTTCCCTCCTCTGGCTGCTTCCTCCAGAAATACCAGAGCCCCACTTCAGCCCTTTCCACCTCTTCATTATGTTCCCATGGGAACTTTAAATCAGAACATTTTGTCCCTCACCCTGCAGCCCTGCTGTCACTGGCCCATGCTCCTATGCTGTCATGTCACTGGTGGGGACACTGAAGGGAGCCTCTTTTGCATGGATACGTCAGGGACCCCTTTCCTAGGGAAACAGAGGGACTCTCTCCCAGAGACATCAGAACAAACCTCTTTCGGAGGGTACTGCAGGGACCCTCTCTCCCCAACCCCCCCAGTTCTTGCCAGTACCCCCCAAAGGCAAAAGAAACTGAGATGGAAAGCCAGGGCTTCCCTCCAGGGGGCTCCTGTGGCTTTTTGGTTGCACAGCATTGGGGACTGTCCAATTGTGTCACACTCTGCTCAGAAAAACATTGGCATCAGAGAACAGGTGTGGGACACAATCTAGGACCTCAGTCTTTGCTCATCTGAGCATCACTCTGCCTCCTGTCTCGTCTGTGTGTTCTTCAAATACTCTATTATATTCTTATTTTTGTTGTCATTGGAGCCACAAATAGTCTGTAAAGTGAGGCAGATTAAAAATAATCAGTATAGACACGTGCAGAAGCTCAAGCCTGTAATCCTAGCTACTCAGGAGGCAGAGATCTGAGGATCGTGGTTCAAAGCCAGCCCAGGCACTAAAGTCCATGAGACTCTTATCTCCAATTAATCACTAGAAAACCAGAAGTGGCACTGTGGCTCAAGGGGTAGGGCAGGGACAGTGCCCAAGCCCAGAGTTCAAGCCTCACAATCACCACCAACAAACATAATCAGCATATAATTTAAAATGTATTACAATATTGACTTAGTCTAGATTATAGGCAAAGATCTTGAGATCCTAAGGTCTGTGGGAAAAGTCAATCTCTGAGTTTCTAGGGCAAGTTCTTTTCCATTATCATTTTTATTATCTTAAAGTAGTTGTACAAATGTTTTCAGTTCAATGAATCAGTTTGTTTATTTATTTATTTGCTATTCCTGGAGCTTGAACTAAGGGTCTGGGCTCTGTCTCTGAGCTTTCTCAAAGCTAGCGCTCTACCATTTGAGCCACAGCACCACTTCTGGCTTTTTCTGTGTGTGTGGTATCGTGGAAGCAAACCCAGAGCCCCGTGCATGCTGGGTAAGCACTCTACCACTTGGCCACACTCTAGGCCCATGAGTTTATCTTGAACAATGGTCACCCTTCCCCATCACTCTCTCCCACCTTCAGGAAAGTTCTAAGGGGAACATTTAACTTACAGTTGATGATGGCAATGTTTATTCCTCTTGCAACATTTCCAGCCTTTCTGCCCATAAGCCTGAAATACAGCGGAGCATCAGTCCTGGAGCTCAGAGCTCCTCCAAAGGGGCGGGCCTCCCTCTTGTGTTCCCCTGCCCTGACAGGCTTCTGTGCCAGGCTGTCTCCTGGCCTCCTAGCTGGCCACCAGCCCTGCCTCAGCTCCCAGACCTCACCGCAGACCTTCCACACACTTTCTACAGGCCTCCGCTTACTGCATGCTCAGTCTCCTGGAGCACATTTCAGGTAATGATTTAGACAAAAAGGAAAGGGGAAACTTGCTCATGTTTATTTTGCTTTGTAAGTTTATTTAGCTCAGCTCCCAAGCACCTACTTTTCTATTTCACCGGTAAGAGGCAGGAAGAGTCAGTGGAAGGCCTTCCCACCTGAGCTCAGTTCTCCCGAGTCTGTCATTTTTCTTTCAGGGAACCCACTGAAGCTTTGCTTGACTCCTGGCCATTCTTTTGCCACACCACTGAGATTGGCTCAATTATTCCTTGTGAGAGAACACTGTGTCTCATCACTTAACTTTTACCTTAAACTGAGGAACTTGACAGGTCAACTGCATGAGGATTATGCCCTAATACTAGAAGACTACCTTTCTTGGAGATGGGAAGCTTACACACAGACTCGTGTGTGTGTGTGTGTGTGTGTGTGTGTGTGTGTGTGTGTGTATACTCTGCAAGCCTTCCTTTTGTGCTT
Organism: Megascapheus bottae; assembly: GCF_031878675.1. Taxonomy (NCBI): domain Eukaryota; kingdom Metazoa; phylum Chordata; class Mammalia; order Rodentia; family Geomyidae; genus Megascapheus; species Megascapheus bottae. The sequence continues at coordinate 102,715,928 of NC_143509.1, read as the reverse complement.
TGTGGCAGTGAATTGGCATGTACAAATCTGCTCTTTGACATGCTAACCTAAACTCTCCTATGTCCCTTCCAGGCTTGATGCTTTTTCCATAATCCTATAAGAACTTGGAGGAAGCAAAGGCTTCCATTTCTGACTGTGGAAAGATGGGAACTCTGGATCTACTACCACGGAGAAAAAAAACCAGAGAGGAGAGGGAACATTTTTTGAGCCCTCTAGAGGTAGACTGGTGTCTCAGGCCTGAGAGAAAGGCCTCAGCAGAAACCCAGTCATTGTGTGTGCCACATCTCATCCTATGGTTACCCTTCCAGAGTCCTTATGGTGGCAGGAGGGTGGGGGAGGAGGCGCTGAGCACTATGAAAACTAAGAGAGGCAGGGGACAAAAGCAAAGCCAGAATGAACATCATGCTAAATATCCCCCTTGGTTTTCTTGGGGTAGGCTACCAAAGGATTAAATTCTTAGAGTAAGCCAGATGTAAACTAATATTTGTGTGGATGTCAGCCTGGTTTTAGCTCAACTAAGGGGCCAAGAAAAAAGAAAAACAAGTTACATATAGATTGTTTGCTGACTTTGCAAAAGAAACAATGCAGTCAGAGGGAGATGGAATGGCCCCTGGGATTCACTGACAGACACTACAGCCACACAGCCATCATCTTGCAGGAATATTTCAGAGAAATGTCAACTAGAAGCAGTGGTCACACCTTTTTCATCTATCTTTTACATTTTTTACTTTTCTATTATCTGAAACTATATATATATATATATATATATACACACACAGAGAGAGAGAGAGAGAGAGAGAGAGAGAGAGAGAGAGAGAGAGAGAGAGAGAGAGAGAGAGAGAGAGAGAGAGAGAGAGAGAGTATGAGAGAGAGCACATTGCTAAGACCTGAATTCAAGACCGCATGCTTCACAGGGCTAGTGTCTTCTAGTACTCCCGCAGCCCTGCTCATATAATCTGTTACTGAGTCTTACAAATCCTTCTAGAACATAAGTGAATTTGAGTCTAGATGTGGGATCCTTTCACTGCACCTGAACCAATGCTGAACAGAAACATGTGCACCAAGAGACAGAAATAGTGTTAATCAAAACCAACTATGGATGATTCAGCTGTCATTCCATAGTGGAATGGAAAAACAAATGGCTGTGTATTGAAGCCATGCAGTTTTACATTGCAGTAAAAATGCATAAAAAAATTGTTACACTCAAGAACTAGGAGGGAGCTCGCAAATGCCATTTGGAGCTAAAAAGATCAGATATGTTAGGCTGTGTGCTTTATGACTTCAGACACAAAGTTCAAATACATAAAATTACGGAACAGGGTATGCATGAAAGCTCAGGCAGTAAAACCATTAAGAAAAGCAAGGAACTACCCGCCATGGGGACACTAGGATGTTCTTACTAAGGGGAAGAAGGAAAGAGGGAGCCGATTTGTAAAAAGTACACAGAGGAAAATTGCTTAATCAGGATATAGGCTACATGTGTGTATCCTATAATTTAACACTACCTACTTATGAGATTATTTGTCATAGCATTATTTGTAGTATTAAAAAATTCTGTATTCTAGAAATGCACACCAGTGTAAAAATAGTGGAATAAACACACTATGGGCCGGCCATGCTATGCACCCATAAACCCATAAAGTAGGAAACCTATTTTATTTGTTTTTTTTTTTTTTTTTAAAAATATGCACTGGGAAAGATGGCTCATACCTGTTATCCTAGCTACTCAGGAGGCTGAGATCTAAGGATCAAGGTTCAAAGCCAGCCCTGGCACAAAAGGACCTGAGACTCTTATCTCCAATTAACCTCTAGAAAACAGGAAGTTGGGCTTGACTCAAGAGCAGGGTAGTAGCCTTGAGCTGAAGAACTCAGAGATAGTACCCAGGCCCAGTTAAAGCCCCATGACCCCCCCCCACACAAAAAGGATATGCATATTAACACATTCACATACTCATATTCATATGTACTCACATATGCATACCTATATATGCACATAAAATACACATATAGGTATCTATTAATTTTGCACAGGAAGCTTATTTTTCCATTAAAAAGGAACCACTGACAATATTCACTGTAAACCAAAAAAAATGGTCAGGCACTGGTGGCTTACATCTATAATCCTACCTCCTGAGAAGGATAAGACCTAGGGGACCACAGTTCAAGGGAATACTGGGCAGAAAAGTCTTTGAGACGCCATCTCTAAAGTATCAGGCAGGATGTTGGGCTGGAGGTGTGGCTCAAGTAGTAGTATGCCAGCTGAACAAGCAAGCAAATTGAGAAAATGTGAGGCTTTGAGTCAAATCCTAGCACTTCCAAAAAGGAAAAAGAAGAAATTAAGAAAAACAAAAACAAAAACAAATGAAATCTAGGGGCCAGTGGCTCACACTTGCAATTCTAGCTACTCAGAAGACTGAAATCTGAGGATCCCCATTTTAAGCCAGCAAAGTCTGTAAGGCTCTTATCTCCAATTAACTACTCAGAAAAAGCTAGAAAAGGTGAAGTATCTCAACTGGAGAGCACTTGTTTTGAGCAAAAAAAGGCTCATGGACAGTGACCAGGCCCTGAATTCGAGCCCTAGGTAGGACTGGCAAAACAAAACAAAACAAAATCAAATGGAGATGGATACAGAGGAAAAACTAGAACATATATAAAATATATCTGAGTATAATTTTGATATATATTAATTTTGAACTGTGTAAATGCATTGCATGTTCAAAAATAAAGTCCAAAGAAGGGGAAGAAAAAGAGTGAGGTATGGTGACAGACACAATGCCCCTGCTTTAAACCTGTAAGAGTGGGGACCATGGGGCAAAATTGGACACAGCTTTCAGGTGACACTGTGGTTATGGTGACTCTTCAAAGTCACCAGACTTTGTTCTTTTACACAAATTCTCAGGAAAAAACAAAATACAAACTGTGGTCAGCTGAGACTGAGTTTAACAATAGACAAACCAAGAGGCAGGGAGTGAGGGAGGAAGGGAGGGAATGAGGGAGGGAGGGAGAGAGGGAGAGAGAGAGAGCATGCCTTCAGAAATAATCACTGTTCTCCTCAGGAACACAGGAGAGCTTCCTCGGCCTTAGTCTGAGGGTCTGAGATCAAGGGAACAGAAGACAGAAGCAGAAAGGAGGCACTGCCCCCACCCTAAATGTGATACTTACAGCTCATCTTCAAAGCAGATCTTGGCATACTTGTCTCTGCCCCCGCCACTGAGTAAGCGGTAGGCATAGGAGTTGGGGGGACATGAGGTCCAGTGATCACACTTCTGCCTTTTGGGGTCTGGTGCTGTAAGAAACAGAACATTAATAATTAGCATCACAATAGCTTAGCAGATATACTCCAAGTATGACTATGTCAGCTCTTTGCCAGTTCCCAGTGGTGGCAATGCCAGAGGGAAGGGGCCACTCGGAAGAATATTTTCACCTGCGGGAGAACCATTGGACGCCCTCCAAGATGCTCTGCCCTAGGGCAACAAATATGCTCAGCAATGTTGAGTAGGCACAACAATCCCACAAATATGGGAACCACTGCTCATGGCTGGTGATCAAAACTGACCTTCTTGGGACCATCCATATTTGCATGACAATAACAGAGATACACAAGTCCAGAGGGCTAGGGAACAGAGGCAGGCCTGGGTAGAGATGTGCACAGCTTCTGCCTTTACATGGCCTTAAACACACACACACACACACACACACACACACACACACACACACACACACACGCCATACAAACAGGGCAAAAATGACATGGAATACAACACACAAGGATCCCATGCCACATACACATACCGTATACCACACGGCTCGGTACACATATTCATATCATGTATACAATATATACACTATACATAGTACCACACATGCACATCTGACCACACACTGGCTGACCAGCTAGAGGAACTGAGCTTTTCTGCTTGGGATACATGGTGTCTGTGTGGCAGTCCCTGAAGATGGCTCTAGATAGGAGGTTCAGGCTAGCCTGGAGCTGAGAGATGTAAAAGCAGCCAGCTCCGGGCCCCTCAGACACTAGCTCATACCCTGTCTCACTGCCTCATGTGCTTCTCCTGCAAGTCCCAGAGTAGGATGGCAGGTTGTGCTTGGTTGAGATTGAAATCTTACGTCCCTGGTGGAAAATGAAAAAGCCCTCTCACATTCCAAGTTTGACAGGGGACTTGGTTCTTCACTCTGGGGATTCTCGTGGTTTTCTGTGTTGGTACACAGAAACCAAGAAGTAGAAAATGGTAAGATATGCAGTAGATCGTGAGCAGTGACTCATGGCACATCAATACAGAAACTCATCTGATCATGAGCCAGGCACTGGTGGCTCATACCTCTAATCCTACCCTCCCAGAAGACTAAAATTCAAAGGATCTTGGTTTAAAGACAGACTGGGAAGAAATCTTTGAAATGCTATCTCTAAAATAACAATCAGAAGCAGAGCTGGAGGACTGGGAGTGTGGCCTCGTGGTAGAATGCTTGCTGAGCATGCATAAAGCCTGGGGTTCGATTCCTAGGTACCATATACATAGGAAAAGCCAGAGTGGCCCTGTGGCTCAAGTTGCAGAGCACTAACATTGAGAAAAAGTGGACAGCCGAATGCATGGCTGAAGTGGTAGAACACCAGCCAAGTAAGCAAGCAGCTGAATTTAAGCAATGGAACCAGATGAAGGAGAAGAGGAGAAGAGGAGAAAAAGATCTAATTATAAAAGAATATAGCAAGATAGAAAGAAACAAAGCAATCTGAAAAAATTATGACAGTAAAAAATTAGGAAAATTGTTACTTGGCTAGTCTACTAGTAAGTCTCTAGCTGTCGGAGTTAGTCTGGGTGCTAGTGGCTCACACTTGCAATCTTGACATATGATGATCTCAGTCCAGAGCCAGTCCAGAGGGAAAAACTGTAAAATTCTTATTTTCAATTAAGCAGCAGAAAGCCAGAAATGGAGGGTAGCTCCAGTAGCAGGACATCAGCCAACTGAGAACATGAGCTTTGAGTTCAATCTCCAATACAGGCACAGGTGCTTGTGTGTGCGCACACACACTACCCTAAATGTAACTAGATTAAGTTCTCTAATGAAGATACATTGAAAAAAACAAAAATGAGCCAAGTACCCTTCCAATACGAGACTCATCACACTTTTAAGAACACAGGTGGAGTGGAGGTGAGCAGGTGGAAAAAGATTGCCATGCAAATGAACTGGTGAGAGAGCAGTCAGAGGCTCTTGGTCTGGCGGCTTCTGGGGCTACAAGGGTAGCTGCGCTTGCACCAGATTTCACAGGGTTTAGATCAAACTGTTCACCAGAGGATGGCATTCAAACAATGATAAGGGGTCAACTCATGAAGAAGGTGTAACTATTATGAATGTATGCTTACCTGGTGTGGGCATATCAACAATATCAAGCAAATATGGAGGGGCCTGTGAGAAGATGGACTGCAAAATGGTAACATGACTTTAAGAGGACACTGCTGTAATGGACAGATAGAAAATTGATGTGGTAACAGGGAAAAACTGTCTTACTTCCTTGAGGTTACCATCACAAAACACAATCTAAGGGTTGAATTCAGGGCTTTTTGCTCAAGGCTAGTGTTCTACCACATGACACAGCTCTTCTTTTGACTTTTTGGTGGTTAACTGAAGACAAAAGTCTTAAGGGCTTTCTTGATAGGCTGGCTTTGAACCGGGATCCTTAGATCACAGTGCCCTCAGTAGCTAGGATTGTAGGCGTGAGCCACCAGTCCTCTGCTAAAACACCTTAATTTGTTAACCTAACAATTTATTTCTTACAGTTGTAAAGATCATCCAAAATCAAGGCAACAGCAGATTTGGAGTCTGGTAAAGCTATTCCTTATGCATGCTACCTCATGAGGTAGAAAGGAAGAAACCTGTGCCCTTCTTCTAGCTCTTTACCGAGGCATGAAGTCCACTCCTGAGAGAAACGTCTCCATGGCTTAACTATTCCACTCCAAAGCTCTACTTCTTCACTGTCCTGCACTGGTGATTATGTTTCTACGTAATGAATCTGAGTGGACCAGAGCATTCTTGACCTAGAACCTAACAAGTACACATACAGCATTCAGCCTGGCACAAACAGAACACACAGGCTCCCCAGGCATACACAGGTGGCAGCCAAAATGCCTAGCAAATTTACAAAAACTGAAAGCCTATCTATCCTCTGTGTTTCCTGATCACATGCTAATGAAACCAGAACTCAGTTACAGGAATGATCCCTCAAAGTTTCCAAGTACGTAGAGACTAAACAACATGTTCCTGAGCCAATGGGTCAAAAAAGACATTAAAAATCTAAACTATTACAAGAATCCAGGTGCTGTGGCTCCTGACTATAATACTTGCTGCTCAGGAGGCTAAAATCTGAGGATCGCAGTTTGAAGCCAGCCTGGGCAGGAAAGTCTGTGAGATTCTATATCTAATTATCTCTAAACACCAGAAATGGAGCCGTGGCTCAAGCTGTAGCATGCTAGTCTTGAGCAAAAAGAGCTCAGGGACAGTAGGACTGGCACACATTGAAAAAATCAACAGAAAACAAAACCAAAACCTACTAACGAACAATAAAGATCAGAGCATAAATTAGTGAAACAGAAACTGGAAAAATAACAGAAGAAGTCAATGAAACCACACATTCTTCTCTTAAAAAAGGAGGGGTAGCCAGGTACCAGTGGCTCACACCTGGAAGCCCAGCTACTTCAGGAGGCTAAGATCCGAGGATCGCTGTTCAAGGCCAGCCCAAGCACAAAAAGTCTGTGAGACTCTTAACTCCAATTAACCATAAGAAAACTGGAAGTGGTGCTGTGGCTCAAGGGGTAGAGCAGTAGCCTTGAACTGAAGAGCTTGGGCACAGCTCAAGTGCCCAGGCCCAGAGTTCAAGTCCCACGACTGACGAAAAGGGGGGGTGGGGAGACAAAATTGACAAGCAATTAGCTAAGATAAGAAAAAAAGGAGACAATCAGAAGTGGAGGGGAGCTACAATAGAGATACCACAGATGTCTCTTATGGACAACAAAATGGATGACGTAGACCAACTCCATAAATTCCTAGAAATACAATCTGCCAAGCTTAAGACACAGAAATAGATGATCAAAACAGACCAGTAACAACTAAGGACACTCAGTCAATTATGTTTCCCACAGAGTAAAAGCCCAGGCCTAGATTTTCACTCTGAAGCTACACAGTAGTACCACATGAGAGCAGACAGCAGTGGTAACAGAAGAACCTGCTGCAGACTAAGATGCTGAGAACGAACCATCCTGACATCTATGTCTACTGGCTCTGGAAATGCTGGCCAGCTTGGCAGGGAGCACAGTCCTCCATCCCCAAGAGGGGAAAGCTCAGAAATCCCAGCGTGCTGCCAGAGCAGGATCCTGTGTGATTCTCCTTCAGGTCTAGATTGGCCTTCACATCCTGTCTCGCCGCCTCCTGCTCCAGCTTAGCCCTACATTGCTTTGATGGATCTTATTTTTCTTGTATTTTGTTAGCTCAAACCTTTTCCCACTAGCTTTCCCTTTTTACATTTCTACACATCAGTGGGGGTTTTGTTTTCTGATCTTAGCACCTACATAATACTGGTAGAATATTGTCAATATTTGTTGAATGAAGAACAGCTGGACCCTGAAGAATCTGCTCATAGGTGTGTGCCTAGGCTCAGTGAAACTAAATTCTGTCTGCGTGTCCTATATAAGGAACCAAGGGAGAGGCAGGGGTGTAGACCAGAGGCAGAACACATGGTATGCATGCTTGAAGTTCTAGCTTAATCCCCACAGTACAAAGCAAAAGCCATCAAGGGCCAGAGGGACCAAGTGTCATCACCTTCTATGCTCGCCTTACAAAAGCTCTGGTCAATGTCTCCTAATTGCCTATTGCCTATTCTCATTTGATAATAAGAATTATGAGATATGATTTGATTTCTTAAGAAGAAAAGTGAGAGTAATAGAATTAGAAAGGAGGTAAAAAAATATTTCTGGTAATTATTTTCACTCTCAAAAACCATGATGGTGGGGCCGGGAGTGTGGCCTAGTGGTAGAGTGCTTGCCTAGCATGCACGAAGACCCGGGTTCAATTCCTCGGTGCCACATACACAGAAAAAGCTGGAAGTGGTGTTGAGGCTCAAATGGTAGAGCTCTAGCCTTGAGCTACAGCTCAAGGACACTGCTTAAGCCCTGAGCTCAAGCCCAGGACTGGTAAAAAAAACAAAAACCAAACCAAAACAACAACAAAAAACGCACAATGGTGCCCAAGCCTGGTTTTCTTTTCGTCTGTGGCTCTTGAAATCTCTTTTGCCTTTAACTACACACTTCACTCTGGTTCTTTTTTTTTCAAATGCAAACAATTTATTTGGAAAGCCAAGAACACAGGATTATATAGTTCAATGAAAATCCCCCAAATAAGATGCAATAAACGAAGGGAAAGAAGCCAGAATTGGTGTCATCTAACTATTCACCCTCATGGGTTACTGGAGCACAAGAGACACTTCAGGTAAACCCAGACTCTTTACTGGTTGTTCACTCTGGTTCTTTTGTGTTATATTTTAATTAGGTTAGCCGAGAATACCCCGTGGTATTTAAGCAGGAGAAAGAACTGCTAGCCCCTAGCTCAGACGAGAGATTCTTCTGGCCTAAAAAGGGAAGAGGGTTGCCTGGCAGAGGTTATCTAGGAAGGAGCAGAAAGAAGGCATGGCCAGGCCAGATGGGGATGCGACTTCAGAGCCTGGGACCCTCTAATGGTCTGAGGGAGGCGGTCCAGGATGTAACCCCAGAGAAGGGAGAGGTAACTGCCTGCACATGTGCTAGTTACCTAGGTAACACAGGTACTGGGCTAAGACTTAAACAGGAGTGGGGAGGTGTCCACACACGGCCTTTCCTGGTAGACCTTACACTCTTGATACATCAGATCCTTCTGGAATTTTTCTATGCATACTGAGGGTATCTATAAAGTTGGAAAAAGGGCTAAATATATTTAAAGAATATGTTATGCCACTTAAATTTTCAAGTAATAAATTTGGCTTGGATGTGGTGGTCAATGCCTGTAATCTTAGCTTCTTAGCAGGTAGAGCTCAGGCAGAGACCAGGATGATTGCAATTAAGAGGCTAGCCTTGGCAAATGGTTAGCAAGACCAAATCTTAACTAACGAACCAGGTGCAGTGGTGTACCTGTCACCTCGACTCTATGGACTAAAGCAAAAAAGGTCTGCAGTCTGAGAATTGCAGTTCAAAGCCAGACAGGGCTTAAAATTCCACAAAACACTTTTTTTTTCCTTTGGTTGACTTGAACTCAGAGCCTGGGCATTGTCCCTAAGCGTTTTTGCTCAATGCTAGTGCTCTACCACTTTGAGTCACAGCTCCATTTCCAGTTTTCTAGAGATAAGAATCTCACAGACTTTCTTGCAAGGCTGGCTTCAAACTTCAATCCTTAGATCTCAGACTCTTGAGAATAGGATTACAGGTATGAGCTACCAGCGCCCAGCAATGAGACTCATATCCAATAAGCTACTCAGAAAAAGCTACAAAGTTGCATTGTAGCTCAACTGATAGAGTACTAGCCTTGAACAAAAACCAGCTCAGGCCCTGAGTTCAAGCCCCAGGACTGGCACAGAAAAAAAAGGCTGGAGGCATGGCTTTTGTTGTTGTTGTTGGTTGTGAGGTTGAACTCTGGGCCTGGGGCCTGGGCACTGTCTTTGAGTCTTTAGCTCAAGGCTAGTGCTCTACCACTTTGAGCCACAGCGCCTCTTCCAGTTTTCTGGTAGTTAATTGGAGATAAGAGTCTCACAGGTATTTAGCTGTTAATAAGTAATACGGCACATTCCAAGTGTCTCTGGATTTTTTTTAACACTATAGTTTACTTACTTTTTTGCTTGCCTTTTTTTTTTTTTGGCCAGTCCTGGAGCTTAAACTCTCTACCACCTGAGCCTTAGCACCACTTCCAGCTTTTTCTGTATATGTGGTACTGAGGAATTCATGCATGCCAGGCAAGCACCTTGCCACAAGGCCACGTTCCCAGACCCTCTTTCTTTAAATTTAGTAATGATATGTATTACCTAGGTATTCATCTGAAAATGCATCTGATAGTTGAAAGTATCACTAACATATCCTACTACGTAAAAATACTAACATATTTTGTATATATGTGTGTGTGGACTTGAACTCGGGACCTTGTACTCTCACTTGGCTTTTTTTTTTCTTACCAAGGTTGTGGCTCTAATTCTTGAACTACAGCTGTACTTCTGGCCTGATGGTTAACTGGAGAGAAGAGTCTGTCCGATTTGTCTGTCCTGGCTGGCTTTGAATTCAGATCCTCAAGTCTTTTTTTTGAGTAGATAAGGAGTAAGCCACCAGTGCTTATTCTCTAGCATATTCTTTACAAGTGGGCATCTTTCACCTTGGCAGACACCCTGCAGTTGGGAGGCTCCTCAGAGAGATGGCTCCTCGGAGGACAACTTGGTCCCCTGAGAGGCTGTGCTTCCCTCACCCAGCTCAGACTGAGGGCTTGCCAGAGTTGGTGCAGTCCGCAGAGAGGTCCTCGCCAGGGCTGGCCCAGGCTCACTTCTGGAAACAGACACTTCCAGGCTCCACTGCTGGAGCCCAGGGCATACAAGGCCCCTGGGCTGAAGAGGAAGAGGACTTGAACCTATGAAGAACCCTGTGTATGTCAAATGAGCTATTTACCCAGAGCAGGGATCAACCCCATTCAGCCCAGGGCCCTAACAATTCTTCAAAGAGAAGCCCCAGATGAAGCCTTAGAATAGGAGCAGCTACCAGGAGGTGCCAAATTAATAAACAGGTTATACAACTGTCATTTCCTTCTGCAATAACTTATTCTTTCTCGAAATGGGAACTCTTAAATAAAACTAGTATCGGGAAATGAAGAGCTCAAGGACCTACCATAAATCTAATTACTGATAAGCACTTGATGGTAATTAAATGGTTGGGAAATTCCTGCTGAGGTAACTCAGTCTTTCTAGAAACTGAGACGTGGGGGAGGGACTCATCTCTCTTTGGGGCCTGTTAGAGCACTGTTTATATTAATGATAAACCTTTAGATTTTTTTCCCTTTAAATGTTAAGATGTTGGAGGCTGGGGAGATTTGATTCCTTAATTGATAGCTGTCAGACCCTTCTTGGTGTCCCAGATACCTGGAGTGAAGGGTCACAGTCCAGCAGCCATATGGACAATCCTCATACCAGCCCAGCTGCTTTGAACATATTTAGACACCTCGAGGAAGCCACAGGACAATCAGGTGCTTGGCTGCTAAAGCACAACTCAGATCCAGAAAGTATTATATGCCAGCCAAGATAGATTCAACAGCTCACATCAAGCCTTTTGCCAACACTAGCCTGGGTGACCCTGAGATAACCCTGCAGCTGTGATTGGTGCAGACGCAGTCCTTCATCTGCATGAAGGATTTCATCCTGACTAGTGCAGGTAGCCTTGCCACCACCCCTTTTCAATCAGATAAGAAGGCTGTTAACTTACATTTTCTAGCCAACCATGCTTCCCTTGATTGTGTGACATAGATGCAATGAGGACTTCTCTCATGTAGTCTTTTCTTGCTGAGCTGACAGCACAAAGGAAGACAAAGAGGCACAGGTAGAGGTGCCAGAGGTGGCAGTGTGGGGATAGTTACAGAGACAGTGCAGAGCTGTCACTAGCCACAGAGGCAGCCATCACCAGAGGCATGGTAGTCTCAGCAGAGATAGCTGCTACCCAGGCAAATGCAGTGGTGATAGTGGGCAGGAAACAGAAGTGTCAGAGACAAGGTGGGATGGCAGAAGTTGTGAGAAGGTAAAAGAGCAGAGAAGTGAGCTTGAAGAAGGACAGAGGCTGTAAAGACCCAGAGCAGAGAAATGCCAGTCAGTCCCTGGTCCCTGGAGGATTTCGAGAGCTGAGATGCTCCCCCAGCCATCAGGGACCAAGGCAACATCCTCAGCTAGAAAATGGCAGTGATGGTGGGGTTTTAGGGCCAAGGGTCCTGCCACCCATGGCTGCACATGTGCTGTTCCATGAGCGGCTCGGCCCACTGCTGCCTGCAGCTGCCAGAAGCCCAGATTTCAAAAACTGCTAAGGTCTGGGGATTATTAGCAGTAGAAGAACATCTCCCCACCACTCCTAATTCTATTTGGATACAGCAAAAGGACTCCAGCCAGTTGATCAGTAGCAGAATGAGCATTGCAAAGAACATCACCATCAGAAAATGCCTCAGTGAGAAGACCCAGGAAGCCGGTTGCTAGATAGCCTTTGCCTCATACCTGTGTGGGATTTGCCTTTATGTCTGCTCAGGCCACACTAATTCTATTTTTAGCAGCTCAAATAGACAGGACCAGATGCTCTAAATCAAGCTTATCAAGACCCCTCAGCAATGTGCCTGGCTTGGCCCCTGCTCTGTTTGCAATCACTGCTTGGAGGCCTACCTCTCAGGCTACTTGTATCTGCACAGCCTCTGCCAGAGCTGTGCCCAGAGCACATCAAGATGGAGAAGCCCTGGATGCAGGCAGGGCTATCCTGTAAAGAGTGCTTGAGGCTGTCACTTAGGCCACCGTGTCCCAGTGGGAATCATGTCACACCATGCAACACGACATCGGGTCACTTCTGCTCCCCAGGCAGGAGCACCTGCTTCTGAGAACACGAACAGTCCCCTGGAAAATTTAGAATGACCTGAGCACATGATCTGGGCCCCATGAGTTTCCTGCAAGAGGAAGCAGACTACAGGCGCAGGGCACAGCTGAGCAGCCTGAGGGCAGACGGTGGTATCACCCCTGGGCACATGCAGTGGCACTTGCCTTGAGACACCGTGGGGCCTGCACAAGAGGGCACTGGCATCCATTTCCTCTGCACAAAGCTATCCCCATCTAGTCACTCACCCTTGAGGATGGGCCTCTCACCAATGCTCCGGAGGCTGTAGACGGCACTGGACAGAGTCACGGCAGGAATGAGCTCTGCAAGCAGGTATCCTGAGTACCAGGCACACATGGAAGCAAAGACGAAGAACATGGCCTTGAATGTGCCTAGAAACATATAACATCGACACTGTGGCTGCCCGGGCTGTGTGGGGTAGACCACCCTCACCCTGCCCCTCGTGGACCACTCTCACTCTCTGTCCCTGTCCTGTTGTCATGACCCACTTGTGGTGTAGTGATGGTGAAAGGGCGTCAGGGTGGGGAGTCGGCTCCCACCTGCAGGAGCTGTGGAGGTCGGGGCCCTTTGGCTTTGCAGTGCTGGGCACTGGAGACTGCTGGAAGCAGACAGCACAGACAAGGACCAGGGGCTGTCTCCTTTTGGTCTTGGTCTCAGAGCTTCCTCAGTGTTAATGTCACGGAGTCACTGAGCATGTGCTAAGCACACCCACTGGAAGGCAGGCAGGCCTGAAAAGACTGGCATTGCTTGTCTCTTTGTAGGACATAATCTGACTCGAATTAACTCCTAGAATGAGACCCAAACCTCCTCCTGGGGCGGAGTCTTGATCCGCTCTGTCTCTTTCTGCATCACCAGGTGGAGATTGGCTTCTCGGGCCAACGAGTAAGCAAGGATGATGACTGTGACCACAATTCTGCAAGCCCCATGTCCGTCCTCTGACAAAGAGGCCTCTGAAGAAACACCCAGGGCTCACAACAAGGGCAGAAAGTCCCCGCCAGCATCTCTGGCAGTCAGCTCAACACTGTGCTTGCCAGGCCTTAGAGGAAGGACATCAGGCTGGCACAGCCTTGTAAAATGAGAAGAGGAAGGAAGGAAGGTAGGTGAATATGGAACCTGAAGAGGTTGCAGGAACTTTAATCTCCCTTTGCTTAGGTAGAAAAGCAGATGACCTCAGATTTACGCAGTCTTTTTCTTCCTGCCCAGAACCCCCATCAGAAATGAGCATCCTATTCTAGAAAAATCTGTTAGGAAGGGCTGGGAGTGTAGCCTAGTGATAGAGTGCTTGCCTAAAATGAACAAAGACTCAGGTTCAATTTCTCAGTATCACATATATAGAAAAAAACAGAAGTGGTGCTGTGGTTCAAGTGGTAGAGCGCTAGCCTTGAGAAAGTCCAAGGACAGTGCTTAGGCCCTGAGTTCAAGCCCCAGGGCTGGCAAAACAAAATCTGTTAGGCAGATAGTGACTACAGCATAGACAGCAACAGTTCCCTGTACTCTGGTATGTCAGGTGACCTCTGGACAATTTCACCTAAGCAGTTCATGTGGAAAACCTGAAATTCAGAAACTCTTCTAGTCTCCATACCCCACTGGACCCTGAAGCACGATCAGGATAGTTGGAAGGGAGAGAGTTTGATGGGTGGCAATCAGTGCTTAAGTGAGGAGACATGATGTAGTCCCTAACTGAATAGAACACCTGGCAGATGTGACAGTGATGAAATGGAGAATGTATCAGAAGCCAAGCATCTGCACAGGAAGGATTTCAAGTCAGGGAAGGGCCGTCTCGTTGAGGAGGCAAGGAGCAACCATCTGGACACTTCTCAGAGCTGGGAGGAAGACACAAGTGTCTAGAAGAATGCTATTAGTATCCACAACACATGTGCGGTCAGGAAGATGCATAGGGAGCCTGTGCTCTCAGTCCAGGGAGGCTATCACAGACTTGTGTTTTGTGTGTCTGCATGTGTATAACCACGTGTGTGTACACACTGGGCCATCCCCACTGTCCAGTCCATAGGGCTTGGAATGTGTTGGACATGTCACCAAAGAGCCCCCAAAGAAGCTACTCCAGACTGTTATCTCAGAGCCCATATGAGCTGGACTCTCAGGACCCCCATAGCCCCTTCCATTCCTCCCCCAGGGAGCAACCTGACAGTCTGGACTTCTTAGTGAATTCCCTCTAACCCAAGTAACTACAGAGAAGCTGTTTGTTCCTGGTGCTTGCCGACGTGTATTCAAGTCACTGGTGACACCGCACCTCTTACTGGAAAGAGCAGGGCTGAAATGGAAGGTTATACCTTAGGGCTTGGCTGACCTCCACGCTACTGCCTCCATTGTCTTATCTACTGAAAATTTTTGGCAGAAAGAACAGGAAGTGTCACCTAAGCTTCACAGGAGAATGTGCACGCACCCACTACTAGGCCTCCAGATGAAGGAATGGACCCAGCTCAATTACTCTATCCTTCACTTTGTTTATCCAAGACCAGCTGGAACAAACCAGGTACTGGTTCTCAAGTGCCAAGGACAAGGTCAAATCCAAATAATTAACTCATAAAATCAATAGTGGCACAATTCTGACTTCTGGGTTGGGAAAGAACTTATCTCACACTCACATATGCCAAGGTAAACACAATCTTGCTGCTCTGCGGGGAACTTAGGGTGCATGAATGAGTCACGAGGTCTGTGTGAAAAGGCTGCAGGTGAGAGTGGAAACCTGGTCACTGCCAGCATCTTTTCTTTTCTTTGTCGGTTGTGGGGCTTGAACTCTGGGCCTGGGCATTGTCCCTGAGCTCTTTAGCTCAAGGTTACCGTCTTACCCCTTGAGCCACAGTGCCACTTCTCTGGCTTTCTGGTGGTTAACTGGAGATAAGAGTCTCATGGACTTCTTAGTGCCCGGGCTGGCTTTGAACTGCAATCCTCAGATCTCAGCCTTCTGAGTAGCTAGGATTACAGGCGTGAGCCACTACGCCCGGCTTACTGCCAGCATTTTCCATATATAACTAGCATGGGATAACTGGACAGTTTAGAAGTAATGAGGTAAGGGCTGAATGTGGTGGTACCCCTTGTGATCCCTGCTTCACAGGTGGTGGAGGTTAGAGGGTCTCATTCAGAGGGTGGCTGGCAGTGGGGAGGGGGTGCTAAGCTGCTATCTAAAAAATCAATTGAAGCAAAAAGGCTAGAAACATGGTGTAAGTAGTAGAGTTCTTATTTAGTAATGTGTAAGACCCTGAATTCAAACTCAGAACTGGCAAAATGAAAAAAGAAAGATTAAAAATTCTTCCAACATACTGGGCCAGGAGTTTGGCCTAGTGGTAGAGTGCCTGCCTAGTATGCAGGAAGACCTGGGTTTGATTCCTTGATACCACATACACAGAAAAAAAAGCTGGAAATGGTGCTACATCTCAAGTGGTAGAGCTCTAGCCTTGAGAAAGCCCAAGGACAGTGCTCAGGCCCTGAGTTCAAGCCCAGGACTGGCAAAAAAAAATAATTTTTTTTTCCAACACAGCTGTCATAAAAGTCGGTGTCCTCAGGAAAGTTTTTAAGTCTGTGTGCCATTCAATGCCAGGGACTCATTCTAAGGTGATCTGCATCCTTGTGCAGCCACACAAACTAAGAGGGCTATGACATCACTAGGAAACAGAATATTGATCTAGTACCTAGATATGCAAATATTCACTCATTTACCCTATAACCCACATCAATCAGCAAAGTTCAGAACCTACAATAAAGGGTTTTAAACACAATGCAAGAGTGTCCTCCTTTTGACCCTTCCTTCTGTTTGCTGCTCTAGCTCTGGCCGGAGCCAGCTTCCACATACTACAGCAACAGATGGGGCCCAGCACAGCATGGACTCAGGCTGCCACGGGTGAGCGGCCACAAAGACCGGGGCTTCATTCTTTCCTCACTCCCTTAACAAGATCAAGTCATTTGAAAATGGCCAAACAGCGTTAAACAAGGACCCCAGGGCCCACTGCTGGAGGGGAGGAGCGTCCTGTGCCCTCTGCTAGGGCTCCAGTCTACCTGCCCAGAGTCTCTCTGGATCCCTCCATTTCTCTCCAACGGAAGGAAGCAGTCTTCCCCTCCCCTTCACAGTTCAACTCCTCGGCAGCTTGAAATGTGGCCCTAAGTCCTTTCCAGCTGGACTTCAAGGCATAGCACCTGACAGGAAGACTTTCCCTGGGAAAGGTTGGCGTGGTCCGGTATTGCCTGTCCTCTCCTATTCCCTGCTCCTCAAGATGTCATACCAACACCTCTCCCAGCCGCCGTGCACCTCCACTGCAGTAAGACAGAGCACGGAGCCTAGCCCTATTTGCCCAGACACCTGCACTCTCCCAATCCCTGACAACAGCCCTCCCCTCAGGTCAGTGTGGTAGGCAGGAGGGAGTGGGGACAACACACTCCTGCCCTGGCCCCCGGGACACCCAGAGATGGCCAGGTTGGGTCACACTCACCGGCAGTCACTGGACGCATCTTCCTGGCACATTTCCCTCCTTCCTGGCACATTGGCTCCTGCCAGCAGCTCTTGGTCCCTAGATACTACTAGTCCAGACTGAGACCCGCCCTTGGGATAGGCAGGTGAGGGCGGGCCAGTTACTCCAGGACAGCATGACCAACAGGGCAGGTCTGAGGGGGCAGCAGGCAGAGGCAGGCATGCAGGGCAGCGCCCTAGAGCTCTGAGGTCATCTGCGAGGCAGGACATGCTCCAGAGTGACTCACCCAGGGCCAGGGCAGCCCAGAAGTTTGATCTGAAGAGAACGCAGGGGCTGGCTTCCTCTTATGGTGCTCAAGACGAGCTCCACACTTCGCTCTGGATATGGGGTGCCAACATTTTGTTGGGGTCCTGCTTTCAGTTTTTGGGGGGATATGGGCTCAGAAATACGACTATGAACAGCATGGCAGTTTCATCTCTAACCTTCCGGTGGAGGTCCAGACACTTCTCTGAACACCTGCACAAACTTGGCAATCGTGTACACAGGTTCCAGCTTTTCCAGGTCTGGCCAACTTGCACTCTGCTGCTTTTCTTTGTGTGCGTGTGTGTGCGGTGGGTGGGGGGTTGTTTTGCATTTTGTTAGTTATTCTGATGCAGTGAATAACTCTTTGTGGTTTTGACTTCAATTTCCCTATTAGTGTGGAGCTATTTTTTCCTCTATTTTTGTTGACCCTACGTATTTCCCTTTTACAGAGATGTCTGTTCTTACTAGCTCATTTTCAGGTGAGTGACTTATTTTTATTGTTGAGTTGTTGGTGTACAAAAGTTTTTCCGTTTGATCTTTTATACCTATCCCTTTTTACAGAGATGTCTGTTCACACTAACGCATTTTTAGTTGAGGGACTTATTTTTATTGTTGAGTTGTTGGTGTACAAGTTTTTTACTTTGATCGAGTCCTTTTATCTATCTTTTGCTTTGGCTAGCTTCATTTTGGGCATTATACCTAAGAAATAGTTGACAACTCCAAATGTCTGGAGGCCTTTTTCCTGTTTCTTCTACAAATGTGCAGTTTAAGGTCTTACAAGTAGGTCTTTAATCTATTTTGAGTTGACCTCTATCTATGGTATAAGGGAAAGGCCCAAGTGAGGTAGATCCGGGTGGTATCCGGTTTTCCCACATTGTCTCTACCACTCACTGAGTGGCCTTGACACTATTGGGAGGTCACAGCATGAAGGTTTATGCCCGTCTCTCAACTCCAACCTATTGGGCTGGATGTCTGTCTCTGCGCAGTACCAAGTTCTTTTGGTTACTGTAGCTCTGTAGTAAGTTTTGCGATCAGAAGTATGGTCTCCAGCTTGGACCTGATGCTGATGGAGGCTGGATACAAAACTCTTACCCTTCTTCAGAGGCTGCAGAGTACCCCAGGAACCTGGGAACTTGGCCTGGGCGGGAAGCTCTGACTTGGCCTTGAAATCTCTGCCTTGAAAGGAGCCCAGCAAGGTTGAAATTGAGCTGTTCATCCTTTAGTTAAAAGATGGACGTCACGTCTGCCATATAGGGTGGCCACATGTCTCCTGCTGTCATTCTGCTGGTCTCAAACTTTTCTACTTGGGCTGGCTTTGAACCATGATCCTCAGAGCTCAGCCTTCCAAGCAGCTAGGATGCCGGGGATGAGCTAGGATGATAGGGATGAGCCGCCAGTGCCCGGCTGCATTGTTATTTTAAATGATTATGTGGCCTCTTACCGTCAGAAGCAAATGTGAAAAGAAGAAAACGAGCTGAATTCCGGTGCCATCCACATGCCCTCGAGGACCACTCAAGAGAAGCTGTGAGATCCTCTTCCCGCTTCTTAAAGGAAGCCGCAGAGCCAGGTCACACCAGGGAGACCGCAGGCCGGGGAGCTGCGCGCAGGACGGGGGGCTGCCCGGTGGTGGAGTGGTCGGCAGGTTTGAGTTAGGGCTGCGGCCTGACCCCCACCCGGGGCCTCCCCAAGGCCGCGGCCCACCTTCCCCACGCCGCCCGCGGGGTGCGACGCCGGGGCTTCCAGCCACGTCGGGAGGATGCGGAGAGGAGCCATGGCCGGCGTCTCCGGCGTCTCCCGCCCGGGCCTCGCTCCTCCCGCCCCTCCCCACACCCCCTGGCCCGGCCCGGCCCGTGGAAGGTTCTGGAATCTGACCCTAGGCCTCAGGTGTCCTCGGCGGTGGCAGTTCGCGGCCTCCCTTCCTCCGGCCCGTGAGGTCTTCGTCCCTCACCATGGCCGGGTGTGCGGCTCTCACCTCTGCGCATCCCGAGGCACCGGCTCAACCCCGCCATGAAGGACCCTTCCTCTCCACCTCAGCGGCCCCGGCGGAAGAGGCCCCGCCCCGCCCCTCCACGCATGCGCAGAACACGCCCCGCCCACGGGCGCAGACCACACCCCCGTGAAGGCCACGCCCCGAGATAGACCACGCCCCCGCGAGGCCCCGCCCCCAGGTCCCTCCGCACATGGTTTTAGTCTCAAGTCAGACTTGTCCCTGGGGGAGGGGGGATAAGGACGGAAGGAAAGAAGGGGGGATGGAGGAGGAGGGAGGAAAGGAAGGAGCCTAGAACAGAATAGGAGCCTGTGTTTCTAGGGACGTCGGCCGTGTTCGCCTGCTGTGCTCCCGTGCCTGCACCTGTCCCTGGCTAGGGACGGGCAGATGGACAGAAGTGACACCTGTGTGCGGCCAGGGTCCCCTGGGGTGGGCCTTGGCAGGCAGACCTCCCGGCCTGGCGCTGTCCTCGAACACTCTGGCCACATCTGGCACTCGGCCGCCACTTGAGTCACGCTGGCCTTTTGGTGGCTGATGAGAGCCTCACAGATGTCACACCTGGATCCTCACATCTCAGCCTCCCCAGGAGCTAGGATGACAAGCGCAGGCCATGGCTGCCACCTTCACGTAGTTAACCTGTGGAATGGCGCCTTGGGTGGTTATGCATTCTATCCCAGGGCTGGCTCAAAGCATACCGAGCAGAGTCCACCGGGAGGTCATTAGCTCTACTGCAGGAAGGATGGTGATTGCGTAAACCAAGGTCCTTGGCTTCAGCTTCTCCCAGGCCACAAGAGTCAAGCGTGGTCAATGTCATGGCCGTATTGCCGTGACTCTTCAGAACAGGATTTGCCTGCAGAAGAGTGGTACTCTTTTCTTTGGAGGGAGGGCCTTGAGGTCAGGCCCCAGCATTGTCCTTGGACAAGAGTGGTACTATTAAGGAAATATAAACACTTAAATCTCTTCCCATGTTTAGTTTCCAGTCTCACCATGGAGAGCAGAGGCCAGAAGCCAGAACAGGAATGCAGACTATAGTAAAAGGGGAAAAACCCCACATTTCTGGGTCATCTTGTATTACAAAAATCACTCCTGTGACTCTCACAGACAGTTCTTACAAGAGAAACATCTCTTTTGGGTATGAACAAGAAAAGTCTTTCCTATATATGGTTACCAACACAGATATACCTTGTCACACCTTTGCAACAAGGAACATTTTTTTTTAAACTCAATGAAAGCATCGGCTGGGTATTTCCAATTAACTGGCGGAAAGCTGGAAGTGGAACTACGGCTCTAATGGTAAAACACTAACCTTGGGCAAAAGAACTAAGCAAGAACATGAGGCCCTGAGTTCAATCCCCCATACCAGCATCAAAAATAAAGTAACGAACATTCCACCAGGTGGCCAGAGTCTTTTATCTTTCCTTTCACTATCCTAACTTGGCAGCTAGAGGAAAGAACAAACATTTACTTTGTCTTTTATAACCACAATGGCAGTATGGGGAGGTGGATGCAGACTGTTGTACACAGTTAAAAATACTGTAATGATTTTAACAGCAAACTTACAAGAGCAGCACAGAAACAGACCATTAAAAACAGCATGTTGGGGGCTGGGAGTTTGGCCTACTGGTTAAAGTGCTTGCCTAGCATGCATGAAGACCCGGGTTCGATTCCTCGGTACCACATACATAGAAAAAAGTCGGAAGTGGTGCTGAGGCTCAAGTGGTAGAGCTCTAGCCTTGAGAAAGTCCAAGGACAGTGCTCAGGCCCTGAGCTCAAGCCCAGGACTGGCAAAAGAAAAAAAAAAAATAAAAACAGCATGTTGCAAGCTGGGTGTTGCTGTGTCAAGATTCATGACAATCTGTTCCTGAAGAGGGACTAAGATAGGGCCTTTCTCCTGGATCTCAGGAGAGTTCAGAGTTCTCCCTGCCAGCACAGCACCCAGGGGGAGGTAAGAGGTGGCAATTCGAGAATGATAGATATGTGGATTTGCTGAGTGGGTGGTACAGAAGCAGATCTTTACATGCACATGCACACACAGAATCTATCTTCTACTGGCAGGGGGATATTTTAATGAGATTGTAGAAAGCGCAGAACAGTACAAAAACCCAACATTCATTCACTTGGGAGCACGATGGAGGCTTTGCCAGGAACCCTAGCGGGCAGGATCCTGGTAGAAGTGGAAGCCACACCCACAGCCCGCTTCCCAGCAAGGGGCCAGCAGCTGGGATCCAGACCAGGCTTGCCTCCTGGAAGGTGAATGCTTGGTGGGGATTTTCTTCCTACTTCAGGAGGACTTGTATGGATTCTGAGGAATATGAATTCAGTGACTGGAAGCTGGGACCAGATAGGGGTCCAGCCTAGACCTTGCTAATGAGGCTCCTGGCCCTGTAGTATTGATGACTGGACCAGAGAGTGTGTGTCCTGGGCCCATAGAATCTCCATGTGCATTTTAACAGAGTCTCAGAGCATTCCCATGCCTGATTAGCCCTAAGGATCCAGACCAAGGGAATTCTTTGCAGAAGCCTGAGAGAAGGAGGGTGTGTGTAGGTGAGTGAGCAAGACCAGGGTGTGGGAACCTGGGAAGCCACATCACTGGAGAAAGGAAAGGATGAGTAGGATTCCCCAACATACACAAGGGGAAAAAGTCCTTGACCTGACTGTCCAACTTCCACATAAATGACAGGAACTGGAAATCTATGACAAGCACTATGAGGAGCTTAACAGTAGAAGAGAAACAGCCTGCCTCTCATGGCTCACGGATTTAATCCTAGCTACTTAGGAGGATGAGGTCTGAGGATTATGGTTCAAAGACAGCTTGGGTAAGGAAGTCTGTGAGACTTTTTATCTATAACTGCCAGAAAAGTTGGCAGTGGAGCTGTGGCTCATGTGGTACAGTGCACAGCACCCAGACCATGAGTTTAATTAAACTTTAGGATTAGTACAAAAAAAAATAAAGGAAAAAGAAATTCCCAAGTGGAAAATTAGTAAGGTTTATTAAGCAGTGAGCAGTAAGATAAAGGGGAAAGGTGCTCTTCTCCTACTTATATGGTCACAAGGGGCTGGTAGACTTAAATTTTTTTTTTTCTACAGTTTCAAGTGGGGAAAAGAACCCGGTTTGTGGCTGGGGGCGGGAGGGGGGAGAGGGAAGTGATAAGAAAAAGATTGACATAACTAAGGATTAACGGCTAACATGAACAATTACAAAGGATTTAACATATAATAATAGAAATCAGGTGATCAAACTAGCCATCTTCCCTGGAAAAGTAACCAGCAAGGCCTAGAGCAGAAGGACCCCTGAGGCTGGGATGGTGGCGGCGGACAGGGTTGTGCAGTTCAGACAACCAAAATGTGAACTGGGCATTCCAACGGCTGATTGCCAGGAGATGTCTAGGGACTCTGTTTTCTTTTCTTTTTTCTCTTTTGTAATCACCTATACCCAGCAGGCCTTGTGAGGGGCTCTGTCTGGACAGGAGTGGTAGAATCACTTCCTCCAGGCACGGGCTGGACCAGGGGAGCAGCTATGAAGATGGATTGGGGGTGCCTCAGCGGTTCAAGGCAGCTGGAACAGCCTTGTCTGCTCTGGCTGCTCCATCTTTTGAGGACCTGTTAGTCCATGATTCTTTCTGACTTCAGGCACTGCATCCGAATATAGGATACATGGAGACTGGAAGGCAAGAGAGGAAGATCTCCCTAAGAGGGTCGGTACTGAGATTTGAGTGTGGATTGCTTCCTGCAGGCTCAGAGCATGTGACAGGCTGGAGAAGGTGGCAGAAAGGGGGTGAGAACACCAAATGGAGAGCTTAAAAGACCAACTGGAGGCCAGGCGCTAGAGACTTAGGGTTGTGATCACAGCTGCTCAGGAGGCTGAGATCCAATGCCAGAAAAGTATGTGAGACTATTTCCAGTTATCAAGCAGAATGGCGAGCGAGCCGTGCCTCGGAGTGGTAGAGGGCCATGAGTAGCAAAAAGCTCTGAGTTCAAGCCCTACTACTGGCATGTACACACACACACACACACACACACACACACACACACACACACCATAGGAGAGATCCTTTGTGTGTGTGCGTGTGTGTGTGTGTGTGTGTGTGTGTGCGCGCGCGCGCGCGCGCGCGCGCGGGGGCAGCGGGGGGGTCATGGGGCTTGAACTTGGCCTGGGTGCCTGGGCGCTGTCCCTGAGCTCTTCAGCCCAGACCGCCCTCCCCCTGGGCCTGGGTGTTGTTCCTGAACTCTTCAGCTTAAGGTTACCGTTACCGCCCTATCCTTGAGCCAAGCCCCACTTCCGGTTTCTTAATTGGAGATAAAAGTCTTAGGTCCTTTTGTGCCCAGGCTGGCTTTGAACCTTGATCTTCAGATCTCAGCCTCCTGACTAGCTAGGATTACAGGTGTGAGACACCATGCCTAGCAGGAAAAATCTTAATGGGAATGGAATCTTGGAGCCATTTGGAAAATGAAGCCAAAGATTTGAGGGACTGCACAATGAAGGACAGGAATACAAGTGGTTCCTTCTCACCTCACCCCAGTCCACCCTAAGGCAGCGCCTCCTTCCGCTGCCTCCTGGAGAGAAGATCATGGAACAGGGACTAGGGATGGACGGGCATGAGAGGTTCTGTCACTTCTTGGACATGAGAAGTGCCTGAGCTCACAAGAACACTCCAGGGACAAAGGGTGCAGGGGAGGGAGCTGCCTTAGGGAGACGGGCTAGACAGAACTGGTCTTTCTGCAGCAATGCCCCGGAATGTGGCCATGCTGGACAGGCTGGCCAGGGGCAGGCTGGCCTGGACCACTGACTCTGTCCCCTCCAGTACTGACTTCAGGGAAGAGCGCAGTGCACAGGTCCAGGTCCATGGCCGTGCCAAGGGCCCCGTGCACTCCAGAGACTGATTGCATTGCACTTAGCCATGGGGTTCCCAGAGGCTCCCAGAGGACTTGAGCCACATCAAAGCTTGGATCTGCAGGAGCGGGTTCTGGGAAAGCCAGGCCACAGGCTGCCAGGTGACCTCCCTGAAGGATCCTCTTTACCCCCAGCACTGTCTATCGTCTTGCATCTCACCTCAGTCCAGCCACTGGTCGGGCGCTATCCACCGACTGGGTCAGTGGAGCCAGAGGTCCGTACTCCAGTTCTTCTGGGGTCATTCCTGTTTATGTACATTCTTTGCACCTGCGGCTGAAGCCTGACACCTCCTGCCTGTGGAGGCTTCCCACATCGGGCCTCCTCCCTCCGCTCCCAGCCCCTGGCTAAGCATCTGGGGCAGTAAAGCCAGCCAGACACTGGCCCATTAGGCTGCACCAGTGTGGTATAGACCCAGAAGTGGGGCCTGCAGAGGAACCCAGAGAGCCAAAACTGGGGTTCACACTTGGAGATTTACTACATTTGCATATGTTACAAATTGTAGAGTCCAGTG
Source organism: Megascapheus bottae (assembly GCF_031878675.1). Taxonomy (NCBI): domain Eukaryota; kingdom Metazoa; phylum Chordata; class Mammalia; order Rodentia; family Geomyidae; genus Megascapheus; species Megascapheus bottae. Next base: position 102,691,171 of record NC_143509.1, on the reverse strand, counting down.
CTCCTTAGAACGTGAAGATCACAAAGCCTCACAACAGCTCCATTTAGTGGCACACACGCAAGCTACATGAGTGAGGCCACCAGCAACTGATAAGGCATCTCCCTTCTATCAGGAAGTAAGGGTTGCTTCACCTTCTCTTGAGGTTTAAGGGGTTTGAAGTTCTTTTCTTCTCCTCACCTATTTTTTTTTTTTGCCAGTCCTGGGCTTGAGCTCAGGGCCTGAGCACTGTCCTTGGACTTTCTCAAGGCTAGAGCTCTACCACTTGAGCTTCAGCACCACTTCCGGCTTTTTTCTATGTATGTGGTACCGAGGAATCGAACCCGGGTCTTCATGCATGCTAGGCAAGCACTTTAACCACTAGGCCAAACTCCCGGCCCTCTTCTCCTCACCTATTATCAAACATGTAGAGTCACTGTCGGGGCCTGGGCCACCCACACTGAGTATTTCTGCTGTGTCCCAGTGTCCCCGTACAGACTGAAGCCTGAAGATGGATCATCACAGCACAGACAAGGCCTCTGCTCTGGGTGGCCTAGCTCTGGACGCAGGCCCAGAGAGTGTGGGCCAGAGAAAGACCTTGGAGGGAGATGAAGCTAGTTCACTTCTCTCTCTCCCTTGCACTGTTCTGGCCCGTGGACTGGCCTCCACATTCAAAGTAGCCATTCTTTTCCTATTCCAGCCTGTTGTACATCTTTCCATTACGCCTGACCCCCTCCTTGCACTCAATTGTGGCATTTCCCAGAAGTCCCTGTGGAAGAAAGGGAATAACAGGTCATGACACATCCCGTACAGAATTCTAGAAGCAGGATCTGAGAGACAGGATGTTTAAAAAAAAAAATCCCAAGCCCAACGAGAAGGAAGTATTATTTATTCAAATAAGTGGACACGTTCAGTTTTCCATGATCCATAGTCTTAAAACTGGTGGAACAAACATGTATAAAAATAAGATTCTTTTTTTTAGAAAACTCCAGTTTTGAAGGGTACAACAATTGTGTGGACATTTGTCAATGGCCATGGAGCAGGCTGTAAAATGAAATAAACACCTTTTGATTCCGACTCTTGCTCTAATCTCAACTCAGGCTGAAATCAGTTCAGTATCCTGGAAATGGGGAAAATTCTTAAAGAGAAGAAAGAAAATGTTAAGCTTTTCAGAAATACAAGATGTAGTTTAGCATCTTGTATGAAGGTGTAAGAGAGAGACACACAAGTACATTTTACAGAGTACTATCTTTGGCCTCTCTAGCATTCAGTAGATGATGCAAGCTCTCTAGAGCTAGACCCTGGAGCTAACGCTTTCTGAGCCAGAACAGCTTGGGGAGTCAGCTGCTCAGAAGTATAGGGGACAGGACTGGGCTTTTTGGGGCTCAAGAAGGACATTTCACAAACGTTAGCATGGTCACAGTGCCCATGAGCAGAAGCAACAGGAAAGGTATCATTTGAAATCACACAATTGCAGCTTTCCATTAACACATGACACCCTGTGATTTCACATGCATGCTACCATCCTGGAGTAAATAAGCCTTTCTTGATGAGAATTTGTGATAACCCAAGCGCCTGGTGGCTCATACCTCTAATGCCAACCACTCAGGAGGCTGAGATCAAGACAACTGCAATTTGAGGCCAGCCTGGGCAAAAAGTTCACAAGACTCCATCTTAGCCAATAAGAAGCCAGGCATGTTGGCTTCTGTAGCTTCCCCATGATAGGGGGACTAAGATTCAGGAGGATGGTAGTTCTAAGCCTACCTGGAGGTAAAGTGAGACCCTATACCCCAAATTAACCAGAGTACGAAAAGGCCCAGGAGGCTGAGCTCCTATCTTGTAGGTGCAAAGCCATATACTGCAGTATTGCACTCCAGTACTGCAAAGTCTGTCTGCATATGGACACATACATCTATGCATGTGTGTATATAGACATCCGCCTATGACATTACACCAACAAGTAGTAATACGAGTGTGTGTGTGTGCGTGCGTGAAACAAACCTGTTTTATAGTCCCAGCAATGGAGAACACAAAACTACTTAAATAATTGTTAAGACATTTAGTTTTTGTTTCGTGTGATTTTTATTACTGATTACTATTAATTAGCTTCTCCCCTACCCCCGGATCTCAAACAGAATCTTCACACATTCCCTCAACGTTCCACCCAAGGGGTGTTCAGCTCAGAAATGTGAGACCCAGGAGCACTGTAGCCAGCTGCCCGCCCACTGTGTCCCTGATGTCACAACCAGGCCCACCCTTTGGGGACAGACAGACAGACACCTGCCTCCTTGTGCTATTTTCATCTGTGCTTCTCTCCTCCACCTCCCGGGAGAAGAGCCTGAGCAGGGGCATGCACGTCTCTGCAGGTCTGGCTGCCGAGGTGATGGATCATCTCAGATTTCTTTAGAGATCGTAGCACAACCACCACGAGGCCCATTGTCAATCGTCCTTCGCAATGATGCAGCCTATGGTTATGAACTCTCATTTGCCACATACCCTCCACTTGCCACTGTACCTGTCCCTGTCCCATCTGGAGCCACAGTTCAGTCTTTTCTCTGTGGATGCTACATGAGCGTCGCTCCATTTGTAAAGGAGGCTGCATCCCTGATTCGGGATGTTGCTGTGACTTTTGGGGGGTGATGGATGCCTTAGCGTCACCCATTCCTGAGTCCCAAGATCCTTAGTAAAAACCTCCCATCACCCCGTGGCCGTGGTGTTCAGACAAGCAGCTGGGGGCTTGGTGAAGGACAGCCGACTTCTGGAGCAGCAGTTCGAGTAGCCTGCCAGAGCTCACGCCATGGATGACCTTGTGCATGAGCCTTCATGGCGCCTCTTCATCTGGCCTTTAGCTCCTGTGTCTTCTTTCAGAGCAGCTGTGCAATGAGACTTACAGGGCACAATGTAGGCTAGAATCATGGACACCTGGGTTAATAGCTGAGCAGGAAAAAAAATCCCATAAGCACTCACAGACAGGGAAGAAAGTGGGCAGTTTATCGGGTGATGGTCTAAGCTTTACCTCACCCATAACATAATGAGCACAGGTCCATCACATGACTCAGCTATGATGACACATAGACATCATGTCTTGACTGGCCTTGAGTCTCCCCCAAGACAGCCCTTAGCCACCTGCTAGGGACGCCTGCCCATGTTCGCAGAACTTGGTGCAACGCAGATTCCTGACCGAAGAACTGGATGCCATGGCATGCTGGGGTCAGAGGAGGCCTGGGTCACTCGAGGGCCGCAGCAGGGGCGGGGGGAAGGGTACGGGGAGGCTGTGGTCCCTTTCAAGTGCTTCGGACAGAAGCTGTCCCTGGGGAAGGGGCTGGACTTTCAGAGTGGGTGGCCTGGCCCAATAAGGCTGTGTAGAATGAATAAACCCCAGAGGTTCTGCTCTTCAATGCAAGTGCACAGCAATAGCTGTGAGAAGCCATACTCGGTTCTCCCGAATGCTGCACTGAGAGGATGGATCTACCAGTCTCAGCTGCTCTACAGAATCCATTACCCAGAGCTCTGTGGAGGCCCTGACACAGCCTTGCTAGACTTGACTTCCCATGGTTCTGACCACCGGGTAGTGGGCCGAATCAGAGCAGGTCCTCTCCAACATTCAGAAGTAGGACGTGATCAGGGAGCTCTGTGCGGTGCTTTTGCTCCTTTACCACCAGACATGCATTTCTGGGTCAGAAGAGGACAGGCAGGTCCAGTGTTGCCCGAAGGCCTGACACCAGTCACTCTAGACACTGGTGGTTTGTGTCCACTTTCAACCATCCATCCATCTCATCTCATGCTTTAAAAAAATGAAACGGTTTCAATAATTTGAAGGCAATATTTCATTTTGGACTTTTAAGTAAGTTACCAGGAAGAACAAGTGTCATCTTCTTTACAGTGAAGATGGTTCATGCACAAACATCTGTGTCTCGTCGGAGGGCTGATGAAGTTGCTTACAACTTACTGCTCAGTTGCACCTTTTAGGCCAGGATCTTCTTCCAGAACGTTCCATAGTGCAGAAACAGAACTCTCAAAGGGCTGCTACTTTTGCTCCTGGTCAAAGTTAACCTTAGAAGTCGGCCAAAGAAACTACTCAATTGACAGGACGCGAAGAGGTGGGTTTCCTGTCCCACTGTAGTTTTGACTGAAGAGTACAGATTTTCAGCAGTGACATATGCCAGGAAAATGCCCTTGCCTACTTCACTTGGACAACTAGGTTATGCCTTTGTAATTTAAGTATTTATTCTCAAACATCACGTCCAGAGACACCTGAGGTGTCACCTGGAGACCTCGATGGGAGTTACAGCCCACAAGAGTGCACTTTGCCTGCCCACCCTCTCTGAAGAGCTGGGAAGCAGCATCCTGGCCCAGGAGCTGTGCCCGCTAACCTGGACTACAGATGCCGCCCCTCTCAGACTCTTGACACCAGGAGAGGAAGCGGCATACTGAGTGTCATCCCCTCCTTCCATGCCAAGGGTTCAGACTCTGCCTCGGAGAAGAGGCCCCATCTGGGGGAACATGTTTCATTCTGACACAAGGTGGTCCACAAAAAAACCAGAATCAATGGACAAAAACCAAGAGGAGAGGTAGCGAATTCTACTTCTATCAATTTCCACCTCTGAAAAGCCATCAGTTATTAGCTCTCAGCTGGAGGTGCCAGAATACGTGGGGAGCACGTGCGGACAGTTCCCGTGTGTCCTCCCTAACCACTCATCTTTCTTCCATGCAACCAATTCTCCCATGAGAATCTCCAGAAGGTTCCTCAAGCTTACAATGGCAAACCTGGATGGCCCTCTGCCACTGGTGAGTACAGTGGTATACTTCTCAGTCTAGAGGGGGCTGGGAGGAGGGGCAGATGTTTGAAACACCCTCATGGAGCCCGCTGAAATGCCGCCACACACTTGCTGGAGCAGACACTCAGTGTTTAGCCTGGAATGTTATTTTATGTCCCATCTATCCCAATAGAAGCACAAACTGAACATAGAAGTTGGCAAACAAACAGAAGAGGGGAGATTGGCTTGGAAGCCTTCTCCAACGACATCAGATCACATAAAGCCAGTTACATTAAGTTCAAGGCTGGCTGCATCAAGTTCAAAGCCGGCTGCGTCAAGTTCAAGGCCAGCTGTATCAAGTTCAAAGGCTTCCACTTTTCTTTGGCAAAGGCTTCAGATAAATGATAACAGGTAAGGCCTTCATACCCATCACCACAGATCCAATACACCAGAAGGGAGAACTGCACTGTCAACAGCCGGTTGGGACTGGGTAAGCTGACTAAAGGGCTGGCGGGGAGGGGGGGTCCACTTGGGCCATACATGGCTTCAGAGCACAGGGAAAGGGGGAACTCCCTTCATCGAGTCATGAGTCTTCTTCCCTCAGATCCAAGCTTGAGGATTTGGTGACTTGAATGTTTCCCCAAAATGTGGAAGAAGATGCAAACGTGCTGGAGACATAGGATCTGCTCTCCTTGTTAAAACATGATTCATTAACTTGAAGCAGGAGGAATCACACAGGGGGTCCAGGAGCAGAAGCCCCCCAGCTCAGTCCCTGTCCCATCTCGCCAGTGATGGTGTCATGGGTGGGATCCAGCTGTATGCATCCCACCTGCATGCACCCCACCTATGCTCAGGACCCCGGGCAAAGTCATCAGAGAGGTAGTAATCTGCTTGTAGCACTGGAGTGGGTCAAAAGGCCTGCCACGTGTTGCACGTGCAGAGAAGGCTGGAGGGCTATGGGGGGAGGTGGGGGCTGAGCCCCACCTGGACTTGGGCTGCCCAGAGACAGTTTTGCTCTTCCTAGCTTAGAAGAGGGCAGAATAGTTCTCTTACCAGGCCTAAGGTGGTAACTCCTGCATATTACAGGCTTTTTTGTAGCACTCTGGCAGAGGTTGGGGGCCAGCACAAACTATCCTCAAATGTAATCACTACAAAATGCTTCCTGGAAGGTATCATGGCGGGAGGGGAGGAGGGTGGACTTAGAAATAACAGGCACTCATCTTGACAGAGGTTAGCGAGAGAAGGTAAATAGCTGTGACCTGCTTTTCCTTTTTTTGAGGAGGGGAGTGCTGGAAAGCATACCTGGACAGATGTGCAGAAGAGCCAATCTGAATTCATTCTGAATTCATTGTGTTTTGGTTTAGAAGAAGGTAGCTTCTTTTTATTATCATCATCTCTCTTGGAAGGAGGAAAGTAAGAATCAGAAGCTTTTTAAATCAAGAATAATCAAGGTACAGTGAATCTGGAAGGCACTGGAAGCAGAACCCAGACTAAGGGACAGAGGAAGCAGCCTGGCCGGCATCCAGGTCTGCCCTTGCCGGCTTCCTTTTCGGGAGAGCTGAGTTCAAGGCCGCTGGAGCTCTGCGGTGGCTTGTCGTCATTTCCAGCGGTGCCTGACGAGGGAGGACTCGTCGTTGACGGCCTCAGGGTCACGTGGTGCATGGCGGCAGGGGCAGGGCAGCAGCAGGAGGACGATAAGGACGAGGAGAATGACCCCACACACGCTCATTAGCGAGTACGAGACAATCCACAGGACGGGCTCATTCAAGGAAGGGGCCGGGACGCAGTTGCTGGCAATGTCATCTGTGGAGAAGGGCCCAGAAATTTCTGATACTGGAACCCCTGCAATCTCTGAGGAGAGAGAGGGAAAACGACCATGGCTATGAGATAAAGGGCAAGAGTAGACGGCCCTGGGCTGGCCACAAGGCTATGCCATGATATGAGGTGGGCACAAAACCCCTGGCCGAGTACCTGTGCCCAGAAGCCCCCAGGCCCTAGCAGCTGGAGTCTGCCAAGGGAATGTTCAAGGACAGTGTGTCTGCAGGGGTCCCAGCCCCTGAAAACAGGAAAGATGGCTTATCCACGTGGAGGGGACCACAGAAGGACCACGTGGGCATACCTGGAAAACTGAGCAGTGCCAGGCCAAAGTGCCTGTTCAGTGTCAGGGAGACCCCACAGTGCTGGGCTGAGTGAGGCCAGAAATAACCAGCATTCACATGGAAGAATACAACCTTTTCTTGTCCATCTATTTTTGTTTTCAAGATAATGATGAGATTCTGTAGAAGCCACTGTTTTGTACACTGAATTCTGACCTTCCACATGATCAAAAGCTTAACATTTAATTTTAAACCAGGCTGTTTTTGATGACTATACACAAAGCCATATTAGGCTTGTATCATTTCCTTTTGAAACCAATGGGATGACTAAACTTCACATTAACTTGATTATCAGCCAGAGCAGCAATAATCTATGTTTACATTTCAATGATCATATACACCATTCTCTTAGAGGTTTGTGAGAATCTCTTAGATGGCAAGATCACCCTCAGGTTGTGAATGACTGACTTTTCATAGTTGGCCATTTGTGTGTGTGCATGCGCATGTGTTGTAATTTACTTTTTAGGAAAGTGAATGGAACTGGAAGTCACCATGTTAAGTCAGGAAGACAATACTATGTTTGTACTTTACAGTTCATAGGAGGGAGAAACATGAAACAATTCTGCAAGAAATGAGGCACATGGCAGCATCAGCTGACAGGACATTGAGGTGTTGTATGACTTGTCTTTTCTTCAGGAACTAAATGAGCACGAGCCCACTGGGAACTCTCCAGCGGCCAAAGCATATAGTCAGAGGACACGGGAGGACAGAGGTGGGAGGGAGGAAAAAATGTGGAAAGAAATGACATCTGAAACCTTCCAAATTTAATAGAAACTATAAAGCTACATCTTTAAGAGTTTCAAGGAGCCCTAAGAAGCAGAAAAATGATATAGAAAGAAAACCCCATGGGACTGGGAGTTTGGCCTAGTGGTAGTGTGCTTGCTTAGCATGCATGACGACTCGGGTTTGATTCCTTGGTACCACATGCATAGAAAAAAGCTAGAAATGGTGCTATGGCTCAAGTGGTAGAGCTCTAGGCTTAAGAAAGCCCAAGGACAGTTCTCAGGCCACGAGTTCAAGTCCCAGGACTAGCAAAACAAGAAAAGAAAAGAAAGAAAACCCCAGGGAAACTACTGAGACCCAATGATAAACAGAAAGCCTGCAAAAGAGAGAAAAAGAAACAAAGAAACAAAGACATGATAAGGAAAAGAGCAAGAAAGAGCATTAATTACAGATTCAACAACACAGGCTAGAAGACACTCATCTTTAATGTACTGGATGCAAAACCAAGCACTATGGTCAACCTCTTGGTCTGTACCCAGAAAAATGTCTCCCAATAATGAAGAAGAAATAAAGATGGTTTCAGCCACACTCAAGAAAGAATGTACCTCAAGCTGATTTTCATGAGGGTAGTCCTTTTAGCTTATGAAAAAGGATACCAGGTATAAGACAGCCTAGCTCTGCACAGAGGAATGAGGAAGAGTAGAAAGAGAAACTGTGTAGACAGGTCAAAACCTTTTCATTTCATACTTAAACACTTAGAAAACCCAACATCACAGTGGAAAGTTCCTCTCTGAGCTCCTGGCACAGGTGAGACAACAGAAATATCATACATGAATACATAAAGCATCTAAATTGGGGTTGGCAAACTTTTCTGAAATGGACCAAATTGTAATATGTGAGGGTTTGAGAATTATGCATTTTCCCCAACTCTTTTAAAATGTAAAAACCACTCTCAGCTTGCTGGCCACAAAAACAAACTCCATGCCAGATCTGGCTGGCAAGCCATTCGGTCTGCCAATCTCTGGTCTAAACATTCCAATTAAAAAGCAAGAGATTTGTCAAATTAGATATAAAGCCACTACCTTGCCTAAAAGAAGTGTACTTGCAATATAATGACTCAGATATGTTACAAGTAAAAGTATAGGTTGGGTTCTGGTGGATCCTGCCTGTGATTCCAGCTACGCAGGAGGCTGAAGTCTGAGGATCTGGGTTTGAAGCCAGCGGGGTAAGACAAGTCTCAGACTCTTACCAATGATCAACCAGCAAAAACCTGCAAGTGGAGGTGTAGTTCAAGTGGTATAATGCAAGCCTTGAGTGAAAAAGCCAAGTGAGAGCATAAGGTTCTGAGTTCAAGCCCCTAGTATCAGCACGCGCACACACACACAGTCAGCTTGAAAACAGACCAGTGTTGCCTGGGGGTCGGGAGGAGAGGGGAGTGGGGAGGGACGGTGACACAAGGAAGGCTAGGTAGGACAGTGCCCACAGTCTCTTTGCACACTACACTGTACTTAATCATCTAATAAATATATGCGAATACAGATTTTAAAAGGCATCTGAACAAAGAATCCCACAAAGGCTATGATCACATTTAGATGAACAAACAAACAAAGCCAGGCGCTGGTGGTCCACACTTGTAATATTAACGACTCAAGAGGCTGAGATCTGAGGATCAAGATTTGAAGCCAGCCTGGGCAGAAAGGTCCTTGAGACACTTAGCTACAATTAACCACCAAGTAACCACAAAAAAGCCAGAAATGGAGTCGTGGCTCACGTGCCAGCCTTGGGCAAAAAGCTCAGGGACACCGAAGGTGTAGGCAAGTATACTGTAGTCTGAGACATATACAGGTCACACTCGGGCCAAACTCTATTTGCAAACTAAAGCAAAACATGGCTCAGCAGTGGAGTGCGGCCTAGAGAGTATGAGGCCCTGAGTTTAAACCCCAGTGCCACAAAAACAAGCAAGCAAACAAAAGATGGTAACATTCAGGTCATTTCCTCCTCCAGACAGATTATTTAGGACTATCAGGTTTTCTGCTGAGACCCCATTTACATGGAAAAATAATCTTGACAACTTTGAAAGTTGCATCCAGGATGCCTTCTAAGTCCAAGGCCTTCTAGTCTTAGAGGTCATCTGGCTTTGCTATCTTTGATTATGCTCTCTGTGGATAAATGGAGGCAGATCTCTGGACTGCTGCCCAACTGCTAGCTTCCCTATTTTTAAACATGAGCAGCAACTAGACGATCCACTTTCAACCCGCAGCAAGAGAAACACACAGAGGAAAACCTGCTCCCATCCGGGATGTGTTTCAAATTGTACAAGCTGAAATCTATACAGCTCTGGGGTGCTAAATGTCTCCATCTATAAAAAGAGATGGATGGTATTTCAGAAGAGAGCTGATAATTCAACACCACGATTGCCCCAGGCCCACACACTCAGTGGCAGCGGTGTGTGTGTGTGTGTGGGGGGGGCCTGGGCACAGCCTCCACTGCTTCTGCTGAAGCTACCCTAGGGGCTCCCCACACGGGGGAGGGGGGAGGGGAAGGAGTGTTGTAAGAGCAACATTTTAGGGACTTCTCCAAAATACTCCCTGTGGTGTAGCTGAAAGGGGCCGGGGTGGGGTGATGGAAGCACCCTAAGAGAATCTCATCAACGGGCTCCACTCCCTGGTCCCCCAAGAGAACACTGCAAACTAACAGCGATTCAGTAACCCAAACTCAAAACGACAATGAGAAAGAGAAGCTACCTTCAAATTCTGGCCTGTCATTTTGGTGGCTGCTGCCACCAAATCCTGAGCATACAGTGTAACCATCATCCATGTATTCTTAGGTCCTGGAGTTGAACCCTCAGCCTCAGGGACACAAGCCCCCTGCTGTACTGTGGAGCGATGTCTTCAGCATTTTCTGAAAGCAATATTGTCTCCCAGTGTTATGTAGGCTGGCTAGGAACCTGGGATGCAGCGATCTTCCCACCTCTGCCTCCCAAGCAGCTGGGACTATAAGCGTAACATTCACTACACGGCTCAGCCAGAAAGTGAGAGCTTCCTGGAGCTGAAACAGGCATCAGGGCCAGAGCCTAAATACCATTGGATCCTGAAGACCATGGAGGTGGAAGAAGCCGGAAAAAACACCAACAAGGAAGAAACCCAGCCCTGCTGGGGGCCTGAGGAGGGTCAGGAAAGAAGGCAGGGAGTGGAGCCTCAAAACTTGAAGGCCAGCATCTGACTCTACACACCCACAACTGGGATGGAAATCTTGAAGTTCCCGGGGTCTGAAAAGATTCAGCAGAAATCAATGGGCACTGTTTTATAACGATGGCACGCTGAACTCATCTGGCGTGGGGCTGGGTGGGGAGGCACCCAATGCCACTAAAGATGAGTTTACAAGGCAAGCACGAAACGTCACCTACATAAAAAGGTGTGCCAGGCACTGGTGGCTCACCCTGCAATCCTAGCTACTCAGGAGACTGAGATCTAAGGATCATGGTTCAAAGCCAGCCCAGACAGAAGTCTGTGAGTCTCTTATCTCCAATTAGTCCACAAAAAGTCAGAAGTGGAGATGTGGCTCAAGTGCATTGGCCTAGAACCAAAAAAAAAAAAAATCTTAGTAAGATTGTGAGGTTCTGACTTCAAGTCCTAGTACTAGAATAGAGAAAAAGTATCTATCTATCCATCCATCCATCCATCCATCCATCCATCCATCTAGTTTTCATCAACGAGAGAAAAACAGAATAATCTGTACAAGTTTCTATAATGAGGTCCCAAGTTCAAATCTTAGTAATCTCTCAAAAAATTAAACTAGCGATGTAGCTCGATAGATTAACATACAAAAAACCTCTACATATTTGTCAAACAATTTTCTATGAATAATTCCTAGTAACAGCAAGAACTAACAAGTATCTAGGACTATCTGTATGTAAAGTCTTTTTGAAGAAAACCACAGAACATTTCAGTATAGCATAAAAGACACTCATTTTCTTTCCAAGCCAATGTAGAATTCTCATATCAATGTGGAAAAATCTAGAAAGATGCAAGGTTGAACAATAAAATCAAGCTGAGAAAGGACTCACACTGTGCTGCAGTCCCCAATTTAAATACAGAAAAGGGAAAAATAGCCTACAAACCAGTCACCTGACCAGGTTCTGTTCTCGGTATATGGCAGACGGCTTTTAGGAGGCCTTTCAGGATCCTAGCTTCCAGCCTCTCTCTCCCTCCCTCCTCCCTCTCTCTCCCTCTCCTCTCTCTCTCTCTCTCTCTCTCTCTCTCTCTCTCTCTCTCTCTCTCTCTCTCTCCTCTCTCTCTCTCTCTCTGACAGTATGAATCTTTCCCTTCAGTGGTGAAGTGCAACAGTTATTTACCTTGTGCTATCACTAACAAGCTAGAAATTACTTAAGGACAATCAGGGTAAGAATGGGTTATACACAAGCACACCGCCATCTCACGGAAGAGACCCAGACATCTGTGGATTTGGGAACCTACAAGGGGCCTTAGAACCATTTCCCCAGCCACTCAGGGAGGATGGCATAATTTTCATTTAAAGATTTTATTACTTATAACGTTTTGTACTGAAAGCATGAAGACCTAAAGAGAGAGCGAGAGATGCGAGTCTTCCTTGCAGTCCATAAAGTACTGATGAGACTGGGGCTCCTTTAATCAAAGCCGGGGGCACAGTCATCATGCTAATGAAAAATAACTTGCATGGAGGAGGGACCTGCAGCAGGTCTGTTCTCACAGCTGGCAAAACTCAAGTGTTTTAAGTATCCAACTTAAAAACCAAAACAAAGCAAAACAATCGATAACAAAAAAAGAAAGAAAAAAAGAAAGAAAGAAAGAAAGAATTCAAGATGTGATTGCAGAAAGCAGCCTTTCTCTGCCTGGTCAATACCCAGCCACTTAGGAACAGACTTATGTCTATTACATTCTCCACGGTATTAAGTGGGCCTGGTGGCCAGCTGTTGCCATAGTAACCCCTGCTTTAATGGTATTTAACAGGAGAACAGAGATTGTGGGCAATATTGCTTTGGTTTTTAGAGCCCCATAGTAAAAAAAAAAAAAAAAAAAGTAAAATATTCACACTTGGGAAATAACAGTGACATTTTAGGTCATTGAGTGCCATTTTCCATCAGAGAAAGGGCTTGTCAACAACAGCCTAACAGACCAGAGGAGGTAATGCCCACTGAAAAAGTAAATATTCACTCCTGAGATTAGGAATGGGATAGGTCTTCAGGATTTCACAATGTGTTCGCTACGTGAAGCCAAAGGGGTCTGCGAGCTGGGTGGCCATGCTTGAACAGATGATGAGTTGGTCTAAGAGTCCAGCTTTAGTCTTCTCTCTTAATACCTCCCCCTCCTGCGGTTCCTGTGCACGAGACCTCCAAAGAAGCAAACAAAACAAACGCTGGGGGCTGGTGACTCACACCTATGAGCCTAGCTCATAGGCTGAGTTCTGAGGATCTCAGTTCAAAACTAGCCCAGACAGGACAGTCCATGAGACTCTTATCTGATATTAGGCAGCAAAAAGTCAACAGTGGAGATGTGGCACAAGTGGCAGTGCACCTACCATGTGAAAAGTCGAGTAGAAAAGCCAAGCAAGAACATGAGGCCCTGAGTCGAGCCCAGCAATGGGCCAACACAAAAAGAGAACCACAAAATCCCATAGCACTTCCGCAGCAGTGCCACACAGACCTGTTACCCGTGTGGGACGCCATGTCCAGTTCAACAGGAGATACCCGGAGAGACTAATGTTCATATCATCTGCCCTGTGCCCAGTGCTGGGCTTGTTACATCTCCCCACCAGCCTACCACCTGGTTTTTTTTCCCCTTCAGTTATGGGGCTGGAACTCTGGGCCTGGATGCCCTTTGAGCCCTTCAGCTCAAAGCTACCACCCTACCCCTTGAGCCACAGTGCCACTTCCTCACCACCTGTTTTATTGACAAGAGCCAATCACTGGCCTTAGACATAAGTGGAGAGATTTCTGGCAGCTGAGGAGCCATCTGGTATTGCTCCAGGCCAGTTCTCCACTTCTCCTTTCCTCCTTCTCTCCCTCCCTCCCTCCCTCCCCCTCCTCTTCTATTCCACTCTTACCTGAGCATGGGCTCGTGGCGAAGCCCAATCTCTTCCGAGCTCTGTCAAAGACCACATAGAAGCCCTCCATCACCGTGGCCCCAATCACCAGCGCGTTCGTGGAAGGTGAGATGCCGAAGCGGAAGCACTCGTAATTCTGGCCAGCCCCCATCATGGGCTGAATGTAAAGCTGTTTAAGAGGAGAAGCACAAGTCAGGCAGAACTGCCAAATCCTGGAGATCCCTGGCCTTGTCAGAACCTCCCAGGTGCAGGGGGAAAAGAGAAAGAGGATGAAATCATAGAAGAGATTAGGTCAAAAGTGTGACTGAGGGGATAAACATAAGGGAACACCACTTAGACTTTACACAGGATGCATGGACAGGCACACAGGGTCTGCTCTTCTGTCTCTGCATGGTCAGATGGGTGCAGAGATGGGCCTCACTCTACTTCCCGTGGGTGAGCAGGAAGCAAGCAGTCCTAGAGGAATAACCCACCATTGTGGGGCTGTGTGCATACTGCCTGCAGGCCAGGCACGATTCACCTCTTCCTTGGGTTCCTGGGTTCCTGGCGGGAGCAGCAGGACCTCTGTGGGCTGTGTGCTAAACCAGTCAGCGCTAGGCTTGGAAGGTGAGGATTCATGGAAAAGATACAACTTCTTCTGAAGATCTACTTAGCTTAGTCCAACTTGGAATAGCTGCTTCAGAAACACCTGAACCAAAGGTGGTTCCAGGGAGATCCCAGGGGCACTCAAGGCCCCCTCTCCCTCAATGACTTTTGAAGGAACTAAGCCCAAGAGAGACCCAATCACTACTCATCAAACGTGATGCCGTGGATGCTGAAACAAGCTATTAGTCCCTGAAGACCAGACAAACAGAATCTGTATCTTTCAGTATGTGTCCTCAAATCTCCAGCAACAGTTCCAGATTAAACTGTGTGTGTGTGTGTGTGTGCATGCAGGTACTGGGTCTCAAAGTCTGTCCTGCACACTGCTCCTTAGCTTATTTATTCAAAGCTAGTGTTCTGTCACTTAAGCCATAGCTTCCGCTCTGGCTGCTGCTGCTTCTTCCTTTTTCTTAAATTAGAGGTAAGAGTTTCATGGACTTTCCTGCTCTGGATGACTTCAAACCAGGATCCTCAGCTCTCAGCCACCTTCGTAGCCAGTGGCATGAACCCCTGGTGGCCAGCCCAGGACACACATTTTATAACACATTAGAAGCTTCCCTCTTGCTTGGTCTCAGAATATACTGCCTACTTTAAATCAAAACAGTGTCCATGCGTGGAAGTAAGCGTACTTTTGAGATTATGTGAAAAATAAAAACATAATTCCCTGTGGGCTGAAGCTACTGGATGCTTTTCTAAAACACAAGAGAAGGCCGGGAGTGGTTAAAGTGCTTGCCTAGCATGCATGAAGACCTGGGTTTGATTCCTCGGTACCACATACATAGAAAAAAGCCAGAAGTGGTGCTGAGGCTCAAGTGGTAGAGCTCTAGCCTTGAGAAAGTCCAAGGACAGTGCTCAGGCCCTGAGCTCAAGCCCAGGACTGGCAAAAAAAAACCAAAAAAAACCCACAAGAGAAATCAAGCCACAAGGGTTCAATGCCTGTGGGTTTAGAAAGTGCAAGGGGTTCAGCATGTGAAACCCAAGACACTTGCCTTTGACCTGACCCTCATCTGCACTAGTGATCATTTGCCGGTGGGTTATGGTACCACCGAGAGGCCAGGAGAAGATTTTGGTGATGAAGCTCATTATGGATATTAAGGGGAGGGCGTGGGGGCAGACAGGAAATGACTTCACAGTGCCCCTACTACTGGGAGCAGAGCTACAGGCCCTGGGATCTCGGGCTTGCTTTGCTAACGGCTTTGTGTCATTCTCCCCAGCAGGGCTATGCAAAGCACACAGAATGATGATGTCAGCAAGGAACTTGAAAAGTGGCCCAGAAAACAGATCTATAAAAAAAGCATGCAGGCTGGGCGCAAGTGGGTCGGGCCTGTGATCCCAGCTGCTCAAGAGGCTGAGATCTGAGGATAAAGACCATAGTTTGAAGCTAGTCCAGGCAGGAAAGTTCATGAGAGGCTTACCTCCAAATATGTAATTAACCACCAAAAAGCTGGAAGTGGAGCTGTGACTCAAGGGATAAAGTACCAGCCTCGAGCGAGAAAGCTATGGGACAGAGCCTATTTCCTGAGTTCAAGTCTCAGAATGGCATGCACGTACATGCGCACACACTCATACACACACACAACAACAACAACAAAGATAGGAAGGAAGGAAGAAAGGAAGGAAGGAAGGAAGGAAGGAAGGAAGGAAGGAAGGAAGGAAGGAAGGAAGGAAAGAAAGAAGGAAGGAAGGACTCTAGACAGTTGAGACCAAGAGAGGAGATTCTTAGGAGAGCAACACAGAGGTGCAATACCTATGTGCATATGAACATGTAAAATAATATTTATTAAAATGGGGAAAAGAGGAAAGGGTTGTGAGCACTGGGGTGGCTGCAGAAGTGCAATGGAGGCCTGAGCGAGGATGGAGGGAACGGTTCCAGAATCCTGGTCTATTCAGGTAGATGCTAAGGATAAAGGAGGCGCCATCGTTACTGGTATTACTAGAATATGATACTTTTACCCCAAGCTATCCCTCTTTAAGCATCCTCGCGGCCAGTCCCTTCTCATCGCCCCCCCGTAGCTTGCCCACTGCCATGTGGCCTTGGGCTCTTTTGTCTGGCACTACAGTGGAAGACCGTGGCCAGCTCTGGGCAGGGCAGGCTGTGTCTCCTGTGAGGCTCTTCCCTCTTGTCACATGACCAACCTGACCCCCCCCCCCCCGCCCCCGGAAATGGGAATGTGGTCATCATTCGGCACTCAGCTGAGGCCACACTAGGCCTAGCCCACCATCCGCTGGCTGAGGAGAGAAGCCTGCGAGCTGGCCTGGCGGGGGCGGGGCATTAACCCCGCCATGGTGTGGTTCTGGGGCCATGGCTGGCTGAGGCAGGCGAGGCAGGCCACACGCTGTGGGCCACTGCTCCCCCGGGGCATGGCCCTACCTGCGGCAGGATGGTGATCCGGAATGACTGGCTGGGGTTCTCCTCCCGCAGGTAGATGGAGATCTTGGGGAAGTAGGACCAAGGGGTTTCCGAATTCGTCCAGCACGCCAACTGGGCCCCCGTCCAAAAGCCGTCGGAGAATTCTGGAATCTAGACAGAACGAGATCTTCTGTAAAGCAACCGCCAGTCTGGCACAAACACAGGAAATGGCTCTTGGCTCTCCCAGTGCTCTTTCCGGATGCCCACAGGGATAAACAGCATTTCATGTGGCTATCAGTTCCCTGGAAGAGGAATGAGGAAGACGGGACATGGACGGTAAAGATCACTGAGACACACGGAGCAGGGCATGCTGTGGGGAGTGTGTGGCCATGTAGACACCGGGCCAGTGTGGGGACATCACACCTGCCCTTAGCAGACGAGCAAACCAAAGCACAGATGGGTGTACTACCTTCCCCGGGCCACTCAGCAGCGGGCAGTGGCCACTTAACAAAGAGAAATCCTGAAAGCTCTTTGGGTCTCCTTGTTCTCTAGGTCTGAAGAGTTCAGCTAGGTAGCTGCCTTCTGGTGGGGACCAGAGTAGGTGCTGCCATTCCTAAAGACATCTCACTCCTCTTCAGACCTCAGCATGGATGCCACCATGTCCAGGAAGCCTTCCTTGTCTCCTCTGTGGCACCAACATCCTGCCAAGCCCTTCTCCTGCTCGGCATTCCCCCTGGGCGGTGCACAGGGACACTTCCTGGGCAAGGAATCTGCATTTCACGCTCATCTGAGTCCTGGGGGCTCGAGCTCCAGGGGACAGCCGAGGACAGGCTTGGACCCTAGAGCAAGTAAGTGGAGCCAGGGGCAGAGCTGGCATGAACCATGAAGGGAGAGGACAGGCACAGGGAGGGGACAGACCAGTACAGAGAGGAAACAGAGGGGAGGAGGTGTCACGAGAGTCAGGAGGAGGGGAGGGCACAGAAAATGGAACTGATGGTAAAAAAGGGTAGAATAGCTACTTGAAGCTGGTGAGGTGCAAATTACAAACACTGGGCAGGTGTTGGCAGGTGCCCACTGCTGGCCCTAGGACCACAGGTGTGTCCTCCCAGTCTACCAGCGTGGCTTTGTGTGGCTTCGGATGTGGCCACGGGGAAAGTGCTGGTGTCTGCACAGAGGAAATTGATCTGAAAGGGGCCATCACAGGGAAGCTCCATCAGACCAGGGCATGGGAGGAAACGATCCCCTTGAAGGGCCTGGAAGGCAGGCCCAGGGCCCGTGACACACACCGTATGCGGTGGCGGTGTGGGGAGTGAGGCTCAGAGAGGGCTGAGATTTGGAGTGTAGCTCCTTTCTTTCTTTCTTTCTTTCCTTCCTTCCTTCCTTCCTTCTTTCCCTCCTTCCTTTTTTTCTTTCTTCTACCCTCCCTCCCTCCCTCCCTCCCTTTCCTCCCCCTCTTTCTTTCTTTCTTTCTCTGTGTTGTATGTGACAATCCTAGGGCTTGAACTCAGGGCCAGAGAGTTGAGCTTTTGTACTCAAGGTTAGCACTGTACTATTTGAACCACAGTCCCACTTCCATTTTTTTTTTCTGTGATTAATTGGAAATAAGAGTTTCATAGGTTTTCCTGCCCTAGCTGGCTTTGAAGTGGGATTCTCAGGTCCCCGCCTCCTGAGTAGTTAGAAATACAGGTGTGAGTCATCAGAATCCAGCTCTAGTTCACTCCTTAATTAGAAAGGAAATGCAGGGGATCAGGAGTTTGGCCTAGTAGTTAAAGTGCTTGCCTAGCACTCACAAAGACCTGGGTTCAATTCCTCGGTATCACATACATAGAAAAAGCCAGAAGTGGTGCTGTGGCTCAAGTGGTAGAGCTCCAGCCTTGAGAAAACCCAAGGACAGTGCTCAGGACCTGAGCTCAAGCCCAGGACTGGCAAAAAAAAAAGGAAAAAAAAAAAAAGAAAAGAAAGGAAAGGAAAGGCAGGGGTGGGCCCTACAGCCCAGAAGGTAGAAGGAACAGAACAGAATTCCACACACAGAGGAGGATTGGGCTCTGGCCCGAGGCACAGCCTGGGTCACTTCTTCTCGACACATGAAATGTGCTGAAATGAAATCACAGAATAATTACAGATTGGGCACACAAGTGTCATTAGCACCTTCCTGCTGCCGCAGGCTTTTCTTAAGTCATCCGCTACTGAACACAGGCGGCAATGAGCTCAGATGTGGGTGCCTGAGCCTCGTGCCAGCTGCCTGTGCAGGACGTGGCCCTGGGCTGGCAGAAGCTGGCGGCTCACCTAGCACTCCACAATCAGCCTCTGGTAAAACATTTACAGCTCAGCGCATCACAGCTACAAATGCCAATTCTTCAGAACCCACTGGTACCACTTCGGAAATAGGTATAAGGTGGGTGCCTGTGGGTCATGCCTGTAATTTTTGTCATTCAGGAGGCTGATATCCAGAGGGCTGCAGTTTGAAGCCAACCTAGGGACAAAAAGTCTGAGACTTGAAACTAACGAAAGCCAGTCTAGGCTGAAGGTATGGCTCACCTCCAGGACACCAGCTGGACACACAAACGGAGCGTGAGGCATTCCAGCAAGCATTATACTTTTATGGCTTTAGAGGCTGGGCTGGCACTGGAAAAGCCTTGTGCTCTGGTTTTGACCTGTGACCCTGAACAGAGCTTCGTGTCGTTGCTGGTCATTCTGATCAGGCTGCAGATTGTATGGCTGTTCCTTAGCTTTTGAGGTTTTGGTTAGGCCATCCAAAGCTCTCTCTTGCTTCCTATTTCTGTTGCAATCTCCAATAAAGCCCTATCTCTCTACCATTTCCCCATCGACCATGGTTTGAATTTGGCCATCTTTGGGAACGGCAGCTGCTGTGGGCACCAGCCAGGCCTTGTGTAGGGTACCCTGGCAAGGCCCCCAGAATGTAACTCGGAACTGTTTACCAAGGCAGAAGAGATGTTTATCTGGTATCTCCAGCAATAGTAGCTCTTGATTACCAGGTGCCAGCCAGAAACTAGTTTGGGCCATTTCACTCCAGACCCTTTTGGGGGTAGTTTAGCTGCTATGTCCAGCTTGGAGGAAGGTTTGTTTGGGGGGCTGGATGGTTTTGTTTTCAAGGCCATAAATAGACTTTTTTGGTTGTTGTTTTACAAGTCCTGGTGCTTAAACTCAGTAACTCACACTCTGGCTTGCTTTTTCTGCCCAAGGCTGGTGACTAACATTTAAGCTACACCTTTACTTCCGGCTTCTGGTTGGTCAGTTAGAGATAAGAGTTTTCCCAGGCTGGCTTCGAAGCATGATCCTCAGATCTCAGCCTCCTAAGTGGCCAGAATTACAGGTGTGAGCCACTGGCACCTCGCCTGCAACTACAATTTTATTGGCAATTACTCTTACCACAGATAAAACACTTCTATGTCAATGGAACTGATATTTAGAATAACAATTTCTGCTCACTCAGAGCCTAGCCCCCTGAGGTGAAAATAAAAGCATTATTGCAAATAAACATCTAAAGCTAAGATGGTATCATAATTAATAACTGAAAAGAAAAAAACAGTATCTAAATATTCAGGGTTGCTGAAAATACTCAGTGCTGCTTCTAATGTGGGATCCAAGCCAGTGTGTTAGAAGATTCCAGAACACGTGGAGAACTCACCAGAGATGTGCGGGCCACGGCTTCCACCACAGCATCGAACACCTTCTGGGGCAGGCGGAGCAGCGTGGTGCCGCTATCCACGATGGCCTTGTCTGCATTGTACTGGAAAGGGAGGGAGGGGTGACTCTGGGTACCGGTGCACCCGATCCACATCCCTCCCACCACTCTTGGCGAACCTGTCCTCTACAGACTCGTGCCTGTGCCTCGCATGCAGCTACAGGACTCAGAGACAATGTCCACAAGTAAGGAATCTGAGAGCCAGGGGACAGAGGCACATGGCCCGGTCCCCAGCCAGAGCTCTGAGGTACTCCCTCAC
The DNA here is from genome assembly GCF_031878675.1 of Megascapheus bottae. Classification (NCBI taxonomy): domain Eukaryota; kingdom Metazoa; phylum Chordata; class Mammalia; order Rodentia; family Geomyidae; genus Megascapheus; species Megascapheus bottae. The sequence continues at coordinate 102,670,521 of NC_143509.1, read as the reverse complement.
CTGGTACAGCAGAAGGCACATTGTCTTCAGACCTAATGACCCACGAAAAGCCACCTTAAACACAACACAAAACTAGCTTATCCTAACTTCCCAGTGATTCAAGGTGGGGACTCTTCCTCTGTGGACATCCCACCCACCCACACAGGCCTGTCCCTCCTTGTATCATGAACTTCTTATCTATCCGCAGTGGAGCACAGAGGCACCTGATAGGTGGGCAAGTGGACAGACAGACAGAGAGGCAGGCAGGTAGGCAAGCAGTGACCACACACGTACCTCCCGGCAGTCCAGGTTAAGGCTCTGGCCTCCGATTTCCAGTTTCAGAATCTCTATTTGGTAGTACCACTCCTCCTTGATGGGGGTATACCAGATGTCTCCTTTATATAAACTTGGTTCTATCCCACCAAGGACCTGGGGAGATAAAGGGTCATGGTGTTAAGAGGACGAGCCCATGGACAATCATGTTTCCACAGAGAAGCTGGTGTTCCCCAGTTGGAACCTAGATGCTCACTTTATTGTGATGTGCTGATGTAAATCGAGATGCTTGGAAAATCCCTGTTTAGGTAATGTGGGGGGAATAGTTTCTAGGGGTCATTCAAGACTATATCCTGCTCTACTGGACATCCAACTCCAGCTTCTCGACATTGAAACTCCCTTGATAAATGCAATACAATCACTTAAAATGCTGGCTCACCATCCTTTGGCTCCTGGGAGGGCAGAGAAGGGGAAAGTGATGGAAGAGCTTCCCTAATCAAAGTATCACCTTGCAAGAGTGGATCATATGACATATCCCAGGCTGCCCTGTCCCCTTCGAAGGGGACAAAAAATGTGAGTAAGAGACAGTGGCTGAGGCAGAGGCTACTAAACCTGTAGCTCATTCAGAGCCCAGAGCAGCCGTGCTCAGCTGAGATAGGCACTTTTTGAGTATTCTTCTTGTCTCTTTCACTTGAGATGCTCAGTGTAGGGTTCACTAGGGTAAGGTCAGGACATAGCCATAGGGCTGACAGCTCTGACTGCTTCATGTCGTATGCATGTGTACATTTGGGGATGGGAGAGAAGAGGAAGAGAAAGGACATGTACACCCATCTGCCCTCAAGTATGCAACCTGATAGACACAACCCCCACCTGTCTCAGTTCCCGCTGGTCCCTCCCTGCCCACTGAGAGCCATTCACTGGAAAAAGGGGGAATAATTCCACTACCCCATATTACCAATGGTTTTGAAGGTGTGTAACAAGGATCATGAAACTACAGTGCCCAGGCCCGACTGACTAATAGTCCTCACCAACTTTGAACGTGAAACAGAAGCAACCCCACCAAACTGTGATTTTTTTTTCATCCCTTTAAGACTGAAAGATACCCACAAGACTACCTCCGTTGGTACCAGATCCAGCCACTGGCAATCCGGCCCCACACATCTGCATGGAGAAAACATTGGGAATCTTCGCTTGGGCCACCAGGGAATCAAAGAAGGTTTCCAGCGAACTTGATGGCTGCAGAGGGTGGAGAGAAGAATAACATGGAGATTCATGGGCCGATGAGGGCTTGGTGCTGAGGATGAGGTACTTTTAAGTGTTTCCTGGGCTAACCAAACCTCAGCAGTAGCAGCCTTCAGAGGTCTCGCCCTGCCTTTGCTCGTGGAATTGCTCTGTTTAGGGTTACACTGCTGTCATGCTTCTCAGCATCATGCAGTGTGAGGTGTGGTGGAAACCATAGAGGAGGGCCTGGATTCTGATCTCAGGCACCCACACCACAGCCATCCATCACGCACAGGCCCGAATAACCAGGGAAAGTATGTCTCGTTCTGGGACATTGCTAGGCTAGGCTATGCCAGCTGGACCCCAGCATTCAGGAAAGCACACAACTCATGAGTTTTAAAAGTTTGTATATTTGGCCAGGTGCCAGTGGCACATGCTTGTAATCCTCCTAATTACTCAGGAGGTTGAAATCTGAGGATTGCAGTTCAAAGCCAGGCCAGGCAAGAAAGTTCATGAGACTCTCCAATTAACCACAAAAAAAAAAAAATCTGCAAGTGGAGCTGTAGATCATATTATAGGGTGCTAGCCATGAATGAAAAAGCTTAGGGATAGCATCTAGGCCTGAGTTCAAGCCGCAGGGTTGGTCCGTGAATGCACACGCACATACACATGCACATATACACACTATATTCTCTGCTACCAAGTCCCAACACAACTACTCTGTGCCCTGCCTCTCCCTAGTGCCACTGTACACTCCCAGGACACCCCATTTCTCAAGGGAAGGGAGACTAGTCTGCGAGTGTTATGTTCTGGGGGGAGGCTGGGCGCAGGGCTCAGGTGATCATGGAGGCAGCTAGTGATAGACTTGGGTCTAAACTCTGGCTGGGTGCTGTGGTCTGTAATCCTAGCTATTCAGAGGCTGAGATCTGAGGATCTGAATTTGAAGGCAGCCCAGTCTATGAGACTCTTTTCAATTAACCAGCCAAAAGCCAGGAGTGGGCTGTGGAGAGTGCAAGCTTGAGTCATAAAAGCTGAAGGACAGTGCCCAGGCCCAGCTCCAGTACCAGCACAAAACAAACAAACACAAAACTTTCGCTTTGACAGCAAGGGGATATTGGCTAGCTACCACAGAGAATAGTCAAGGTCTTTTCTTTGCTTTTTTTTTTTTTTTGTGGGTCTTGGGGCTTGAAATGCCCATGGTTCCTGAGCTCTTCAGCTCAAGGCTACCACCCTCCCCTTGGGCCAAGCCCCACTTCCCTTTTTCTAGAGGTTAACTGAAGATAAGAGTCTCTGGTCCTTTTGTGCCCACGCTGGCTTTGAACCTTGATCCTCAGATCTCAGCCTCCTGAGTAGCTAGGATAACAGGTGTGAGCCACTGCACCTTGCATCTGGTTTCCTTTTTTTTTTTTTTTTAAAGAAGGAGGGGGTCTCTTGCTATGGGGCTCAGGCTGGCCTCAAACGTGAGGTCTTCTTGCTTTAGTCTTCAATGCAGCTAGGATTACAGGTAGGAACTACCATGCTTAGCTGAGATGGTCAACTTTGTGTGTCTGCCAGTCCTGGGGCTTGAATTCAGCATCTGGGCGCTGTCCCTGAGCTGCTTTTTGCTCAAGGCCAGTACTCTACCACTTGAGACACAATTGCACTTCTGTCTTTATCTGAGTAGTTTATTAGAGGTAAGAATAGCAGACTTTCCTGCCCATGCTTTCTTTGAATCACGCTCCTCAGACTTCAGCCTCCCGAGTACCTAGAATGACAGGATTAAACTTGCAGCACCCAGAGAGTTGTCAAATCTAACAGCCTAGTTGCCTCCATGCTGCAGCCTGCTCTGATGCTCATGGTCATTCTTAAGGAATGGACTTGAACATGAAAATGAGAGTGTGGAGTTCCGATATCAACACAAACATCTGCTTGGTCTTCGTAGGTGGCCACCTGCTTGTTTCCATGTGGGCTCTGTAGAATCCTGTGGTGGAATGTGGCTCAGTGGCTGTGCCATGTCTGAACTGTCTCGTCTGTGGGTGAGGGAAGGGCACGCCTTCCTTCCTCAGAGCCACCAGCAGTGTGAGCACACCTGGAATCCACACCCAGTACGCTGACATACACCATGATTTGTTCCTCTATGATCCCGTCTGGGAAGTGTACCAGGCCTGTGCCAGGGCTTGTGTGAGCAGTGTGCAAAGAACCTGCTGGGAGGTGGAGAATAGGCTGGGAGGCGGAAGATGGATGGCGACACCAGCTGTCACTCTTCACTGGGCCCTGCGCTCCATGGAAAGATTTCAAAACAGTTGCTCCAGTGGCTCATGCTTGGAACCCTAGCAACTCAGGGGGCTGAGGTATGAGGAGCACTGTTTGAAGCCAGCCTAGAGAGACATATCTGTGAGACTCTTATTCCTAATTTACCAGCAAAAAGCTAAAAGTAGGGGCATGGCTCAAGTAGTAGAACACAAGCATTGAGCCAAAAAGGGCAAAGGAGAGCAAGAGGCCTAGAGTTCAAGCCTTAGCATCGGTGTATGTACACACACACACACATGTGCACGCATGCATGCACACACACACACACAGACACCAGTCCTGTAAGATGCCCCCTGGGTTTCTGATACAGTCTGGCAGGAAGCATTAGGAATTATCTGAGGGCTTGGCCACCCCGTGTCAGAGATGCAGTGTCCCACGCCACCAGGCAGGCCCCTGCAGACAGCCCGCTGCCCACGGTCTGATGGTTGGCTCCAGCTGGGAGCACACGTGAAGTCAGCTGTTAGTCATCTTGCAATTGCACAGATGAGGCGAAGATGGTCATGTGGAGAGGCCGGCCAGCCTGCAGAAAGCCCCGAAGCAGCTCATTTTCACAGGAGCGTCACACAGGACAAACGCCCAGTAGGCGAGGCTGGGTCTATCATCTTCAGAAGAATAAGCAATCAATCAGCTCCAGCTTCTCATCCTTCCTGCCCAAACAGTGGCACACACAGGCGACATTTCACCCACAGGCGCTGAGGAATGTAAGCTTCCTGCCCAGCTGAGAACGTATTAAGCTTGCCCACGGTGCCTAGGACAAAGAAGCTTTTAGCCTGTCCTGGCAAAGGGACGCTTCTGTTATCACTGCAACACTTGAGTGCCCACATCTGCAAAGTGGGGAGACGTGGCTTCCGAGGAATGCCTGGCTTTGTGAACTCTTTCTTCCTGGAAGTGGGGAGGGGACTCCCCACTTGTACCACAGCTGATGGATGGAAGTGACCACTTGTCTTACAAGATGGACGAACAGTTCTTTTCCTGGGACCCTCCTGGGCCAACGGGGCAGTTGCACTTTCTTCCATGCTGGGCTGGCAACCCTCCAGCTGCAGATTGCCTGACTGGCCCACTCTTCTGCACACCAAGTACAAGTATTCAGTGGATTCCAGTCTCTCTTACATACTTGTGAGGGTGATCATGTTAAAATGGGGTGGGGGGGGAGATGGAGAGAGACAGCGGGGAGGGAAGGGAGCGAGGAGAGGAGACTGTGCCATTTCTCCCTGGCTTAGTACTGCTGCTCTTTGTCAGGACACCCTGTCAGGACTGGTTACAGGAGTCTTCTTGGAGGTACCTGGGGTGGCTGGAGAATGGCCTGGGAGGGGACTTTTCCTGCTGGTGGCCTAGTGTTTCTGGAAGTCCCCTCTTCTAAATACCTGGCCATTTTGTGCAGGTATTCCCTCTGCATTCTATCCTAGTCCACACTCCTGTGGACTCCCATATATCAATGTAACTTAGGTCTGATTTAACACTTTTAAGCTGTAGAACTAAAATGAAAACAAAAAGAAAAAACTCAACAAAGCTAATGTCTCATCTTCTAAGAAGGCTCAAAGAATTGCACCATTTACCATAAGTTGCAAACATTTCTAGAAATGTCTGTGAACAGTGGTCTGTTGCTTACTTGATTTGTGCCAATCCGGAAGCTTGAATGGGGGCACTGTCCTGAGATTTTTGCTCGAGGTTGGTGTTCTACCACTTGAGCCACAGCTCCACTTCTGATTTTTGTTGGTTATTTAGAGATAAGAGTCCCACAGACTCTTTGAACCCTGATTCTCAGATCTCTGCCTCCTCAGTAGTTAGGGTTACAGGCGTGAGCCATTGGTGCCCAGCCTGTGGTCTGTTGTGACCACATGATTCTCACCGGCCATGTCCCAGAGCGGCCTCTTTCATGGGAACTTTTCAGTGAGATCACGTGGTTTGTGGGACTCGGTGACGCCGTCTTACCTTGGCCAGGGAGGCGTAGGCAAGCCCCAGGATTCCATTCCACTTAATCCCTGGCAAAAAGAAATTCTCCGACTCAAAAATGGTGGCAATGTTGACGAGAAAAGAACTGTTGAAGCCTTTGGGGATGGTGACCACGTCCTCTCCCACCATGCCCGTCCAGCTGCCTTGCGTATACTTGACAGTGACGTCGAAGCCCTTGGAGCGGTATGTGCTGGACCTGCAAAAGGGAGGGGGGACCTCCGTCAACAATTCTGTCCATAAATTCACATTCTCTGTCTTCTTATAGTGCTGGGATCAAACCCAGCACGGGGTGCATGCTAAGCAAGGACTACCATGGAGCTCTGCTCCGAGAACCTGCTCCATACACCATCTAGCACCGATACTGGGTCACCACAGGGAACACCGCTGTCCTAGCGCTGTCTCTGTGAGTCTTACTGATCACCATGTGGACATGGTGGCTATTCTCCCTAGACTGGCAAGAGGGGTTTGATGTCGGTGGATGGGAGTATTAACATGTAAACCTTACCTCTCCCTCGCGCCAAGCCCAGTGGCTCACAGACATCACTTAACCTTATTAGTTTGGGAAGGACAGGGCCGGCTCTGGGTACCTGCTGGTCCCTTCCTGGACTATTACTCTGAGCATCTACAAGGGGAGTCCAGAAGGAGGCTTTATAGCAACAGGGCCTCACCTCCACACAGTTGACATCTGTGACAAATAAAGAGCAAATGCCACCCCCCCATGCCCTGGGGCTCAGGTCCTTTTCCTCAGAGCCATGGCTGGCCCTGGTGTTACAGGCTCAGTTACTCAGCAGTGTGTAACTCTGAAGGTGAGCTACCGACACTACCACAGACAAGGTCAGCCTGCACAGTAAGAATGGAGAACATGAATAAAGTGAATTCATAAAATTCCGGGCAGGGAGCCAGATGCTGGTGGCTCACGCCTGTAATCCTAGCTACACAGGAGGCTGACATCTGAGGGTTGTGGTTCAAAGCCAACCTCGTCAGAAAAGTCTGTGAGATTCTTATCTCTAATTAATCAGCAAAAAGCTAGAAGTAGAGCCGTGGCTCACATGACAAAATACACTGACCCTGAACAGAAAGAAGCTAAGGGATGGTGCCCAGGCTCTGAGTTCAGGCCCTAGTATGGGCATGCATGCACACACACACACACACACACACACACACACACACACACACACACACACACACACACACACACACACACACACACACACACACACACACACACACCCCCATCCAGACAGTGATGGCTGAGTTAGAACTACCTAGCAGCTAGGGGTGAGTAAGTAACATAGTGGGTTGAAGTTGAGTTTTACTTGCATGAGACTCGAAGCTCTGTGAGAAGAAACATCCTGGATAAAAGAAAGTGTAAAGTTCTGGGGTCTCCAACTGCTCAACGTTATTCTTATACCTAGGTGAGTTTGAAACCTTTGTGAAGGCTACAAGATGCCATTACTGGCAGTATCTGGGCATTCAAACCAGCCTCACCTGAGAAAATCATCAAGTTCAGAGGTCATGGTCAAATTATCAACTGAACACTTGGGGTATTAAAGTTTGAAATCAGGGCCTTGCATTTACATCATTGTAACACTAAGTTTGTGCCAAACTACCACAGATGGGTAATTCACTGCAGGAAACCAGAACTAGTGCAGTGGTGGTGGTGGTTGCGGTTGTGGAGGAAAGTCACCTCAGAGATGGTTTCACTTTTTACTTATCTCCTTATTTTTGGCACAGCATGTAGCTTTTGAAAATGTCAACTGTCTTTAACCCATTAATTGTTCTGCAAATCAGATCCTGAGGATACATGCAGGAAACAGACGGAAGCTCGAGTACAAAAACAGTCATTACATTTTATTTGCAATGGTGAACCACTGGAAACTACCTAAATGTCCAGTAAAAAGGAAGCAATTGAGAAAACTGTGGTAAAAGTCAAGATGACGGATTGAAGCTGTAGCAATGATAAAGGAGTTTTATTAAAACATTTTAAATAACAGGAGAAAAATTGAGGTCAAAAGAAAAATTTGGACCTACAACAAAATACTACTTAAAACTACTTATTATAGTTAAATAAATAGCAGTGGCCACCATAACAGGATCTCGTGACATGAGCTGTAGGTTTGACCTCTCTGTCCATATGGCTACCACAGGTTGGACACCAGTGACTTACGCCTGCAACCCTAGCTACTGAGGAGTCTGAGAGCAGAGGATGGCAGTGCAAAGCCAGTCCAGGTAAGGAAAGTCTGTGAGATTCTTACCTTCAGTTAACCACTAAAAAGCCAGAATTGCAGTTGTGGCTCAAATGGTAGAGCGGCGACCTTAGAGGGCTCAGGGATAGCACCCAGGCCCTGAGTTCAAGACTCAATATGGCACACGTTCGGGCAACACACACACAAACATGGTAACCATGTGTACATTCTTAGAATGTGATGGTGTACTAATAGACCTGGGCTTTTATTTTGTATCAGTTAATTTAAATAGCTTCCAGAGACCCATGGACCTTATCAAAAACACAGTCTAAGGCAATGCAAAAAAAAAAAAATTCTAAATACCTTGTCTCTGGGTTTCTTTTACCAAACCTCAAGGAGTAGAATCTCAGAGAGGAATTGTAAGCAACTCTGTGGGTTGTTAGCTTGTACCTTCCAGAACTTTAAATGAAAACAAATCCTCTATGTTCATTTTCTAATATCCTGAATCTTGGCACTCAAGGCTTTGGCCTTCTACTTCTCTTCACACTAATTAGATAGGTAGGGAGAGGCACTGGATGGCTTCTCATTTGCAATGTCCATTTCAAGAGCTCGGAAACAGCCACCAATCAGAGACGCAACAGTACAGAAAAAAAAAAAAAAGGTCCACTTGCAGCAATCAAAACACTTTGGATCAAAATGTGCAAAATGTTCTTCCTCTAATGAAAGAGTTCAAGCACTATAGGACTAAAATGTGAGATCCGCTGAAGAGGAAGACAGCTGTAGAAGAAACCTTAAATGGAGAGAACAAAAGGGCGGCATTAAGGGCAGGCAGTCCTTAGGTTGGAACTTTGCAAGGGTCAGAATCTACCTGGATCAGAGGACTGTTCTGTGACTCTAGATGTCACCAGGGCAGAATGGGATCCTTGAGACCCTGCCTGGTGGTTCATTAATGGCCTCATCAATGCTCAAGGTTGCAAAGCAGACAGTCCCCTTTGGCACAGGCCAACAAGAAGCAGGCTTGAGAGATTATGCACCTGAACGATGGAGAAGACCCTTCCCTGCCACATGGAAGACATCTGCTATGAGTCCAGCCTGATCTCCTTAGAAAAGTCACCAGGTTCTGGGTTTAGGTAGCTCTCTGAGGATTAAGGTTTGTAGCCAGCAGGGGCAGACAAAGTAGCAAGACACATAACATATCTCCAGCGAATTAGCAAAACAGAGACCAAACCTGGAGGGAAGGTATGGATCAAGTGGTAGAGCACTAGCCTTGAGTAGAAAGAGTCAAGCCAGAGTGCGAGGCCCTGAGTTCAAGAGCCCATACTAGGTGACACCAAAAGTCAGTAAGACTTTAGGTCCCCAGCTCCACTGAGAAGCTTTGCCCCAGATGGAGTATGGAAATGACATTCTGGTGGAAATGTAAGCTAACAGAGTCAAATGTAAAATAACAGAGTCAAAGGACACACACATTGTGTCTTTTAAGAGAAGCCGCATGGTTGGAGGTAATTTTGTTGGCTAAAGAAAGTCATAGCCGGGCATGGTAGCTCAAGCCTATAATCCTAGCTACTCAGAAGGCTGAGATCTCAGGATTATGGTTCAAAGCCAGCCAGGGCACTAAAATATGTGACTCTTATCTCCAATTAGCTACTAGAAAACGGGAAGTGGGGCTGTGGGTTGGGGGCAAGGCAATAGCCTTGAGCTGAAGAGCTCAGGGACAGCATCCGGCCCAGAGTTCGAGCCCCACAACTGACAAAAAAAAAATGTCATAAAACCTACTTAAGTTTCTACAACAGAAAGAGCCAAATATATTGATTGAAGGGCGAACATCTCATTCCTATGAGTCGTTAAAGAATATTAAGTCAACTTCTCCCTGCCAGGAGACACTTAAGTATGGAAGTAAAAGGTTTTCCCTGAAGGGCAGCAGTGACCAGCACAGATAAGACAGATAGATGTAGGTTGCTAGCTTTACCACAGCTATCAATCTAGAATGTTTATCCATAGATTTTACATCTCCCTTACTGTTTTTAATTCCTTTATAAAATCTTACTAACTACCCATATAGGAAATATTTACTTTTAAAGGGTATTTTTCACTACTCTTTTTTATATTATATTTTTATTATATGTCTCTCCCCAGCCCCTAATATCTCCAACATCTCTTACAGCTAAAAGAAAAACGTGATGTTTTTTTCTTTTTGTGGGTTATGGGGCTTGAGCTAGGCCTGAGTGCTGTCCCTGAGTTCTTTAATTCAAGGCTACTGCTGTGCCTGGGTGTTGTCCCTGATCTCAAGGCTACCTCCCTACCCTTGAGCCAGGCCCCACTTCCCGTTTTCTAGAGGTTAATTGGAGATAAGAGTCTCAGGTCCTTTCATGCCCGGGTTGGTTTTGAACCTTGATCCTCAGATCTCAGCCTCCTGAGTAGCTAGGATTACAGGCGTGAGCCACCGTTTCCGTGCCATGCCAGCTAAAATTTGATGTTTTCTGATTCTGATCCTCTTCTGATTTGATCATGAACACAGATCCATGGAATTTCCTGTCCTTTTTTTCAGATAGGTTCAACAGTCTACTCTGAGCAGAAGTAGCTATACATTCCTTTTAAGATTAAATGGGGTCAATGTCACTTAGGAGGGAAATAGAGTAGGATAGACCAGGAAAACAGGAAAACTATATCTATATATCTATAATTTTATATATTTGTTACACAATTTATTTATATATGTATAAACAAATATCAAAAAGGTCAGACTAAAGTAAATTGAAAAAAAACCCCAACAATAAAATCCAGGAAGTAAATTGAAAAAGCAGATAAACCCTTCCTGCTCAAGACTTCCTCTTCAATATTTAGTTACAAGACTGCGAGATATGGGCGGGGCTATTTAACTCTGCCTTCTCTGAAATGGTAAATATCCAAGAACAAATAGCTAGGGCAACATGTAGCCCGGAATGTTCCACCTGTGTTTGGAGCAAGCTTCAGCATCTCATCCACCAGTTGTGACCTAGGAACTGGTCCAGCTCAGAAAGCACAAAGGCTACAGATAAGAACCTCTATTTTGAGTCTTTAACTCAGGATATTTCTCTGTCCTCTCTGTTTCTCCATCCTTGAACCCTGTAATACTGAAACAAATTCTTGTAAAACTTTCAAAAAAGTGCAACCATTTTTTTTTCCTTTTTCTTCCTCATTGTCTAGTAACTTGCTGGGGTATTGACCTTGGTGGAAGATGGCTTGAAATGGAGCCCAAGTATAAGAATGACTCAGAGTAGCCTGCTGTCTCCTTCTATTAGTCAGAGATTTTGTCAAAGAATCTGAGCTAAATCTCCAATTACTGTGCAATGCTTCAGGAAGCACTGCACCTGAATATCCAAATATCAAGTCTGCAGACTTCAAACAGAGTGTGATGAACCAGCCAGAAATCTTATCATAACTAAGAGAGATCAGAGGCCCAAGCAAATAGCAAAGCATCACAGGATAGGAAGCCACATCTCACAAAAGATAGCTTTTGCAAAAAATCAAGAGGCCAGAGAACATTCTCAAAGCCTACTGAATTCAGTGGTTCAAATTATTCCCAAGTAGATGCTCAAGACATCCGAAGGCATCGGATATAATTTCCTTTGAGAGTAAGTATTTACATCTTTGCAATAATAATTCAATGGTGATTAGAAGCTCATTGTGAGCTGGGAGAAGGATAAGAGAGAGAGGGGAGGGATAAGAGAGGGAGGGAAGGAGGGAGGGAGGAAGAGAGAGAGAGAGAGAGAGAGAGAGAGAGAGAGAGAGAGAGAGAGGAGAGGGAGAGGGAGAGGGAGAGGGAGAGGGAGAGGGAGAGGGAGAGGGAGAGGGAGAGGGAGAGGGAGAGAGAGAGAGAGAGAGAGAGAGAGAGAGAGAGAGAGAGAGAGAGAGAGAGAGAGAGAGAGAGTTAGTTTTCCTTAAATTTCGACAGTGGTGCTAGGTGCCTATGATTCACACCTGCAATTCTAGCTATTCAGGAGTCTGAGATCTGAGGATCATGATTTAAAGCCAGCCAGAAGCAGGGAAATCCTGAGACTTTTATCTCCGTGGCTCAAGTAATGGTAGAGCACTCAACCTCACTAGTTAAAGCTTGGGCGCTGGCATGCTTGCCTGTGCACACTCCCCTCTCCCCTCTCCCCCCCCCCCCCACATTCTCCAGGGCAGGGTGTGCAGCAGGATGAAGCTGATTAGAGGAAAGAGGGACTTTCCTTCGTCACGTGGGCATCTTGTGGTTGCCAGTTCTCATTTTGTTTACAAGGAGAAGTGGATAAAGGAGCATCCTGAGTAGGCAGAAAGCTGATAGGGATATCTAAATTCTTTGGGGGAATTAGAAAAGGAGAAGGCTTAGCTGTCACATGCCACAGAGGTGAACCCTTCTGAATGGGCAATGGGGACCTGCTGTTTAAATGCACACCTGGCTGTGGGCACAAAATTCACCCCATGAGCCCCATCAGGAAAACCAACCCATTGTGCTAGTGCCTCCTGGAGACAGGAAAGTCACCGCCGCAGGGCCAAAAGTGCCAAGTGGACGTGAAGGTCACCTTCCTGCCCTGATTTTTGCTTCTCTGTTTCTAGGACCGTACCTTCTGTCAACAGATGTGTAATAAGAAAGGAAATGACTGCCAGGCTGGAGGCCAGGGCGGGGGCTGTGAACTAAGTCCTGAGCATTCCAGGTGCATGCTGCAGTTCACGGGGAAACTGAGGGCACAAAGTGGAAACACTGCCCAGCGGGGACTGCCCTGCTTGGGAAATCGGGTTCTTGGTGAGGAAGGTTCTTCCCTGAAGAGGGGAGGTTTTGGAGATGTATGGGGGTGTTTTCTCTGCGTTTGGTGGGCTAGCACCAGGCTCTTCAGGAGGTGTAGGAACTAAGGATTGCCTTCCTGTACCCTCCCTGAAGCTCTGCTGAGCACCCCACGTCTGCCAGAGCCCCCCTCCTTTCTCCTGTGGCTCCGCATTTTCTACGTCGACCTCAGGGATTCACCTGTGTGTAACTATTTTTTCTTCCCCTTTTGAACTTTACCAGGATTCTTTGGAAACCTCATCACCAAGCCACACTGCCACGGGTGTCTGAGTCTAACTTATTAGCAGGCCCCACGTGTGTCCTTGTCTGTGGATACGAGCACAGGGCTGCAGCCCTGCTTTCTGTCTCCAGGTGTGAAGGGGCCTGCACACTTGGCCTTCCTTTTCTTCCTGAGGGTCCTTTATTCAAAATACTTGGGAGCAAAAACATGCCATATTTGGGATTTGTTTTGAGGAAGATATTTGCAAATATGTAATAAACTATGTTAGGGAGGGAGGGGCCAAGCCTAAGTTTGATGTTCATTTTTGTACAACTTGATCCCTATAGCTGAGGGTGATTTTACTTAATAGGTATGGCACTTTGCCTGCATTTTGTCTGGGACCTACCACGCGAGGCGAGGGGTGGGATTTTCTGCTTGCCACAGCATGGTGGTATGGAGACCTACCATCTTAGGTTCTGGGGATCCAGCTCTCCACATGTTCTCTGTGTATTTCTTTGGGACACTTAGAATTAACTATTAAGTGAGGTATATTTGATTTCATTTTGAAGACATTGTTACAGAACAGGCCACTGCTTTTCCCTAACTCTCTGGGCCACATGTAGAAAGAGAGAAGCTTGGACCACCCTGGCATCCTGGCCCAGGCCCGTGCAGAGCCGGAACAGGACACGGGGGCTCTGCAGGGAAGGACGTACACACATGGGAACCGGCCCCTACTGCAAACACATAGAGCCACACCGCCCACGTCTGTACACACATTTGTGGTTATAGCAATGAATTCTGGGCACTTATTAATGTTCCTAGTTCCAAAGCAATCACTGGGCAGGTGTCATATCCGGGAATATCAACAATGAGACCTTATCAGCAGAGGGAGGCCAGTGAGAGCCTCAGTTCCTTGAGGGGAGCCAACCCCACTGCTCTGTAACCTGGGCCCTGGCAGCCCCCTGCCTTCTCCTCATCAAGCGGGGATAGCGGGGCATACAGGGAACCGTGTCACTCCCCCCACCAGAAGAGAGCCCTACATACAGTGTGGGTTTCCGGTATCATTTTTGTTTCCCTTGCCACAAGTCACCAGATTTTGTTAAATTGCCTGACATCTTCAAAAGCCTCCCAAGTGTCTCTTGCCTCTCCTTTTCTCCCAGCAAAAGCTAGCCTTTATTCCTAGAACAAAAACACTGTGGCTAAGAAGGTGAGAGGAGGAAGAGATGAAAAGGGTTTGCAGTAGGGCAGTTCTCACACAGCAGATAATTCATGACCCTAAAAGCAAACTGCGGCTGGGCTGCGTTTACATTGTAGTTTCATCAAAACAGATGGGACATCAAAAGGTGCACCGTTTTCAAGTGGCTTCAGGTTTCCAGAGGGAGTGACCCTGGATCTTGGGGTTCTTTCAGAGCTAGATGGGGCCATGTGGCCTCTGGGACCTTCCTCCACCCCAGCTGAAGCTTGTGCTAGCTCCAGACAACTTGCTGGTCTGTCCCTAGAAGCTGGTGGGAGCCCCTATCTCACACCCTAGCAGCCGGTGGGAGCCCCTGTCTCACACCATAGTGCCATGACCTGTCTCCAAGGGAAGTTCTTCCCAGAAAGAACTCCATGAGTGACACCCACCCTCTCCCGAGCCCTGAGGCTACCTATACACAGGCGGGTTTCCCCACATGTGAGGCCTCAGCTGGAAACTCCTGCCCCATGCAGAAAGCTAAGTACTTCTTACCATGCTTCCTGCATGGCCCAGAGGGGCTGCAATCAACATCAGAGGGCCGTGAGCTTCTTGCACTCCAGTGTGACTACAAGACAGGCATGCGAAATTTTGCAGAGCAAACCCTGGGTGACTGCACCAAGGCTGTTAATAGAGCCCTGTTATGGATCCTCTGGAGTAGAATACAGACATGTTTGTACACACACACACACTCTCTTTTCTATACAGACACAGCCCCCTCAGAGAGAGACCGTCTTTCGGTCATTTTTTAAATTTTTTTTGGCACCACCAAACCCAGTCACGTCAGCTACAGATCCATCACTTACCTCTCTGAGTCAAAGTAGGAGTCTATGTAGGAATGGGGAGACCCCGCCACGGCGAAGTTACTGCTTCCTGTGTCAACGAGAATCTGCAGCTTTTAAAGTTTCAGAAGGAAACAAACAAAAAACAACAACAACAGAAAGCATGGGTTATTGGAAGAAAGCAACTGATTACTGAAAACAATTAATCATTTGGCAAAAGCCTTGTAATAATGCAGATGGTGTGAAAAGGTTGTTATAAGGTCTGACCTTGCCATAGCCTCGCCCTCTCCTTAGAGACACAGTTCTGTGAAATAATGGAGGTTTCCTTTCCCAGATGCTGGCACGGGCAAACCAGGTCAGGCCCCTTTTGTAACACTGGAGTGCCTTCTTGACATCCCAGAACTATATGGCCTCCCTCCCTCAGGACCCTACCTAGCCTCCTGCTGGAAACGGGGGACCCTTGCTTTTCTGCAGAGCATCTGGGGACATCTGTCACAAGTTCACTTTCTAAAGCTGTATTGAAGTGTAATTTTTCTATGGTCTTGCATGGACGGTGGCATGTCTATAATCTTGGCATTCAGGAGGTGGAGGAGGGAAAGTTACCGATACAAAGCCAGCGTGGGCTACACAGCTCCCTTGTTTCAAAAACAACAGTGAAAAGCTACAGGTTCCTGAACAGGGCTTGGGTAGGGGATGCTTTCAAATCAAGACAAGGAAACGTCTAATATCCCGTCAAGACCCCATCCCTTCTCTGACATCCGTTACTAGACTGACTTCAGGGGTTATAAACGTTGCATAAATGTAAGCAAGTAGTTCTTGTCTGTACCTCTAGTGTGTTTGGCTTCTTTTGAGACTCAGACACACGCAGTATGCCTCTATCCATTTTCTCTTATCACTGAGCGGTGTTCTTATAGAGTCTCCTGGTCTTTCCTGCGTGGGCTGACTTTGAGCCACATTTTTTTTTTTTTTTGCTTAAACACAAGAACAACAACAACAGAAAGAAACCATCTCTAAGCAGATGTCCGCATCAGCTTCCAACAGCCAGGAACCGAGGCTCCGTTTGCTCCATATCCTGGAGGAAATGCTTTTATTCAAAAATTAGTCTCACTTTAGCCATCCCAGAGAGTGTGGGATGGTATCTAAGTAGTCTTCACTTGTAATGACACCAAGTAGATACCCGGTGTGTTCTGGCAGCGTATCTTCCCTGTTAATGATGCATCCAAGGGGACCGAGTGTGTGCCAGTCACGCTACAGTCCCAGAACAAGCACAGCCTTAGAAATAAACACAGGACAGGAAGATAAAGCCTGGCACCCGGAAGATCAAGTCTAAGAGGTTATAGGCAACCAGCCTGGCACTGGTGGCTCTCACCTATAATCCGAGCCATTCAGCAGCCTGAGATCTGAGGACTGAGGTTTAAAGCCAGCCCACAGAGATGAAGCCAGGGCATTTTTATCTCCAATTAACCAGGCAGAAGTGGCAATGAAGCTCAAATGGTAGCCTTGGACAAAAAAGCTCAGGGACAGCACACAGGCACTGAGTTCAAGCCTCAGAGATAGCACTAAAATGAATGAAATTACAGGCAGAGAAACTGGAAGAACAGAGAAATGTTTTCTCATGGCTTATTCATTGGGACTTGGGTTGTGGCTCTTGCCAATGGCCTCAGTTTGGTTGTCTGGTGTTTTCTCTTGTGTGTGTGTGTGTGTGTGTGTGTGTGTGCATGTGCATGTGCATGCACACTGGTCATAGGACTTGACCTCTGGGCCTGGGTGCTGTCCCGGAGCTCTTCAGCTCAAAGCTACCCCTTGAGCCTCAGTGCCACTTCTGGTTTTCTAGTGATTAATTGGAGATAAGAGTCTCATGGACTTTAGTGCCTGGGCTGGCTTTGAACCACGATCCTCAGATCTCAGCCTCCTGAGTAGCTAGGATTATAGGCATGAGCTACCACACCCAGCTTAGTGTTTTTCTTTTTCCTTTTTTTCCCTGTTGGTCGTGGGGCCTGAACTCTGGGCCTGGATGCTATCCCTGAGCTCTTCAGCTCAAGGCTAGCACTCTACCACTTGAGCCACAGTGCCACTTCTGGTTTTCTGGTGATTAATTAGAGATTATGAGTCTCATGGACTTTAGTGTCCAGGCTGGCTTTGAACCAGGATCCTCAGATCTCAGCCTCCTGAGTAGCTAGGATGACAGGCGTGAGCCACTGGCCTCTGGGTTAGTAGCGGGTTTTACTTGGCTTTAACGTCTTCCTTCTGGATTTGAGGTGCCACAGTTTCCTCCTTTAGCTCCATCTTCCCATATCCTCACAGCTCCTGTGCCCCAGCCCCAAGAACCCCCAGGGCTCAGACTGGAGTTGCTTCTTCTTGGCCCACTCTGGGTGGAGGGACTGGACTTTCCATGGACAAGGCTCTCAGACTTCCTGTCATCCCTGACTCACCCCTGACTCTTCCTGCCCCATACGTCCATCCAGTGTATCACAGCCCTGCTGCCAAGTCAAAACCCTGTTTCTGTGACTGAGTTATTCTGTAGAAAGGGGGTCTTTACAGAGTTGATGGAGTTAAGAGGAGTCCACCGGCTAGTCTGACTGGAGCCCCTATGAAGACAGAAACCCACAGAGGGCACAGTGGGACAACAGGCAGGACCAGAGAGATGTAGCTGCAAGATAACAAGGCCCATGACCCCGGGGAAGAGGCGAGGTGGGCTCTACTGAACATCACAGACAGCCTGGTTCTGTTGGCACGTTGATTTCAGTCTTCTGCCCTGCACAGTTGGGAGAGAATAAATTTCATTTCAACCAGCCTAGGAACCAAGTCTACCACTCCAGGTCTGATCTGATCAGGACTGAGCTCCACTTCCTAAACCTGCCCGGCCACGGAAGGCACCGGTGCCAGGCCGCACAGAAAGGGGAAGGACCCGGAAGTAAAAAAAGAAACCAAGCCATTCAGGGTCATTTAGGGAAGTTTAGAACTTCAAGAATGTGTATTTTCGTAGGCACAGAGCATTAGTCACTCTCAAAACAAGGCGAGGGACACACCCGCTGGAAACATTCTTTCTCGGTCATTAAAAGTCACAGACAATACAAAGCTCTAGATTCTTCTGGTGCCCATTGTCAGTCTAGGGAGCAGGTCAGCTTTCAGGTATTTCCTGGGTCTCACTGACCGGCTCTGCTGGTGCCCAGCTCCACCCTCACCCCCCAGCAGACAGCCCAGCATTCCATCACACTGAGCTCTCTTGCACAGACTGCACTATTGTCCTGTGCACAACAGCCCCAGTGAAGGCCGACTCTCCCAGCAGATGTCTGCTCTCCTTTCCTGGGTCTGGAATTCTTTATGAACACCCCCATCTTTGTTCTGCTCGCCCTCACCCCTCTTCGCTGTTCCACTGCAAAGGCAGGCCCCACAGACACAGGGCAAGGCAGATCAAGCAGTCTGCAGACACATCTTGTCACTGCCTAAGTCTTTGCAGGGCTCTGCCAGCTGGCCATCCCAGGTGATCATTTCTAGTCAAGACCTGGAGCGAGATCATCCTAAAGAAACAGCCTTGCAAGCAGGCAAGGCTGGGCCAGGACATGCGGAGTCAAGGGACTGAGTAGCAGACGGAGGCCCACAGCACTCCTGCACGGAGAAGCTAGAAAGACCCTGAATACCCAGCTCTCCTAAGGCCACTGTCTACCCCACGAGAGGGATCGAGGCCGCAAAGACAAGACGTTCGCCCTTGCCCAACCTGTCACGTGCTATGCTTGAGCCGGTGTGTGGTTGCTCCTGCTGCCTCACCCTTGCCTTCCATGTGCTCTGTCTCCAGAGTGCTCTGGGTTCATGTCCCACCCCTTTGTGGACAACTTCCTGCACAGGCACAAAAAGAAATGGGTGCACTGCCCTCTCCTGCCACACAGCATCCTGTGTCCCCTCTGACTTTGGGACTGAGCCTGGGTTGACCCAGAGTGCCCACACTCTAAGAAGCAGCCTGCCGCCCAAATCAATGACAGCTGGTAGATGAAAACCTGCTTCTCCCGGTAGGGAGCCAACTCCCAGGGTGCCCCGCACCCCCCAATACTCCCTACTTGCCCAACTTGCTCCAGGGTGCCCCAGCTGGGTCTCCTGCTGCCTTCCTCCATGCCCCAGTTTCAGATGGCTGCATCCCTCCTTCCCCTGCCTGCCACAGGAGGTTTTCACTCACAGATCTCACTTTACCTTCTACAATGATCTGAAGTCCGTGCGTTTCCCACACGTGGTTAGGAAATGGTACCCCACCGCCTTGGTGCTGTGTGCTTAAGAGAACATGACCTGAATGTGGCATTCCTTTGAACCAGAAAGCCACCCTTACCAGACACTGAGCTTGCTCACAGTGTGAACTTGGAATCCCAGCACCCAGAGAGTAAGAAATATGTGCCTGCTGTTTATAACCAACCACTCTGGGTATTTTGTTGTGGCAGCCCTAATAAACCAAGACATGCTCCCTGCAGCCGATGTCCTATCGGGCAGAGGCCCAGGCAGAAACAAGTCCCAGAATGGCCCAAAGAGCCCCTAGCTTCCTAAGATAGAGAGAGGTGGATGAGCTGCAGGCCTGGGCCTGCCTGGCAGAAACTGGCCCCCAGTCCCTGTCTATCTCCCACCTCCATCCCTCCTCATCTCCAGCTAATAATGCACAGTGCAATAACCCTATGGAGAGCCATTCCCTAATTGGTACAATAAGGTAGAATGTGGTGATTCATCTCATTAGTGATTAGCCTGAGATGTCTAGATATCACTGTCTTGTTTCCAGCAGGTTAATAGATAGGAAAAAGCAGCAGATAATTTAAATAATGGCTCGTTTAACACAACGATTGCTAATTGCATTAGCAGCCATCTGCTGGCGTCTGCCAACAGCTTGGCCCACTTGCACAGTCCTGCCTGCTGTCACAGCTACGTGACTGTTCACCCGGTGAATGCGTGTGATCCACTGACTTTTTCACTCAGGCTCGTGCAGTGCTCCTGGTCTGGAAATGAATCATACTGACGTAGATGCATCTTGTGGAAGAACACAAAACAAAAATCGACATGTATCGTTTCTCCACAATCTAAAATTAAGGCTACTTTTCTTTTTATCAAGGAAGAGGGAAAAAAAAAGAGATCACTTTCAAAGAGCACCACTTAACACAGACAGACGTTCCAGAAGTTGGCTAACAGGAGGTGGACTGTACAACTGATTCTGGCAGCTGGGTCTACTGACTCAGCCTCGACAGGCCAGACCGTGCATGAATTCGCTCTTGAAGATGGGCGATGCTCCCCTACATTTGACTAGCCCCTCAGCCCCTGGGCTCCTGGACAATCTTCTCAGGAGATCTGGGTCAGCAAGAATTGGGAGGAAGAGAAAGAGAAAATTCTTACATTCTCATGTATATTCATATTCTCTCTCTCTCTCTCTCTCTCTCTCTCTCTCTCTCTCTCTCTCTCTCTCTCTCTCTCTCTCTCTCTCTTCTTCCTCCTCCTCCTCCTGGGGCAGTAGAGCTTCTCAAAAGCCTCTGAGGTTCCAGCAGGCCTCCCAGCTAATGCAATCCTACTGATTAAGGAAGGAGGACAGACATTGAAACCCTCAGTCACGTGGTGGTCCCAAGACTGGACTTCCTTCACCAATGCCAAACAAACAAAGAATCCTTTTCCCACAGGAAAGAACATCCACACGGAACCCCGGTAAAGAAAGCAAGCCATTAAAGAAGACAGAAGCAGCTTTGTCCCCAGGGTGGGTGGCAATGACAGGGAGAATACATAGAAGCTATTTCGGCATCAGGAGGTGGGTGGGTTAACCTCTTTCTTTCCAGAGCTGTGAGAGGCCTGTGGGCATTCCGGGGGATTTTTACTTTGTACCTGAAAAATCAGTACTTTCTGCACTTCCCAATGGTGTCATGTTTTCACCCTCCAAACACCCCTGAGTTGCTCTAAATTGTCCTCTTTGATGTCGCAGTTGGAAAGTGTGACTTCAAAAGTCATTTCACATCTGAACCTTGAGACAAAGGACAGGGTTGACTTTACCCTGGTTCTCAACATTCAAATACGGCCACAGTTTAGAGCAAACATCAAGAAGGAGAGATAAAGTATAGTCACTTCCTGGAGCAGGTAGATTTTCAAGTTCCTGTTATAACGCCTTACACCCTCCCGGTTCTAAGGCTCATTTTCTGGAAGCTTTCCCATTGCTGGTATGCACCAGGGCCCCCCCCTTCCCCCCCCCCCCCGCCGCCCAGAACTTTGGGATCTTACAAAACTGATGCTTTCTTTCAACCCTACCTCCCACCAGCAACTGCCTGGAACAATTCTAATGACTCGTAGGAATGGAAGCTTCTGGAATTTGTCCTCTTGTGCCTCGTTAATTTCACTTTTCAAGGTTCATCCACATCAAAGGATATGTGTCAGAACAGCCTCCCCTTCACTATACATTGTTCTGGGCTGAATGTCTGTGTCCCTATATAGTTGAAATCATTACGTCTTCTCAACTCCCACAGTGATGGTTTTATTGGGGGAAGGAGTGAGCCAGCCATGTGGGTTGGGCTTCTCTAAGAAGGGCCCAGAGAGCTGTCCTGGGACCTCATGAAGATGTGAGGAGCTAACAGTCTATGACAAAAAACAAAACAAAACAAAAACTAAAGCCCTCACTGGAAGCTCACATTATTAGCAACTAGGACTTCCGGCCTCCAGAACAGTGAGAAATGAATCCATATTGTTATTGGCCAGTATTTGTTACAGCAGCCCAAATAAGGCATGTGTGACACACAGCATACCTATATATGTACACTATGATGAGTGTCCAAAAACTTTTTTCCTCTACCACTGGACACATGCTTTTTGCTATTGCGAATGTTGCTGCACAGGTATGCAAGTGTCTCTTCTAGTCCCTGCCTGGGGAGATGGAATTTAAAAACAAATAAATAGAGAATAGTCACCAGGGGCCAGACCATACAGGTGAGGAAGACTGGTACTCTTTCTAGAACTTACAGCCCTGTGGGAAGGTACAGGATGGGGCTCTTTCATGTCTTGTTGAATTGGCTGTGTGGCTGGTGAGGGCTATTACGGGTCATATGAGGATTCTCCACTGCTTCACAAATTGAGTGTCCACATATTTTTCTCTACCATTTGTAAACGTGTAACACAAAACATACTACCATTGCACAAAATGGTTTATTTCAAGATAGCACAACCCAGGACTATAGATAACATATATTATAAATACATTGTACTATATCTGTATACTTCTGTGTAAAACATAGAAGTGGAGAGTCAAAACTCTAATAAAGTAGACTGCCAATTCCACAATCCGTCACTCTGATTTATACACAAATGATGACTGAATAATCCTACTGTGCTTTTTGAGTGTGTATGCATGCATGCATGTGTGCGTGTGTGTGTATGTGTGTGCGCCCATGCTGGTACTGGGGCCTGAACTTGGGGCCTAATGGGCTTGCTTGGAATTTTCTCTCAAGGCACTTTACTATTTGAGTTGTACCTCCACTTCTGGCCTTTGGGAGGATTAATTAGAGATAAGAGTCTCACAGACTTTTCTAGCCTGCCTGGTTTAAACTGAGATCCTTAATCCTTAGCCTCTTGAGTAGCTAGGATTACAGGTGTGAGCCACTGGCGCCTGTTAACTCTACTGTACCAACAACTGGCCTGCTGTTTGAGCTTCTAAGCTATCCCCTTGGAGTTCCTAAAGCAGGGACTTAGGACAACAGGAAGTGGATGCACGTTCTCAGGATCGCAGAGGTACAAACCCTGGTAGCAGCACTAACGCTCACGAGAACGGGAATGCCACTGTAGTCAGTCTAGCGTGTTGGCACCAGCACCCATCTGGGTGTGGGCTGCCCTGACAGCCCTGATGACACAGTCCGAGGTACGGTGATCTCTCTGCGTTCCTTCCGCTCTGCTCAGCCAGTCTTGAATTGAAATGGGAAACAGAAAGACCACTGCATGCCATCCACTGCCTCCAGCTCATTCCACGCCAGCCGTTTACCATTTCTATGGGGTTCATCAAAGACCTGTTTTTTTGTGTGTGTTAAGTCCATCGGAAGAGGGAAAAAAAAAAAGCATTTTAATGGGCATACAGTGATCAAAGATACCATTCTGTGCTTTAAAAGCTTTTTTTTTAAAAAAATCCTTTCCATGTAAATTCTTTTCAGGAAAAAAAACCCAAAAACGTAAGTCTCCAAGGATCTCTTCATTTATATGGTGTCTAGAGCTGTGGAAAGAACAGTAACCCGGGGGAGAAAAGAAGACACAGCTTTCTTTTGTGCCTGTGTTAGTGAAATACACATGCGTTCCTAGTTATGGTTTAGAAGAGTCACATTTTCTAGAACCTTCCAGCAATGGGAGAAACTGGGAAAATTGGGGAGGGGGGAATAAAACACGTAAATCCTAGCAGACTTTTACACACGGACGAGACCTTGAGAGACAAAGTCAGCAGGAGACACTGTGTGAGACACATAGTCGGTGGGTGCTCATGACCAGCTGTGGCTCGGTCCCAGGGCACTGGCCCCTCTCTCCTGCCAACCAGGACAGCAGGCTCTCTTCCCTTTCTCATCTTCATCACTGGTTTCCCCTCCGTGGCTAGTATCTGTCCTCTCCACCTGTCCATCAGGACTGCCACCCCAGAGCTCTTCTCTCGGCCATCACTGACTCTCAGGTGCCAAAGTCTACCCTTCTGTTCTCCACCTGTCATGTGCTGGCCCCCTTCCATACCTCCCCCCCCGCCGCCCGGCCTGCATCCTAGGTTTCCGGCTCTGCCCCATCTGGGCTTTCCCCTGCCTCTTCTGGGAGTTGACTCCTCTTCTCTCTCCCACCTGAGTAGGGGGGGTTCCTGGCTGGAGGTTTGTCCCATGGGGCGGTGCCTGGGCTCTCGTAGAGCCACCTGGGTACCTCAAACTCTGGGGTCTCCTGCTTCAACCCCAGAGGCACCCCTAACTGTGACTGAGTGGCTTGCTGGAGAGATCACTCTGGACAGCATTTGGCATTCCTAAAAACACCCCTAGATTCAACCACATAACTGTCACCCCCAGCAGCTCCTTCCTGCTTCTCTGCCGTATCTCCTACATTTCAACCCACAGATATGGCTGCAGCCTATCGGCACCTAAGCACAGGTTGGCCCCAGGGCCTCTTTACTGGTTGTTCCCTCCACCTGTACAGCCTTCCCAGTTCAGCACCAGTCTCCACAGGCCAACCACACAAATTAGCACTGCTTTCTGCCTGGCACATTCCTCTGCCCATCTTCCTGTGGCTCCCAGGCTTTCTTGCCAGCTACCATGCTGTACTCTCTGGCCTCTCTCCGTCGCTAGTTTGGTTGAGCACTCTGTGCCCACCCCCTCACCGGCCCCCATCAAGGGCCAATTAACTAATTGTGGAGTGCTTACTATCACATGTGGATCACCAAAACAAAACCCGGGGACTTTTAAGGAGACTGAAAATCAGGAATATGAGGGGCTCCTCTTTAGTCCTGACTGGTCACTGCAAGCTCATCAAGAACTTAGAAAAGTACCTAGTGGACGGTCCAACAGAGAACAGAATGTGGAACCTGGGCTTCCAATAGGTTCCCAGCTCGGCAGCATCACAGCCAGTGGCCACTCTGACAGGGCAGCCCTGCCCCCTTTAAGCACCAATCACTCACACCTGGCTCCTGATGATTTCTGTGCAGTGTTCTCTTCTGCTCAGGTGAATTCAGTAAGTACTACTTGCTAGGGTGGCTTTGAACTAGGGTCCTCAGATCTCAACCTCCTGAATTAACTGTGGGTACAAGAGGTGTGAACCACCAGTGCTTTCACTCTACTCTCACAGTTACTCTAGTTGTACAACGTTCACAGCAAACACTGTGCTGTGTTATCTGAGCAGCGTCTTATCCATCTAGAGATCATGCCTTTTTTTTTTTTTTTTGGATTGTGTCAAGAGGCTGTTTCAAGTGACAAAGCCACTGGTATAGATGCGCCATCTCTCAGAACTTATCTCCATTGTTAGGTATTAAGGGACTGCGAGACGTGTGCACATTGACAGGATCCACCAAGACACACACAAACAACAATTAGGATCACCACTGTGGCAGACCATTTAGCACCAAGGCTTGGCATTAATTCACAGTGAAACTAGTATAAGTTTTACAACTTTCCCAAACATTAAAAATTCACCTACACACTGACTCCAATACCTTCAGATTCGTCCAGCAGGGTCTCCAATAGTTAGCACCCAACTGCAGTCTTAAAACAATCAAATTTTAGTTTGGAAGCATTAATGGCAAGCCTCAGAAACTGCTGGGTTTGCTAGTCTGAAGAATATTGACTACTCTGTGAAGGGGTCCAAAATGAACTCAAACTTTATCTCTTCTGCTGCCAAATAGATTTCCGTCAGCAAAAGGCATTAAGTACGGGCCGGGGAAATGACGTTTTACCACCCAAGCTGCTGCTGGATCTGATGTATGTGCAGAAGTGCACCAGGCGTGACGACGGGAAGAGTGGTAATGCCTTAGAACTAGCTTGCCGCCCCTGCCACTGGTGCACCTCTCAGCTCTTAGATGGAATGGAGATTTGGGCTAGCCCCTCCATCCTAAATCTTTTCTCCCGCAGAGGAGGCCGCCAGACTAGATCAATGAGCTGCCTACACGGAGA
Organism: Megascapheus bottae; assembly: GCF_031878675.1. Classification (NCBI taxonomy): domain Eukaryota; kingdom Metazoa; phylum Chordata; class Mammalia; order Rodentia; family Geomyidae; genus Megascapheus; species Megascapheus bottae. The sequence goes on along the minus strand of NC_143509.1, from coordinate 102,645,000 downwards.
CGAGACAGCAAGTCACAGCTGAAAACCTCATACTTCTAAGCGCCAGGGTTTGTACCAAACACCCCGGTCTTTTCTGTTTTAAGTGCTCAGAGCGCAGGCAGTAAGATGGCTTCAGCCCTTGCATGACTGGCTATAAAGTAAGCCATAATTTCCAGAGCCGCCTAAATGTCACGCTTCTGCCTCAAGTGGATGTGTCTTGATTTGTGCAAAACAAATGAACTTAACTCCAGTAAGTGTTTCACTTAAAACTAGCACTGGTGTGAGGAGTGGATTGGCCTCTGGGGGATGTTGGGTGAGTCTCCATGGAATTAACAGACATTTCCCATCATTGAAGAACAAGGAAGCTCATGAGATGCATGACCCCGAGAGCCAGGTGGGATGTCACCGGGTAGGGACAATGAATCCTCAAGTCCTCATCCCTGCAACATGAGATGTCTGCTGAGAAGTACTGAAGTAGGGCAGACGGGGACAGGCTGGCCCCAGCAGGGCGAGCCTGTGGAGTCAAGCTTAGGGACAGAGGGAGCGCGGAGGCATGCATTCGGGGCGGCCCTGGTTGTGGTGAGACGGGAGGGCCATGCAGCAGGAGTTTCAACCACAGAAATCCTGTTTTCTTTGTTCTGGAGGCTGAAGTTCAAGGTCAAAATCAAGGTCAGGCTTTGGGCAGGTCAGCTTTCTCCTGGAGCAGCATGTGCCTCTGGCTACCTGTTGCATGTTGTTCTCTCGTGTGCCTTGTCTGCTTCCTGCTTCTTACAAAGATGTCAGACTGGATTCAGGTGCAACGCAGTAACTCCACTTTCCTTTTAAGACCCTGTCTCCAAATCCAGCCATGTCTTGAGGCCCTGGAGTTACAGGATTTCTACTTATGAATTCCAGGGGACACAGGTTCATAACAGAGGCCAGGCTGCCTTTGTACAGAGCGAGGCCTCTACGATTCTGATGACCACATGGCTCATCTCAATCCAAGACCCTGCAGGCACCCTTTGTCTCACATTCAAACCCAGGGGAGGGGAGAGGGTGGCACAGAGCAGGTGTCTACAAGAGTCTTGGCCTCCTTGCTTCTTCAAGTTTCTGCAGCTTTGTGGATTTCCCACAAACCAGTGAGGCAGACAGATCTAAAAGGAAACACTCCAAAGGCCAGGATGGAACTACAGGCAGAACCTAAGTTCTCTCATTGACCTTGCCATGGGAGCCCAGCAAGAGAACCCCACTGGAGAATTCCTGCCGGAAGATCCAACCCCATTCACCTGAAGGGACAGGGCAGAAAGGGCCTCACAGGGAAAGCCAGGAGGACAAGAGGAGTGGGGAGAACACATGCCATTATGAAGAGAGAGCAAAGAGGGCCGGGGGTCTAGGTACTTGCTCCTCTTTTGTCCTGCTATAAGCCCATCAGAAGCCAGAGGAAAGGAATGTGGAACAGAACCATCTTAGAAATGAGTGATGAAATACAGGCGTCGTGGCTCATGCTAGCAATGCTACCTATGAGATCTGAGGATCGTGACTTAAGCCAGACCAGGAAAGTCCATGAAGACTCTTACTTCCAATTAAACACACACACACACACAGCCACAAGTGGAGCTGTGACTCAAAGTTGGGCACCTGCCTTGAGGAAGAACAACGCAAAACAACACGATAGCAAAACTAAAGGAGAGCATGAGGCCCTGAGTTCAAGCCCTGGTACAGGCACCAGAATGAAAATCAGCAGCCAGGAGGGAACAGTTCTAGAGAGATGCCACACCGTACTCCTCCCACAGACTCGAGTGGAGGCCACAGGGTGACATCATGTTCATCGGGGTGCCCAGGTATGAGGGCTCTTCACAGGACCCCATCCCCCACTTCCTGCAGCCAACATGCTCCCTCCTCCCACCTGCCCCTTCCTTGGCTTCCGCTGGGAAGGCAGTGGGTAGGAAGGAGATGAGCTAGCAGCGTGGGAGACCCGCCTGCCTTACCCACCCAGCGCCGCTGAGTAGCAGTCACCGTCCCACGGGGGGTGGCTCTGAAGTGGGCACTGCTAAAAGTCAAGGGCACGCGATTGATTCATCCCAGCCCTATTGGCAAGAGGAGGAAAATGTGCTGCCACGCGGGCACGTGGGGGTTCTGCGTGGGGCCGTTGCTGGAAGGCGATGTTTATGTTTGGCAAGTTGCTCAGTTTGAGTCTGGGACTGCGTTGGTAGGAGGCAGCCGTGTAGTTTCCGTGGAGTCCTGGTGGGGGAGGGCACAGACGGAGGACCCAGGACCCGCATGGGTACCTGCCTAGAACCTCCCCGGCCAGCACACATGAGCGTGCTGAGTCCCGCTCGCCACAGGCACCCTCCCTGAAATCCTACAGGTCCAGTCCTTCCCCAGGGGGCAAGAGACTGGAGGTGTGTGGATAAACGACCTCATCAAGGGAAGTGTTTTGGAGCATTCAGTCCGTCCTGTCACTTATGTTCATCCTCCCTCCCTATGCAATCGTGAAACTTATACCTGACACAGCTCAGCCAGTGGCTCATGTCTGTAATCTTAGCTACTCAAGAGGCTGAGACGGGAGCTCAAAGTGAGGCCCAGCAGGAAAGTCTGTGAGACCCTTATCTCCATGGATCCACCAAGGAGCCAAAAGTGGAGCTGTGGCTCAAGAGGCATCATGCCAACCTAGTGGTAGAGTGCTCGCCTGGCATGCATGAATCCCGGGTTCCATTCCTTAGTACCACGTGCACAGAAAAAGCCAGAAGTGGTGCTGTGGCTCAAATGGTTGAGTGTTAGCCTTGAGAAAGTCCAAAGACAGTGCCCAGGCCCTGAGTTCAAGCACCAGAACTGGCAAAAAAAAAAAAAAAAAAAGAAAAGCTCAAGGACAGCATCCAGGCCCTGAGTTCAAGTTCAGGACCAGTATACACAATAAACAAACAAGTACACAAATAGAGTGCTTGTTCTAGCAACTGACATCCTTGGGGGTAGACGTTACATCACAGAAACATTTGCAGACCCTCTCTGAGGGTCTCTGTGGCCAGGATTCTCACTGCGTTGCGGCATCACCTTAAAAGAACCTGTGCAGTGGTATTTTTCCTTTCTCCCCAGGTCTGCTAAGTGGCACAGCCCTGCTGGCTGATGGCCACTGTCATGCCACTCAGCAGATCTGGGAAGTAAAAACAACCAACTCATCTTTCAGACATCTTATTTTGGAAAAACAAGCCAGATTGATGGTGTGCCAAAGGCTGAACACTGAGGCCGGAAACAGACTCCAAGCAAAGGACACCTGAGGGCCAGTGAGGCTCCTCCAGACCCCCTCCAGGACCCTGAGTATGCCAGAGGCTCCAGTGACCAGTCCACCCGTGGGGTGGGGGTGGCTCCAACCCGTCTATCCCGTCCCCACAGACTGCATTCTTATTATCCTGGGTGAAAACTAATGGAGATCCCTGGGTTTACTTCTGGCTCCCTAGTAGATTATCATGGGTACTCCTCCCTTTGAGCTCTTTCTCCACCTTGCCATCTTGCTTTGCAATATTTAGGGCCACACCTCATTTCATTTCCATGGGTTCTGTGCTGGTGGTGAATGGGTCTGACGGGTCAAGGTAGCCTTGCTTCTAACAAGTCACTGCAGCCATCAGTGAGCTGCCTCACGTATGATTTCCCGCAATTCCCACTTTGATTTCTGAATCAAAGAGTAAATATGTTTCTTTTTTTTTCCTAGATATTTCCATACATCTCTTTGGAAGTGTCTCTTGCTACACACCGCCTTCCAAATATGCCACAGATTCTTCTCCACCCTCCCGTGGAGTCTTCGACAAGGGTCACATGTTCCAAATAGCTTTGTGGAAATACGTTTAGTTCCAGGTTTTACAAGTGCAGCTCTAAATGACACTGCTCAAGATGCACGACACACATAACTTGGTAAGATGAAGCCAGGTCCTCACGCCTATGATCCTAGCCACTCAGGAGACTGAAAGCCAGCCAGAGGAGAAAAGTTGGTGAGATTCTTATTTCCAATTAACCACCCCAAAGCTGAAGCCTGGCTCAAGTGGTACAGTGCCAGACTTGAACAAAAACAAAAAGCAAGAAGACCTGAGTTCAAGTGTTAGTGACATCTGATGCCCTGTTGACATCCTGGTGAAGGATGGGGACTTTCCAAAAACTCTTAGAAGTGAAATTCCACTCCTGTCCTCACCCCCATCCTCACGTTGACAGGCTCCTGAGCTGGAAGCAGGGGCAGGGACTGGACAATAGGTTCCTGAAGCTGCCAGGCCTGTGCCGTGAACTCCTGGACTCTTTGAACTCTTAAGCTCCCCCCTGCCTCCCCTGCCCCATGCAGCCTGTCTCCTGGCTCTCCTCAGTTGCCATGGTGTCCCTCTTCAGCTCTCCATCAGAGCTGACCTCTTTTGATGAGATTGTTTCCTGTTCTTTCTTTCCAACCTTTGTGGCTCAGTTCCCTAACAGTTTTAAGGGAATTATGGGCTGCCAGCTTTTTGGGGACATGTGTCCATCCGTTTGTAGTCGTTGACTTTCTCATAAAGGCTCCCAATTCAGCCTCTCAAAATGTGGCTTCTCTGCATCTCATGATCGAATTCCTGTACGACACCACTACCAGCACAAAGAATTTGTAAACATTTACTTTACTTGTGCTAACGTAGCTTACCATATATTGTTCAAATGCACAAAGATACTTTTATTTTTATAAATCTTTTGTTCCTTTGATATGTTTTATTTCTAAGCTTTTCAACTTTTCTGGTCAAAGCTAAATTAAAAACTTACACTACAGAAGGTAGAGGTCATCAATTAACACCTTCCCAGTCTCTGATCCCAGAGGACTCCCCACAGTGTCAACAAGGCTTCCTTCCTGTTTTTTCCTGCTCTCCGGAGGGCTGCCAGAGGCTTTTCACAGATCTCAGGGTTTTGAACTCAGGATCTCATGCTGAGTGGGGCTAGCTTGTTTGGCTGGGTGGCTGTTTGAGTTATACTTCCAGCTCAGCCTTTTGCTAGTTATTTTGGGGATGTTCAGGTTGGCTATAACCATGATTCTTCAGATCTCAGCTTTCTGAGTAGCTAGATTACAAGGATGAGCTGTCCCCGTACCTGGTTTCCCTTTTGGTAAAATAACAATCAAATGCATAGTAAACACCTAAGGCAGCAGAGTAGCTATTTATTGTCATCATCAAGTATCACAATGACATAATCAACTAGAACAATGACATACAGTGGCTCTACACTCTCATACAACTGGCAATAAAACAGGTCTGCTCACACCAGCATCACTGTCACCTGTGTGAGGAATGCCACAGCCGTGATGCCACCAGCACTATCTATACAGTACATTAACTATATATGACTCACACACATACTGAAGAACTGACATGGGCTGGAGGCATGTCTCAAACAGGACAGCACCTGCCCAACAAGCACAAAGCCCTGAGTTCAAGCCTCGTCACACCAAAAAACCAAAACAACCAGGAAATCGACGTAACAAAGAACATACCAAGACTCTGACACAATCAATTCTTCTGTGTATTTAAAGCTCTGGCCAGTGTAGTCACAGGATGGGTCTGTGGTTCTAGAACTTTCCACCAGTTTTGAGATCTTTGCTGTGCCATTATTCAGCCACGCCTGTGCATAATACTGGTGTGTGAACGCAGGGCCTGTGCACTGTCCCTTAACTTTTTCACTGAAGGCTAGCGTTTTACCACTGGAGCCACAGCTCCGCTTCCACTTTTTTTTTTTTTTGGTAGATAAGAGTCTCATGGGCTTCTTGTCCTGGCTGGCTTTGAATCTCAGTCCTCTGATCTCAGCCTTTTGAGTAGCTAGGATGACAGGCGGGGGCCATCAGTACCAGGTTTCTGTGGTCGCTTTTAAACTCAGACACAATCTCCCTTTGCCCCTGACCATTTTCTCTAGCTCAGTGCCTTACCATTACGCCTTCCACGGGCACTACTGTGGCTGTATTCCCAGGGGACTGGACAGTTCAAAATCCTTGTGTTGTGACTCCAGGGCCAAGGGTGGGCTGCATCTGCCAGCACTCTTCCAATACCAGCCTAACCTGAGCCAGCCTCACAGGCACAACCTTGCTCCAGGACCCAAGCAAGGACATAGCTGGATACTGCATAGAACAGTGTCACCAGAGGTGAGCAACCTTTTCTCTGTCACGAGCCATGTGGATTCTTATAACATCACTCTAGGCCATACAAAGTTATCAGTCCAGGAAGAGGGGCCACGGGAAGCCGACAGGAAGCACACGTGTCTGACCTGTTAGGCACCAAACGATGGCGATTCTCATTCGGCCCGTGGCAGGATGGTCCTGACCCACAGCCTCTCCACCGCCCACCCGTGCTACTCAGGGTCTCCTTTTCCTTGACCTTCCATCTTCAGCGGCTCCCTTCATTCCCGCTCCCTCACACGCACTGCCTCTGAGCGGCGTAATGTTTGCACACTCTTTTAAAGGTCCTTTATGCTCATAAAACCCAACCGCAAAGCACACCTGTAAAACAGATCATGAGGATCTGAGAGCTGTCTCAGATGCCACACCCCCACAGGCTCATCACCCTACCGCACGTCGCCTCGACATGGGCTCTGAGATGGCTTCTTATTTACTTCATACCCTATCAGGCCAGCCTAGAGAGACCTCCAACCCCCTTGCTATAAGAATTCAACCCCCCTTTCCCCTCAGCCCTTCCCAGGCTGTGCGAATCCACAGTGCTGTTTGCTTTCTTTACAGTCTGACTCCCTACCGAGACCACACAACACAAGGACCACCTCCATGGTTAGCCACCACAGGCCAGGGCGTAGGAAAGGCTTAGTAGCCAGTCAGGGCTACATGAAGGAGTGGAAACCTGCTCATCCTTGATCAAAATCCTTTCTCCTTTTTGACCCTCAGTTACTGCCCTTGGAAGTGACCTTCACCTTTCCAAAGTCTTCCAGCAGCTGGCAGAGCCCTTTGATGAGAGTGACAAGGCAGGGTGGCAGAGACAGTGGAGACCAACAGGTGTGCCCTGGCACAGATGCTCTGCCTGGACCTTCTCCATCCCTGTGTGTGCTCTGGGCGGCCAGCAGCTGCCAGGCCCTCACCAGGATGTCTCTCTCCTGGCACTGCTCTCGTCTTGGGCAGATTCTGCTTTGTTGTGGTACACTGTGGAATGCTAAGCAACAGCCCGGGCTTTACCTGGAACCTTAAAGCGACCCAGTGGTCTCCAGATGATGTCCGCGGACCCTGGACAAGGCACAGTGCCCACATTCTAAGACGAGATGGCAACCGGGTTTCGTTTTCTCAGCCAGCTCAGCAGTCCAAATCCTTTCCACAGGCAGCTGGTGGGAGCCAGAAGGACTCCAGTGTGGCAGGTGAGGTGGCAGGTGAGGCAGCAGGGGTTCCCAGCCCCACCTCTTTCCTGCACTCCTGTCAATGGAATGGGGGGGGGTCCTGCCACTCAGCTGATCCGCGAGGCTCACTCTGCTGCAGGGAGCAAAAACAGGACTGGCCTGGGAATGGGAAAATGGGGCTCCCACAGCTCTCCTCCAATAGACCAGGTCACAATCCTGGGGTGTCAAGTTGTCTAACTTGCAGCTGGGGAAACCAAGCCTCTGCCATGGGTAATAACTTGTCTGGTACATTTGACCTCCAGCAAGTAGCAGATCCAAGAGTGACACTCAAGAACAGGCACCTCCAAACCTCCGGGCACAATGCTTGCCCACACCACACCCCCACACATGGCACAGTGAACCGCCCCCCCCACCACAGTGTTCAATATAGTGGGGAAAGGCTCGAAAGCCCCTGGAAGCTTCTGGAATCAATGTCCAGTAAGAAGTGGCTCTCTGTCCAGAACCAAATCTTCACCTCCCAGCCAAGTAAGAATTCACAACTTCAGCTGTAATCTCCTGCGGGCTGAGGAAGGACTGGTGCTTGACGCAGGGGCCTGGCCTTTGCTGGGCAGGTGCAACATCTCTGGAGCCATGCCTCTAGTCTGGCATTCTGCTAGTTATTTTGGAGACAGAGTAGAACCTCTGTCCTCTGGAACTCAGCCTCCTGAGTAGTTAGGATTTCAGGAGTGATCCATCAGAACCCAGCAAGGTGAAAGAGGGCTTCTCTAATGGGTTCTCTCTCTTTCCCTCCCCCCTTTTGGTTTTGAAGAACTGGGATTTGAACTCAGGACAAGTGCATGCTCGTCAAGCACCCCACCCTGTATGGGGCTTCTCACACTGTTGGCAGGAGGTTGGCATGGCTGAACGCAGAACCTGACTCCTGTCCCTCCCAAGGCCGGGGAGGGCTGGGGTGGGATGCTGTGCCCGACAGCAGGCTGTAAGTTCTCTTCCCGTTGCCACTCCCAGGCCAGAGCAGAGAGAGGAAGGCACTTGGCCCTGGACTGCTGAGGCCGGCCCTGGGTTCTCGCCCTCTTTCTCTCTCAGACTTTCACCCTCCACTCTGCAGTCCCCGGACCATGACAGGCCATAGAATCAAAATCTGCATGCATCCAGCCAGAGACAGCAAGCATTAACTCCAAAACAAACTTACTACTGCCTCCTCTGAGTATATCTGCACTATGGGAACACTTTTTTCTCCTTTGGAGAGGGAAAAAAAAAGGTGACCATTTTTGTTGAGTAGCAATAGGCAAAATATCAAATAGTCCTTTTGAGTCAGGAGGGGATGGAGACACAATCCTCTGGTGACTGCCAGAGTACATGACACACAGCCCTTTTCAAATTCCACCCACAAGTATGCTTTCACAGCCAGACAGTCACAGAAACGAGGCTGGGACGTCCACCTATTTCCCAGGTATTCTGTCTTCCATGAGGAGTCAGTGCCCTGCCACGGCTGGGCACAGGGCAGGGCGATAGGAGGAAGAGGGCGCCCAGGCAGACATGCAGGGTGCTAAGACTAGGCAGAAGGCCTGCTGCTAGTTACGAAACTGCCCTGGGGCCAGGCGCTGGTGACTCACACCCGTAATCTTAGATACTCAGGAGGTTGAGGTCTGAGGATCACGGCTCAAAGCCAGACTGGACAAGAAAGTCTAGGACTCTTTTCTCTCCAGTGAACCACCAGAAAACCCCTGGCCAGGCACTCACTGTGGCTCAAAGTGGTAGAGCTTTAGCCTTGAGTGAAAAAGCTCAGGGAGATAACCCAGGCCCATGAGTTCAAGTCCTAGTTCTAATAAAAATATATATTATTACAATTTAAAAATAAGTAAAAGGAAACTCAGGCTGGATGGACACCCTGCTGGCGGTCACCCTGCGCCTTCTGGCTCTGCTTACACACTCTGTATTCTGTGACCAGGAGTCCCCAGGCATCAGGCCACACCCACCGCTCCCAGCTGGGGGTGGGCGGGAGCCTACACCACCAAGGCACCCCCTGCTCCATTCAGTGGTCCAGATACAAACTGAATCCCATAACAGGCTGTCATATTCCACCATCAGCTCCGACTCCCTGCCACAGTTATGTCAGCCTCCCCATCTTCCAATCCCGCACTGTCATTGTTGTTGGGGTGTAGTCTAACTGTCCCCTACAAAGTCCTGTTGAAACGTAATCCCCATTATGAGACGTTTAGAGGTGGGATTACTAAGAGGTGATGAGGGGTCTGCACTCAGAAATGGATTACGCGATTCATGTGATGAAGATTAGTAGTGTATGCCAGGCACCAGTGGCTCATGGCTGTAATTTTAAATACTCAAGTGATCTAAGGATCACTTGAAGCTGTCCGGGCAGGGGAGTCTTTGAGTCTCTTATCTCCAATTAACTAGGAAAAAACAAACAAACAAAAGGGGGCAAAAAGAGCCAGACATGAAAGTGGAAAAGTGAAAAAGCTAGGGGACAGTGCTCAAGGCACACGGATGAATAGGTCAATGAGTTATCCTGGGAACTGGTCTTCAACAAAAGCCAGTTTGGTGAGCCCTCTGGCCACGGGGTGCCTAGGAATTCTGCCAGTGCCTTGACCCCGGCCAGAACCATGATTTGCCTACTCTGTGGTATTAGGTTACTCCCAGCAGAACACAGACCAGCTGTCACCCCTAGCCTCTCCCTTTCCCTTTGGGTTTAGCATTCAGGGGCCAGCAACCACTCCTGGAAGAACAGGCTGCTGGTGTAAGAAAACAGGCTATGCTGACCTGTCTGTGACTCAGGAGCGATCAAGACAGCAGCAGGAAGAAGTCTACAGAGGGACTTCCACGTAGGTAACGTGGGTGGCAGGTGCTGCAGGTGTCTGCATTGGTGTCTTTCCCAACACACGTGTTTACCAGCCACAAGCACCTAAACATTACTGATCTGTGTGTGTACATGATGGGCAGATTTTCTTCCATTATACACAAATTCCTGCAATTTCTAGAACAAGAGAGACATGTCAAAATTCACACACCCACTCTCAGTTGAGGAAACAAACATAAACACAGAGAAGCATGAGGAGTCCTTCCTCTCTTCTCCCCCTCCAACTTCTCTCCCTCTCTCCTTGTCTCCCTCCTTCTTCTTTCCCATCCCCCAATGGCACCACCTTCCCACAGGCTTATTAATACAGCACTAAAACCCAAACCAACCTTTGCTCACTGCTTCTAATGAACATTACACTTGAACTCCAAATTGAAATGACTAGTACTTAAAAATAGGAAGGAGTTGGGCTAACAAGGAAGATAAAAGAGGATGTATGGACAAAATAGATTGTTTGAAACTATGAAAAGAGAACCATGAAACCTGCTTGGAGGGAGGGAGGAGAATGATAAAGGGCGAGATTCTGTGGAATATCTTTTAAACATGTACAGAAATTTCTACTGCTGCTCTTGCTCTGCCTTGCCTAGAGCTCACTTAATGGCCATTAAGTCATCCTCTTTGGGAAATTCTTTCATGAAACATTCTTCCTTTCTGTTGGAGGATCTAGTGGTAAATAAGCTGTGGTTTTAATTTTTTTATTCCTCCCTCGTGAGTGTGTGTATTGGTACTGGGGCTTGAACTCAGGGCCTGGGCACTATCCCTGAGCATTTGTGTTCCAAGTTAGTGCTTTACCACTTAAGCCACAGCTCCATTTACAGCCTTTTGGTGGTTAACTGGAGATAAGAGTCTCACAGGTTTTCCTGCCCAAGCTGGCTTTGAATCATGATACTTAAATCTTGGCCTCCTGAGTAGCTCAGATTACAGTCATGGACCACCAGTGTCTGGCCCCAAAGACATTTAAAAAAAAAATCCACTCTAGAATATATGGCTGCAGACTTTTCCTGGTTTGTAGTTGGATTTATTGTATTAGCATGAGAGTGTTTTGTAATAATGGAAATTGCTATAATTATAATCACTTTAGAATGCCATTATTATTAAGAAGACCAAATTGCACGGTTCTAGCAGATGATGGTTCTGCCATTAGAAAGACGTCATAGCATGGTGTCATTGTAGCCCTGGCTCTCATCTCCATGCCAACGTGTTGCTGCTGGCCAGCTCTGCTCTGCCCTCTCACTCAGGCTGCAGGGCCTCAGCCTGGGCCACTGCATGGAGCCGGCTGGGCAGAACAATGAAGCCTGGTTCTTGATGAAAACATCAGGGAATAAGCACACTTTCACCTCTGGCTCTCCCTCAGGAGTGGAGATCTTCAGGGCTCTGGTTCTTGTCAAACCTGCTGCTCAGTTTCTCTGGAGTGTTTTCCTGGACCCAATCACTTATTCCTTAAACACTACTCTAAGGGGGATGAAGAGGGGGAGGAGGAAAGGAAGAGGGGCAGGGAGCGTCCAGTGTGGTCATTCATACATTATCACCCTGGCATAGAGGACTCAAGGAACTCTGGTAGGAAAGAAAAGTTTGAAGCCCAAACCAAAGACTAGCAATAGGAGGTATGGGAGGGAAAGAGTATTTATGGGTCCTATAGTGGCTTAAGAAGATAGGTTCTGTGGTTCAGGTCCTAGAAAGAGGGGTTCCATTTCTCTCTCCTGCTGTGTTGCCCTGCAAGTCCTCCAATCATTCCAAATGCAGAGAAGAGCCTTAGGAGGAGAGAGTGAGGGGCATTCTGAGAGGAAATATGCCTGGATCACACAGCTATCCCCACCCCCACGCCCCACTCCCTGTGGGTCACACATGGTGTCCTGAGCTACTATAACCAGTAACTCCCGGGGGAGTGGGGAAGTCCTGGTTATTCTTTGAAGTTACAATTCTATTTTTCTCTCCACCTAAGCATTTTTTATTTTAGGCTTTGGCGAATCAGCAGGGAATAAGAGAATGACTCTTGGCCACGAAGGGAGCAGGAACACTGGCTGGGGTTCAAAAGTCACTGCACTGTTAAGTCATCTTCTTCTGCAGTCAGGCAAACCCGTGCTGGAGTCACCCAGATATTTCAGGGCAGGGCACACAAGAAGCAAATCGAATGCATCCTCACCAACACCTACAGGTTTACAGTGGCTTGTTGGAGGTCAAACTGGGGAGGTATGGGAGACTTCAGTCCCATCAGAGGCAAAAGTCACATCTGGTTTTTTAAGTAGCCTTCCTTGGAAACAAAGTACTGCTTAATTGAGAAATTACTTTGAATGAATTATTTCCTTTGCTAGGTACTCCATGCATTGATGTGAAGTTTAATTCATTCAATTAACCATTCTGAAAGCAAAGGTCACTGAATTAATTAATGAAGGCAAGCTATTAGTTATAAAAGGTTTTTATTTTTTTAATTTTTGATAGTATTTCCCTTGGCTGTGAGGCATCTCCCTGTTCCTGTTTTCCTGCAGAGAAAGAACTTGAATGCTTTTCTCTGGCCCAGAGACTGAGAGCTGCTTCACTGCAATAGAGAAGACACGTCTCTATTGTACTTTTATTTGTAAAAGTACAAGTTTTCCCAGGGGGGAACCACTCCAGGTCTGCCCTGCAAAGTGCCTAGGCCTAAGCTGTAGCTTCTCCCCCTGGTCTTTGCAGTGTCCTGAAGAAAGTTCACTCTACACTACCTGCTCGTGCTCTCACGTGCCCAGCAGCTCGGGGGCCCAGCTAGTTTTCTCAGCTGACCCCAGCTGGCATGCCTCTGCTTTCCAGTCAGGCCACCCTGGTGATTGGCTCACAAGGATTTTCAACAACAACTAAGACCACGATTTTGAGCAGAATAATACATTTTTGAAGTTTTTTTCCCCAAGAAACAAAAATAAAGCTAAAACACACCGAAATTATTCAGCAGAGTTTCCTTTTTTAAGAAGGGAGGATGCGCACGGCATGTCTTTTCCTCTTAAAGCCTTGAATAATTAGCGTGATAGGGAAGTCATGAGTGTGTTCTATTTGTGGGCAATCACAACAGAATGAAAACAGAAGGGTGACGTTAAAAAAATAAAGTATTGGGCTGGGAGTTTGGCCTAGTGGTAGAGTGCTTGCCTAGCATGCACGAAGACCAGGTTCGATTCCTTGGTACCACATACATAGAAAAAGCCAGAAGTGGTGCTGAGGCTCAAGTGGTACAGCTCTAGCCTTGAGAAAGTCCAAGGACAGTGCTCAGGCCCTGAGCTCAAGCCCAGGACTGGCAAAAAATATATATAAAATAAAATAAAGTATCTTCACACACTGTATTCAAGCCACGAGAAAATCTGACTTCAAATGGCACCTGGAGACCATGAGATCCACCCCGGTGTCTCTCCCTCCCCTCTCCCTCCGCCCCCCACGCCCCCCTTCCTTCCCCCTCACTTTCAGATTACTCTGGGAACCAACATGACAACCAAGTGTTCATGAGCACTGTCCTAGGGAAGAGGATCCCTGCCTGGTGTGACTGCGGCTACTTTGGAGGTTCCAGGCAGGGCAGGGGTCCGCCTGGAGGAGGGGGGCGGGCGCAGGGAGGACGCTGCCCGGGCACAGCCATCCCTGAGAGGGCGCAGCCTCTCCGCGCCAGCAGCTGAAATCTTAAGCGAGGGGTGCAGAGCAGGGCGGGGCGACTTTCTCCAGTCTATCAGGTACCCCGAGTCAGGTCCCGGGGCCTCTGGGTGTCAGGGGGCTCACAAGTTCCCGAACACGGGCGCGCGCGCCCTCCCCGCGCCCCGCGCCCCGCGCCCTGCGCGACCTCGCCGGCCCCGCGCGCCCTCCCCGCGCCCCGCTCCCGCGAGCTCCCCGGCCCCGCGCGCCCTCCCCGCGCCCCGCTCCCGCGAGCTCCCCGGCCCCGCGCGCCCTCCCCGCGCCCCGCTCCCCCGAGCTCCCCGGCCCCGCGCGCCCTCCCCGCGCCCCGCGCCCTGTGCGAGCTCCCCGGCCCCGCGCGCCCTCCCCGCGCCCCGCGCCCTGCGCGAGCTCCCCGGCCCCGCGCGCCCGCCCCGCGCCCCGCGCGAGCTCCCCGGCCCCGCGCGCCCGCCCCGCGCCCCGCGCGAGCTCCCCGGCCCCGGGCGGGCGCCGTGCGCCCCCCACTCACCTTCTGCGGCGGGGTCCCGAGCAGCATCTCCAGGTAGTACCCGCGGCCCGAGTCCCCCTGCAGGTTATCCACCATGGCCAGGAAGTTGGCGGCCGCCCCGGCGGGCTCCAGGGCGAGCGCCAGGCCGTCCGCGCGGGCCGAGGCGGGGGTCCCCGGGGCCGGCGAGCCCGCGTGGCTCGAGGCCGCTGCCACCCGGAGCGGCAGCGTGAAGGGCGCGGGGGCCGGCGTCAGGACGGCGTGCGGGAGCCACTGAGCCAGCAGCGGCAGCAGCAGCGGCAGCGTCCCGGCCAGCGCGCCCATCCCCGCGGCGGGGCCGGGGGCGCGTCCGGCCGGCGCGGCAGGGGGCGCTCCGCGAGGCTCGGGGACTCGGGGGCCGCGCCGGGAGCGCTCCGGACTGCGGGCGGCGGATGGGCGGAGGACCGGAGTGGGAGGCGGAGGAGGCGGAGGAGGAGGCGGCGTCGGCGCCGGGGCCGCCCCAGCCCTCGCCGCCGCCAAGTTGAGCAAGTTCTGGACGCCGCCTCCCCGGCGGGCGCTGTCCGCCCCGCCGCCCGCCTTTCCCCGGGAAACTCGAGCCCCGAAGGTCGGAGCCCGCGGACGCGACGCCCGCGGTCTGGGGAAAGTTTCGGGAACCCTTCAAGGGGCGGCGAGGCCCCGGCCCGCGGCCAGAGCGGGGAGCTGGGAAGCCGAGGAGAGCCAGCGGGCGCGCGGCCGCCCAGCCTGTCCCCCCCCGGACCCCCCCGCCCCTGCCTCCCCCCCGGGTCCCGCCGAGGTCCCCGCCCCCACCCACTCCCTCCTCCCGGTGCGCTCGGGGGTGCTGAGCGATTCTGGAGGGGCTGGAGGCAAAGCAGGTGAGGCTCGGGCAGCTGGCGGCCTGGGCGTCCTGGCCCCCCAGTCCGCGCCTCCCTACCCGCGCCCAAGCTGGGGAGGGCGTCCGCGCCGGGGGGGGGGAGGCACTGGGCATCCTGGCTCCCCGTCCGCGCCCCCCTCCCCGCGCCCAAGCTGGGGAGGGCGTCCTCGCCGAGGGGGGCGCACTGCGGGCCGGGGTGGGCTGCAGCCCCCACCCCCGACCACCCCCGGGCGGCCCCCAGCGGGGCTCCAGGTCCCGGCCGCCCCTCGCTGGCCAGCGCGCCATGGATGATCTGATTGATTAAGGCCGGGTTAGGTGCAGACCCCGAGGCCTCGCAGATGCCCTGGAGAAAGTGCGTCATTTGATGTCATGGGGCTGAACGCAGAGGGGACAGGTACCAGGCTGCCTTCATCCATCACTGCAGAAGGCCTTCTGCCTTCGCCAGCTGAGTTAGGTTGACTGTTTTATAAAACAAGCCCATGCTCAAACTGGAGAGAGCTTCCCGCCTCCTCCGGCCTCCAGCTTTTTCCACTCAAGGTCCCGTGTTGATTTCTGAGGCTCCTCTGGCGGGACCCGGTGGCAGCCAGCTTCCTCCATCTGGATTGATTTTCAGATGTCTTTCACTCTGAGGCACATCTCCCCCAGACCCCAACTCTAGTCAGCCACACAAAGAAAGGCCTGGTTGGGTCCCTTGATATAACCAGGTTGATATTCTCCGTAAATATGCATAGTGATCCCAGAGTTATAACATTCATATAGTCACATATCAAACTCAAGGTTGTAAAGGGGACGTGGTTTGAAAAGGAATGATTATTTATATGCTGGTGTCCATTCTTGAAGGGTTCGAAACCACCTTCCCACACACGAGAGCCTTGTAAAAAGTATATGGGATTTACCCACCTAATTGGTATAGTGCCTACGTGATGTCTTAAGTTCAACAATCAAGACATTTGCTCCTTATAAGGGGCCAGAAGTTTGGCCTAGTGGTAGAGTGCTTGCCTAGCATGCATATAGGCCAGGGTTCAATTCCTCGGTAACACATATATAGAAAAAAGCCAGAAGTGGTACTGTAGCTCAAGTGGTAGAGCTCTAGCCTTGAGAAAAAGTCCAGAGTGCTCAGTTCAAGTCCCATGACTGGCAAAAAAAAAAAAATAGTTAAGAACCACACAGGAACTTTGTAAAAATTCAAGTCTAAATAAGGTTTGTACCTGAAACACCTGACTTGGGGTTGTATGAATATTCCTGAGCCTTTCACTGTGAGAAGAGATGGCAAGGTTTACAGGAACACAAACAAAGGGAAGAAGGAGATAGAGCTTCAGATAGAGCCCACGAGGCCCTCCAGCCTTGTGGTCCTGGATTAATTGGGACATTCCAGAACAAGCCATCCTTTGCTGTGCCTACTGGAAAATTGCGGAACAACTGAGCATCCTCGGTACTTCATTAGGGTTTTCAATGTCACTTCCTTCTCAAGGGATCCTCAAAAACTGGGTGAGAAATGCCCAGAATATCTGATAGACTGAGCAAGGTATGCTTAGAATGTCTGTCTACACCAGCAAAGAGTGCTGTTGCCTCTGACCTCGAAGGTGCTGTCATGAGTAGGGGCAAAGTTTGTGCAATCTAAATGTCATCAAAGGCCATCCCTGGTATGGCCCAAAATGTCAGTTATGGGGCAGGGAGTTTGGCCTAGTGGTAGAGTGCTTGCCTAGCATGCACGAAGACCTGGGTTCGATTCCTTGGTACCACATACGTAGCAAAAAGCCAGAAGTGGTGCTGTGGCTCAAGTGGTAGAGCACTAGCCTTGAGAAAAATCCAGGGACAGTGCTCAGGCCCTGAGCCCAAGCCCAGAACTGGCAAAAAAAAAGTTAGTTATGAGGTATTTATTCATGATGTCCTTCCTTCCTCCCTCCCTCCCTCCCTCCCTCCCTTCCTTCTTTCCTTCCTTCCTTCTTTCCTTCCTTCCTTCTTTCCTTCCTTCCTTCTTTCCTTTTTGTACATTGATTATCTTCAAAGAGTGCAAAAGAACTCAACTCACTATTTTTAAGAAAGGGAAAGAACGAAGCATGCATTATTTTGACTTTCTATACCAACACATCTCTGTATAACCACACAATTGGTGACTGCAACCAAGTCATTTTTTTCTGCTGCAGTCTGGCGCTGTACCAACTTGAACCACAGCTTCACCTCTGGCTTTTTGGTGGTTAATTGGAGATTAGAGTCTCATGGACTTTCTTGTGTGGATGAGTATTGAACAAAGATCCTCAGCTCTCAGCCTCCTGAGTGGCTGGGATTACAGGTATGAGCCTCTGGTGCCCAGCTAGCCACGTCACTCTTTATAGAAGCATTGTGATTAATAATGAAAGAAGAAATGGTAGAATTTAATGTTGTCATTTAGTTTTCATGAGTTAATGGCTAGGTGTTGAGTATACATGATACAGAGAAACAGAGGCAGAGAGACACAGAGAAGAGAGTCAGAGCCATGCAGAAAATTAGCTTACCCAAGATGGAAGTTCACAATGTGACAAGTAGCTTTTTCTTGCCCAGAGACGCAAATCTGGGTCTGACCCAGCCTGAATGTCACAGGTTGGTCCAAACAAACCTGGCCAGTGGCCTATGTCGGTAGAAAGAAGTTTCATGACCCTGGGCGCACTGGCAGCTCATGCCTGGAAGGAAGGAGATAGAATTATAATTCTAGCTGCTCAGGAAGGGGAGATCTAAGGGCTGAAATTCAAGGCCAGCCTGGTCAGAAAAGTCTATGAGAGTCTCATCTCCAATTAACCAGCCAAGGGAAAGTCTGCTCTTTATATCCATTGGGAAAAGGCCACGGACACTTGCTAGATGTGTGTGGAGATAAACAGGGCCCATCAGAGTTACAGGGAGTCAGCTGGGTACTGCCAGTTAAACTCCATCAGGCTGCTGACAGCATGGAGGAATCCCACACTGCTCAGTGGGTGTGGAGACGCGGCCAGGGCTCTCAGTCCTCAGCTCTGGGATCTGCTGCTCACTCTAGGCTGGGTAGGTGAACCTGGGGCAGCTGGGGAAGAGTCAGTGATTTCAGTTCTCAGCAGTGCAACATGGGGTACTCCCAGTATCCACAGAGATAGCCCAGAGCCACCTGTGGGTTCTCAGGAAGAAGCCAGCAGCCTGTGAAACAGTTCATTATCCACACCCCTGTCCTCCATCCAACCTGCCTAGGGAAAGCACAGGGTCCTCACCTCCCACATCTCATGCTCTGTGTTCCTCCAGACAGTTTACCATGCTGGGCACTGCGAGCTCACAGGAGACACGGACAATCCTCAACTAAAGCTTCTGCGTGTGAGTGTGTGTGTGAGGCCATGCCCAGGCGGGACCTGGACTGAGGATGATAGCCTTACGAATGACTTCTATATTCCCCCTCTCTAAATTAGATGAAGGAAAAAAGGACTTTCACTGTTATGAACAATTTGGGCTCAAAAGAATCATTGCAAATAAAAATAGGATTTTTGAGCATAAAAGGTACACAGTGGAGGCAAAAAAGGCAGAAGAGAGGGAGCTAAAATCGGATGTGAAAATCTATTGCTCAGTACAATTCAATTCAAGGCATTATTGTCATCCCAGAGCAAGAAGGCAAACAGATGGAAATGGCTAAAGATGATGCTTAGGACAAGGCACATCCACAAGGCTGGTTCTTTGTAGGTGGGGAAGCCAAGGAGAGACTCGAAATGGCAGAGGCAAAGACACGATTAGACAGACATGAAGCTTTGCTTGAGTTGAAACTGATCAGAAATGCTCATCAAAGGGACAGTTTGGAATTCTAAAAGCAGAGGGAAATTGCTTCAGTTTGCATGCCCTGCTGGCTGAAGAGGAGAGATCTGGTGAAGCAGAGCCTGCCCAGATTCTATACCCAGCTGAGTTATCCTTCCAGGGGCTGAGAAGGAAGGGAGAGATGCAGGCTGTATAAAGCAACACTGTGCTACTGAGAGGGAGAGAGTATTGCAGGTTGTTTCAACTAACCCATTTGGGCGAATACACTGAGCATGATGACATCATTTCCTTTGCACTTGAAAGAAAATCCTTGACTATGTCCATACCTTGTGATGATGCAGAGCAATAAGGTCTTTTCCATGAAATGGAAACAGTCTCTCCTTATCTTGCCCTCAAGGCTGGTGGCTTTCTGATTATGAATGCACTGCTGTAAACTTTCCTTTTCTTGTTATGGCTGCAGTGCTTTTGTTTTCCAAACCTCTTGTGCTAGATCTTGGAATATTTTTGTTCTTAAAGCTCAAGGGTAAATAAGTAAGGTCACAGTGGTGACTGTGCTGGTATTTCTAGACAGAAACCAAGTGCTTGAGGCTTAAGACAGAAACCAGGGCTTGAATTTCTACAACACAAAGCAAGTAAGAATATCTGCTCCAAACCCCAGAACAGAGCTGTTGACTTGTCCTCATCTGACCCAAGCCCTCAACAATATTCGAGGCCAGGCTGATGAGCTCACTCTGGATTTGTAAGCCTCTCTCTGGGTTTTCACTTTCCTGAGAGACCCAATGCCTGATGCTGCTGAAAAATCACCTTCTAGACTGTGAACAGTAGAATCTTGCTGACCTGGAGCCTCTAGGTCCCACAAGAAAACAAAATAAAACAAAACAAAACATCCCTAGTCTGACCACCCAAGGCCCAGTCTTTGAAAGTTAAATAATACATGACCCAGCTTTCCCGAGCTGACCATTCCATCTCTCTGGGCCCCAATGAAAGTTCCAGGCCTGAGAATCCAGAGCAGCTTCCTCTTCAGTCTCCTGTATGGGGGTGCTGTGCATTCACAAACTTGCTCCCACCTGTCTCCTTCGGGTCTATGTTTACATTCTTAATTCTAGTGATCCGACTGACTCCAATGAGCCAAACCAGAAGACTCAGGAGGCGGTGACTTCATTTTGTCCCTAATTATAGTGAGTTTATCCAATTCCTTGTCAGTATGGGAAGGGCTTTGCTTTCACTTACTTTGTACAAAAGTTTATGTGTGGGTACAGGGGTTTACTATTTCTCTGTCCTGTATTTGGGGATACCAATGATTACTTTTCAATTTGATTATTGTATCCTAAACTATAACTTAAAGGTTGACATGAATCACTCACAGAGTCCACATTTTTCCTTTCTCTTGTCTTCTTCTTCCTTCTACTAAGATAGTCGTGCTGTTCAAGGTCCTTGGAAGTTTTGTTATTAGTTAGATGTAGTAGAATGTAACATTCTCTAACACCCAGAGTCACAGAAGAGCGAAGGGGAAAATGAGTAAAGACAGCTTTCCAAAAATCCAGGCAGCAGCAAAGGTGGCATAATTAGTGCAGGTAAGTGTGGACAGGTGACAAGGCAGACAGGAAATGATGAAGAATGCATGAGGAGGTGTCTGAAAGATTATGAAGAAAATGAGCAGGGCTGCAGGAGTGGTTCAAGTGGCAATGTGCTGGATAGCTGAGCAGTTCTACCCCATGCCAGCACTGTGGCTTCTGTCTGTGGCTCCAAGGATTGGCTGGGGACTTAGCACAGCCCTTCTGCTGAAGTAAGGGACATTCAGGTAGAGGTATGGTGACCCCTGCCTGGGCCTGTGTGAGAACAGGGCCCATCTCATGAAGTCCGGTGTCCCTTTCACAGCCTAGATTTGCCTTTTGGTTCTCAGGTTTGCCTGCCTTCCCAGCAAGGTTGTTGTTCATAAAATTTCCTTTTCAGATCATGGATGCAAATATTTGACCTTGAGTAAGTTAAGTCTGGGTGATTTTTTTTTTAATTCCTTGGATTCAACTTCTTCTTCTTCTGGCTAGGATATTTTGAAGGAGAAGGGGGGAATGCATCTTGTTCTGCATTTGTGTGAATCTCTCTCACAGGGTCAGTGAAGTTGTCATTGTTTGCTCTCACAAGCCCTGGCTTTTATCTCCCCTCTGCTGGGACTTTACAGAGCCCTGTACCAGGTAAAGAAAAGCCTTCTCTATGCTTCTGTTCTTTGTTTCCAAGGAAAAGAAAGAGAGAGGGAGAGCATAGAGAATATATGCAGACAAACAATTAGATCCTTAGACACCAGCAGACGAGGAATGGCTTCAGAGACAACAGAGTGAAGGACGCGTACCACACCCCTCCTGATCTGCGTACCCCCTCTGCTCCCAGGTCCTGATACCTACATGCCTCCTGAGCAGGTGCGATCTGCCTGTTTCCAACCCTGCTTTGTACAGTGGTAACTGGATGTCCCCAGGGACAGCGTTCCTGGCCCTGCCCACAGGACTGGGAACCTTCCGAACTGTGCAATTCACATTGCACATTTTGTGGCAACTCCAGAGCTTCATTTTATTAATTAGTTAACAATCCACCCATCTTTTGGAGTAACAGGCTTTGAACTCCTCAGTCAGCAGGGCCAGATTAAGGGAGCTTTTGGAAGCTGACAACAGCCCCTTGGGAAGCCTCAGCAGTCTGCCATGCCCACAGCAGAAGGGATATGTCCTCAAGACAGCAGCTGTGGGATTCATGCGTATGGGCAGGTGTGTCAGGTGGTACAAGCAGCCCAACTGTCAGCTGCTTCATTATCCTCTCCCACAGGGGTGGTCTGGCCTCTGGAGGGCCTGGGGGCATCCAGGGGGTAAAGGTGGCAGGGTAATTTCATTGATCTTGTAGCATGGGACATGCTGAAAACAAGAGTGGGAAGGGTGACAGCAAAGGCTGTTTGTCTGAGAGAGTCAGCCAAAGATTTGGCAGTGTCTGCTGAGGTAGAGCAGGTGTCTGGGCAATGTTGTCATCCCTGTGCTTTGGGGCTTCTCCCTCCTCTGTCCCAGGGTCACTACTGCTCAAGGGCCATCTCTCTGAGTGGCGTGCCCATTGGTGGCTGGTGACAGTCCCTCTGAGCCCCTGTGTCACACGTGCAAGGACTCCACTCTGCTCTATCCTTACCCCTGCCACCCCATCCCATGCCATTATCTTCCCTTTCAAAGTTGTCTTCTCCTTAGTGTCCCAACCTCTCTCTGTGGACCTTAGCTCAGCCACTGCAGCTTCTTAGCTTACATCAGTAAGAACAGCAGAGTGCAAACAAGACTTTTGGCTACCCAGTGTCCTTTGTTGGCATGTGTGCCAGCAGTGAGGCTTGAACTCAGGCCCTGGGTACCATCAATTAGCTTTTTTGTGTAAGGTTGACACTCTACCACTTGAGCCACACATACTCTTCTGACTTTTGGTGGTTAATTGGACATAAGAATTTCACAGACTTTCCTGCCTAGGCTGGACTTGAACCTTCAGATCTCAGCCTCTTGGGTAGATGAAATTATAGGTGTGAGCCACTGGCACCAACTTACAGTGATCTTTGATCCTCACATTATTTACTTGGAAATGAAAATATTAGACACTGGATTACTTTTATAATGAATAAATCTACTTCCATTTGACTTTTATAAACATTCTTTCTCATGTATGCCATGTTGAAAACAGTATTTTTTATCAACATATAATAAAGCTTTTCTAAGGGTTCATATAATCTACACTGCAGTTTTACTGTACAAAGTCGAGTAGAATGTAGTATAATAACACCATTCACTTTAATTTTCTCTCTAACACTGGGCAAGAATAAATGTCCTGCATCTTTTCAGTGCTTTGTAAAACTCCACATTCAGTCCCTAATATAATTGGATCTTCACAGCAATCTTACAAGTTGGAGAGGAGCAAGAATTATTACCGTAGGTTTATGGATTGAGGAAATGAAGGCTCACATAAGCTAAGTAATTTGTTTGGAGGCATAAATAATTTCTAGATAACAGAGGTAGAATTTGATTTTAGAATCTCTGACTTTTTCTATAATAGAACTTAATTGCTTTCTTAAATTTATGTTTTTAAATGAAAGATTCATTTTTAAGACAGGACCAGACAACCCTCTTGTGTTTCCAAATGTGACCATTTTCCGTCCATTTTTCCATGTCCCCTCTCCTCTCAGGATGACTAATATTTTGCATGTTTCTCTTCAGCGTGTTCCTTAGGGGCTAAGACACTACACATGTTTTTTTGTTCTTCTCTTAAGGACAGAAAGGAGGAGATTCATTGCCTAGCAGCAATGGGCAGTGCTTGGAAGAGGGAAGGTACTATTTTAACTTATCTGCAGTTGTTTTCAGGGCTTAGACATCTGCTATAGGTTTGACTACACAAAGAATGGGGATAAGGATGGGAGGCATGCATAGGTAAACAATCTCAGGCCCAGACAGGCTCTTGGTGGTCAGAGGTGGGGTCAGGGGTGGACTGACAGTCTGCTGGCCAGGTGGGACCTCATTATGAGTTATTGACACCTGGTAACTCCCTTCTGGCTGAACAGTGACTTCAGGACAGAATGGGTACAAGGACATAGCTATGACATGGAGGAGGCTGGCATGCCAAGCTCTACCCCTGCTTTTAATGAATTTGTGATACTGTAAGGAGCCACATTCGTGGCTTGGGGGACGGAGCCCAGTCATTCCATTTGGTGCAGAATGTGCGGGAAGAGGTGGCTTTCTGCAGCATCAATGGAAAGGCACTGGCCTGTGATTTCAGAAGGGGATGTCAGTGTTCCCATCTCCTTGATGTCTTGGTGATGCACTGGCTAGACACTCAGAGGCCTGAAACTGGACAATGACCACAATGCCTGTCTTGTGCATGATGTTCCCCGGATGACCTTGTCCTCAGAAAGCTTAGTGAACATGGAGCCCCAGAGAGCCCAGGGGCCCATGGGGGCTCTGGAGCAGCCACACATGTGGCCTCTGGGTTCCCAGGAACAGTGGGCATCTTTCAGGAGCTGTGAATGGGTAGGGGCAGGAAACCTTGGTGACCTGCCCCTAGTCTGGGCGGCGGAGCTTGCGGGGACAACTCCTCTTCTCCTTTCACACAGTCAGCAAGTCAGTTACTGGCTCGTCTTCTCTCCAGCAGTCTGTGCATTTGCTGGGTCTTACTCTCCTTTCTGCCTGCCATCTCCAGGCAGCAGTTGCCAGGAAGTTTTAACAATGCAGATGCCTCCCCTTGCTTATTTTCCTAACTGATAATCTTGGAATTGCACACAGGAAGAATCAACACACTGCATCATCTGGCTTCCCAGAAGGCTTTGCCTCTGGCTTCTGCCTCATGTGAGGTGAGCAGCAAGCGCTGGTGTCTGTCAGCTCCTTGGTTTCTTGATTTTGATCAAAAGCCCTCAGAAGCCACCTGCATTTGTCTTTCAGCTAGAGGTTGGTCATCAGGACGGAGAGGATTTGGGAGCTCTGGTGGCCCATCTGTCTGAGTGAGGAACATTGGGTGGAGATTTCTCTTCTGTGGGGTTTATCAACAAGGAAGGTATCTGGAGCAAATGTTTACAAGTCTATGGGCCTGCTAGTGGGTTTGGGTTCTGATTGGCTGGAAAGTTCTTGGTCTCATGGGTTGGACACAGAGGAGACTTAGCAGGAGCAGTCTTATTATACAAAGCAATGTGAGTGGATGCTGTCAGACAGGAGAGTGGGAGGCTCATTGTGGGGGGGAAGCTGCACTGGGGTCTCTAGACCTCTAGGTCTGTTGTTGTGTAGACATGGAGAGGAACTGCAGTGTTGCCCCAGCCCTGCCTGGAAAACTACCATTCATGTCACCCCCTCACATGTCCAGTGGGGAGCACTGGCTTTGGAGATCGGCCTGGGGCTGACATTTCCATTCGCTATGGGCACTGTAGTCCACAAGACCCCACTGCATACAACCAGCAATTCAGCTCACAACAACAATCCAAGAGGTGGCTCTACCAACACTTCCACCATCAGCTTTCCTAACTCCCACTGGGCTCCTTTGTCAGGTTGACTTCCACCATGCCCTCTTCTCAGAGGATCCTGCCCTGGATGGAGTCATTTCAACACCTCCACAACATTGTTATGGAAGCACAGTTTGCTCTGTGTGTCACTGTGCAGAAGAGGGGGTCCTTGCTCATAGACTGAAAACACTGAGGGGAGAGTCTGATGTCTTCAGGGTGGCGACGTCGAAAGAAAAACACACAGAGCATAAATTAGTAATATGTCTATCTGAATTTTCTCCAGTGTGCCTTGTGTTGGATTTTAGGTGCTGAGCGAGAACTTGTGGCCCTATCTGTGCCCCATGGGCCCAGGTCTGGTGGGGTGCATAAGGGAGTCTGTGATGAAGAGAGATGACGGGTCTTGGGTGAAGGCAGATCCTACAGCTGGGGATGAGGGTGGATGATGGCGGGCTGTGCTCCCCGAGAGGGCCGTGCTAGGCCGAGTGGAGGACCTGGGACCCTTGCATACCTGAAGGCACCACGTCCTGTGGTAGGTGGCTGGATGCTGTGAGGGATGGACAGGACGCCGGGCTAGGCATGCCAAGTCCAGTGACCCTTGGGACATGGTGTGGGTGTTCTGTGAGGGCCGGAAAGGGTTTGCAAGGCCTGGTGTGGAGTCTGCAGGGCATTGCCAGAGCGGGGTGTGTTGGCAGTGCCATCCCCCCATCCCTGCTTTATGTTTTCCCATTTTACAATTCCCACATGGGGCCTCCCAAATTCTCCTGGAGGGCTGGATTTCTCCCCACTCTCCACTTGTCAGCTAGGGAGGAGACAGAGTCTGCGGTGTGTGACTGTCACTGTCCCTTAGACCATAGTGGATCCATGCTCTCAGGTCCAGTGAGGGGGTCCATGGGACTTCGCCTGCTGCTTTTTAACTGCTTTATTAACAAAAAGGAAGTCTTTGTGCCGCGGGCGTGCGTGCGTGCGTGTGTGTGTGTGTACGTGTGTGTGCGTATTCTGGTACTAGGGCTTTTACTCAGGACCTGGGCTCTGTCCTTTAGTATTTTTTGCTCCAAGCTGGAGCATTGAGCCACAGCTCTATTTCTTCACTTTCCGCTGTTTTTGGTGATTAACTGGAGAGAAGCGTCTCGTGGACTTTCCTCACCAGGCTGGCTTTGACTTTGAACCATGATCCTCGGATCTCCTGAGTAGCTAGGATTACAATAATGAGCTTTTCCTGCTATTTATTAGTTTTCTTTCTTTCTTTATTTTTTTTTGTCAGTCCTGGGCCTTGAACTTTGAGCCTGGGACCTGTCCTAAGCTCCTTTTGCTCAAGGCTAGCACTCGATCATTTGAGCTTTAGCACCATTTCTGAATTTTTCTGTGATTACTTGGAGATAAGAATCACACACACTTCCTCGCCTGGGCTGGCTGTAAACCACATTCCTCAGATCTCAGCCTCCTGAGTAGCGAGGATGACAGGCGAGTCACTGTGCCCGGCTCTTCCTGCTGTTTTGAAGGGCAGAAAAAGAAGCCCTTGCCCCTCCCTTGCTCAGATGGGGGCCGTAAGCTGGGGTCCAATATGCCAGTGAAGGCTTTCCCGAAGGTGATTATGAGCGGTGGTCAGCTAGGGTCGGGGATGAGCCCGGGGCCAGAGAGCTAGCCTAGCATGCCCAAGGCCTTTAGCACTGCACAAAGCAAAGAACTACGATGGGTGGGATTATTTTTCCCCAAATCCACATGTCCTCCAGAACGTGCATGTGTTTGGCCATGGGTGGGATGGGATTCAACTAGCACCCCACGAGCGTGGAGTGGGAGCTCTTCAGTAGGACCACTGTCCCAGGCAAAGGAGCAACATCGGCATAGCAACGTGGAAGGTGCCGTGGGAGGTGGAGACAGAGATCTGGGCAGCGCTCCTGCAAGCCAGGGATACCCCCAAAGTGGCCAGCAACTACTAGAGGCTGCAAGGGAAGCCTGGAGTCTCCCTCCCGCCCCTTACAAGGAATGAATGCTGCCTGCACCTGGCTTTGGGCCTCCACAACTCAACATTAACTCGGTGTCAGCAGTGTGATATGGCAGCCCTACGAGTGACCATGAGAATCATCTTGGAGTGTGAGTGCCAGTGTCTCCCTCCTGTCCTGGGGAAAGCATCGGGACTGAAGCCACCCCCTCTACCTCACACGCGCGTGCGCGCGGGCACACACACACACACACACACACACACACACACACACACACACTTCTAACCAAGGGCAGCCTGGCCATCATCCTTGTGTGCCAGGACTCTGTTTTTGTTCTTGCTCAGGGACTTCCGCACCCATGGCCTTGGCCTTCTATTCTGTGGAGACGTGAGAGACCAGGTAGGGAGGCGATGGGATGCTGCTGGACACGGGTGTGGATGAGGGGATGGGGCAGGATGGAAACTGCCCCGCAGGTACCTGGGCTTGATGCTGGTTCTGGTGGCACAGGCTTCCAGGAAGATTGCTTCTGGAGAAAAAGTTCCTGAGAGCAATGAAGCTGATCATGGTGGGTAGAAACCATGTCCTTCCTTTACCAAGTGTCCCCCGGCTTTCCTTCCAGAAGTGTTCAGGACACTCCTGTCTCTAGTCCACTCCTGTGGCCCCCCTCCGCCCCCACCTCCCAGGCCATCTTCCCTGGTGTGAGCCTCTGGCACCTGGCAAAGCTGAGAACTGGCATATTTACACATTGCTCATCGAGTGCAGTGCAGGTTCTTGCAGGCCTGAGCATGGCCTTGCTGGGGTCACGGTGCCCTGCTGCACGTGCCTGGTCAGTTAAAACCACACCGAGATCAACGTAACCACAGGCAGATGTGAGTGGTGAGGGCTGGAGAACCAGAAGGCACGGGTGCTCCGTCAAGATCCACCGCTGACCTCTGGGCTTCCAAGGGCACACAGAAAGTCCTTCTTCTTCTCCTGCCCTCCTCACCGTCAGCCCTCATATTTAAGCAGGCACCAGGAGATAATTGTCTGAGACTTTCTGGAATGCCAGGGACAGTCGGTATGGCAGAGACTGGCACACAGTGGTCCTTAGATGCAAGTGGGGGCCTCCTCTAGCCTGGACAGCTTCCTTCCGAGCACAGACAAAACGACAAAGGGAAGAGAGTAGGTTCTGGAAGGTTCTAGGTGTGGAAACTTCTAGAAGCTGTCTATTAACCCTTGCTGTTCTTGGTGTGTGTGTGTGGGGGGTGTTACTCCGCTTGGCTCAGGGCCTTCCGGGCTGTGGAGGGATGTGAGCCAGGCTGGGCCACTCTACATGGAGAGGGAGATTTCCTGTGCTGGAACATGAGGACCTACCGCAGAGGGCTTGTGTGCAGCAGTCCTGGCTCGGCCCTGAAGCCTTGTGCCTCAGTCTTTTTATCATCTCAACCATGTCAGCTGAGGGGTTCCTGTGTGCAAAGACCACAGGGCTGGTGAAATGAATGCACCGAGCAGGTAGCTGGCCACGGTCAGCGGAGTCCGGCCAGCTGGACAGGATCATGGAGTAGGTGATAAGAGGATGGGGTGGACACCGGTGAGGAGAATTCCAGAGAACTCTACCTGTGCCACTGTCTCTGGGTGGAGAGTCAGATTCCTCTTTCCACCCCCAGATTCCTTCGCCTGCCAGATCTTAGTGGGGAGCTGGAGAATTGCTCAAGTGGCTGGAGCCAGGAGCCCGTTTGGCAAGAGTGTTGTTTTGGAAAGTGATCAGATAAGCTGAGTGGGCTGCGATGAGGCTTCCTGCTCTTGTATTGTTTCTCAGTTTCACAGACCTGGACTGGGCAGAGCTTCAGTGAAGGCTGGACAGCAGATGGACAGAACTTTCCTCAAATTCCTTTCTGAGTCAATTTCCAAGGTTCCTAAGTGGGGAAGTCCTTGTTTTCTCTGTCCAGTTTTCAGAGGTTTTGTGTGTAGTTATTTCCTTCCCCTGATGAGAGGACTGGAGAGGCCGGCTTTGCACCGGGAAGGAAGGCTCATGCATGTCCAGAGGAATTTCTCTCCATAGCGGGCACGTGGCCCCCAAGCTTTTCACCACTCAAGATGTACATTTATGGTAAGTGAAGTAATGCAGGTTCCGAGAGACAAAGGACACAGTGGCGGACATAAGACCTAAATTATACACACGTATGGAAACATATTCAGGGTCATATGAGTATACACACAGACAGGTGGCATCAGTTGGTGTGACCGGGGAAGACTGCATTGCTGTAACTCCTGCCAGCAACCTAACTGTGCAGCAAAACAAATACTGGGGTGCCGAAGCACGCTCTGTGGGGTGGCGATTTGTGTGACCGCTGTGTGTTGATTTTAATTTGATGCTGTGTATTCTCCTGGGACCTTGTTCCATCAGCCTTCTGGGAAGTGTGAGGCCCCCATGAGGTGCTGGGGAGGGAAGGGGACACTGGGACTGGGGGTCCTGAGAACCAAAGGCTTCCAGGATCTCAATCACCTCTGACTGAAACAAACACAGCACAGCACATCAGGAGTGGTGACAGACAACACTCAGCAGCACACGTCAACACAACACATGTCTGCAGCCATGTGGCAGCAGCAGTGTGGCTGCTGGGGACAGCACCCATGTGAACCCTGGGGGTTAGAAGATGAACATCAGAGGCCTGAGGATGACTGGAATCCTTGGGAGAATTAAAAAAATTATTATTATAAAATGTGATGTACAGAGAGGTTACAATTTACATGAGTCCAGCCACCAATACGTTTCCTTTCATACAATGTTTTCCCTTCCCTCACTCCCCTTAAAGAGTCTTAAAAAGCTTTTTGAGCTGGATTGGTGGTGCATGCCTGTAATCTCAGTTACTAGTGTGAGGCCCTCTCAGAAAGCAACCAAAGCAGAAGGCCTGGAAGCGTGGCTCACAAGGTAGAGGACAATCAAAAGGTCCCAAGCTTGAGCCCATGAATAAGATAGACACACAGTGTGTCTACATGTTTCGTCTGATGTTATCCACAAGAACAGAGACTTGCTCTAAGCAGCTGAGAAGCCCTCCCCCCACCAAAAAAAATCATGATCATGAAAAGTCAAGTGAGCGAGTTAGACAGGGGAGGCCAGAGGCTGTGGGTGACGGGATCGAAGGCCTGGACTTCATCTCCAGACGCTGTGAGCTTCTCTATCTTCCTTTCTGGCTGGTTTTGAATAGCTTCACACGTGCCCTCAAAACTGCCAGCTCTCACCCATACCCAGGACCTGCTCTTCCACACCGTAGCCTGTGGGAGCCCGTGGGAGCATGGCAGCCTGTGGGATCCACTCCTCGGCAGTCTTTGGGGAGGGAGGGGGTTGCCTTCATTTGGGGGCTCCATCACAGGGTCTCGGTTGGTTGTCACACCCAGCTCTGCAGCTGGCCTTCTGGAGGAGGAGCAGGAGCCAGGTACGACCTAGGGCCTGCAGTGCTGTGGCTATTTAGGAAAGATCAAGTGGATGAAAGGAGAGGAGGAATGAGAGACCCCAACAGATCAGATAATGATTTAATCCTGGCCACTGAGGGGCGCCAGGTGACATCGCGGAGGGAGTGGGGTCCAGGGTCTAAATGTGGTAAAAGGAGGAAGCTGTTAGATCTCGACATGAGGGTCTTCTTGTCAGTACTCTGGCTCCCCAGGAACCCTTCTCATTGTTAAAGCCAGATATCAGCAGTGTCCCTCTATTGAGGTCTTGGGGATGGTTTGGCTCTCACAACATTTCTAAAGTCATCATACAGGATGAGAATGAAAGGGATGCAGGCCGGCATTCTCAACCACTTTCCCATGTCCCTCACCCACCCCTGCCTTTTCTTCTGCTGGGAACTGGAGCTAGACTCAGAGCACAATCTGTGAAAATATGGAAGCTGGGTGATGAATTGTGTAAGTTTTCTGTCTTCTTCCCTTTTCTACCACAAATGCTTCTAGGATAGCACTGAGTGATTATATCTGGTCTCAAATTGTCAGTAGAAGCCACAGATGGAATAGAGTTGGAGAAAAAAATGGTACCGGCTCCCGATAGGTATCTCCCCTGAAATATTTTGGTACATATTTTGGTCTAAGACTTGGAAACAGAGTAAAAAATTAAGTTTGGCTTACTCAGGAAAAGCATTATGGAAAGTCTCCTGTCAGACTTGGAGGCTCTGACCTGAGAATAGCCAGCAGATGTCAGTATTGTGTCCAGCTAGAAAGATACTGCAGCCCAACAGTGAGGTCAGCTCCTTGGTGAACTGGTTTTCAGACATCCAAAGTCCCATGCCCAAACAAACAAAAGAGCCACAGGGGCCTGACTAGCTTGCAATCTTGTTTTATATTCTTGCCTTGGCTGTGGCCTGAGCACATACTTGAGGAAAATCCAAGAAATGCTCAAGGTAATGAAGGCAGAAAAATACATAACTTGCTATAACCTTTTTTTAAAGGTCATTGGTATATGTAATATGATTCCTAGAACATTCTAGAAATATGCTTATGGCTATAAATGGCATCCATAGCATACTGTTGATTTAAAAAATGTGTCTAAGCATGAATAATATGATTCTACTTATAGCACATTATACATTCTATACAATTCAAACTCTGCTTTTATTAAAAAAAAAAGAAATGTTCAAAAACCAAACTGCATGACCTTTCACACGGTGAGAGGTTATAGTACTCTGAAACTTTTAAGGTTGTCTTTGTGATGCTGAATTTTATTTTGGCCAGGCTTTGTTGGTGGCCATCTCCTCCTGAAGCTGGGAAAGAAGTAGACCAGTTGTCTAAGTCTGTGTTCTTGATTTTTCCCCAGCCTGAGGGTACAATGTTGAGGATAACCCAACTGACACAAAGGTGAATTGGGTCTAGTTTCTGCTCCCTAGAAATCTACTCACAGACATAATGTTAGGAAATGTGGTCAGTGTTCTCACTGGGTTGCTCTTTCCTTCCCTCCTGAACATTTCTGGTCACCTCTTACCTTCCCACCAGCACTTGCAGGAAGGTTCCTGAATCTCACATCATCTCAGCCTGGCATTCCCTCCCATCCCTGCCTCTCTACCTAGGGCCACCATCTCCTGCCACAGAACCATATGGCAGAGCAGAGGGCTCACCTAGTGTGACAATGGCTCCAGGTGTACAGTGACTAAACCCACTAGTCCCTGCTGGTAGAGGCCCCCTGAGACCATGTCCACTCTCACAGTCTCCAGATGTCTCCAGGTCTCCAGGCAACTGGGCCCAGTGCCCCACAATGACTCCTACTAGCAAACCAGGCACAAGTTCCTCCTTTTCTCCATCTCACTTCCCCACAGTCCACCGATACTGCTGGAACCATCCTCTTGAAGCACTGCTATGCCTGTCATTATCTAAGGGGAGGTGAGACCTGGAAGAAGGAACCAGCCCTGGCCCATGTTCCTCTGCATGCTTGCTTTCTAGTATCCAGCCCCTTGATCCCCAGGGGAGAAAGGGCCACAGCACCACCCAGCTCTGTCTTTGGGCCATTGTTGTACTATTGCATTTCACCTGAGCTCCAGGTGTACACAGGTTATCAAAGAAGGGGTGCTTGCTTATCTAGGCCTTTTCTGTCCTAACACATTGGAGAATCATTTGCTTAAAATTGACTTTGAGAACAGAAGTGGCCAACACATTCCTGGTTTGTTTCTATCCTTGTCCTCTCAGAACTCGATTCCCGTTTCCATTATTCATTTCGTGGAGATCCTGTCTCCTAGCTTCGGGTATGGGTCTCACCATCTGTCATCCTGAGGGAGTCAGGTGAGCCCAGGCCACTGTGTATGCAAAGCTACGCTTCTGTCTTCTGGGATGGCCTCTCCACCCCTCTTCCACCCGCTCTGTGCATACTTCCTCTGCCTCTCAGTTTGGGCCAGAGAGCGAAGGCAGTTCCTTCATCCACAGGCAGATATTTGCTCTACCCCCCCAACCCCCACCGCCCCAGTTGACTATGCCAGTAAGGGCCTTCCCAAAAGCATTGCATTTGACTTTATTCTTGCCATTTCTGGAATTCTTCATTGCTTCATAAACACCCGAGTTTCTACCTGGCAGCATCTCATTCTGTGTATAAAACTCCTGGTAACATTTTAGGTTATCCAAATGTTCTAGTGAGACATTCTGCTTGTTTTTCATTTTTAAAGTAGTAGTAGTGTGTCTGGAAATGTCCTTAACATTTAATTAATTAATTAATTAATTAGTGATGCTGGGCCACTCTGCCACTCTACCAATTCCCCCTCCTCCTTTTTTGCTGTTATTACTTTTCAGGGATAGATGCATGTGTGTGTGGACCTGATCCTGGACTCCGAGACTCCAGTTACACATCTCTCCTGTGGAGATGGGGTGTTGGGGTGTTTCTGTCTGGGCTGGCCTTGAATCTTGATACTCCTGATCTCAGTCACCCAAGAAGCCAGGATTGTAGGCTGGAGCCACTATGACCGGCTCAACCTTGTTGAATGCTAGTTTTGATGGATATAAAATAATAGAAACACAGCTTTCTTTTTCTTCTTTCTCTTAGTGCTGGGATATAGGTGTGAGCCATCACAACTTAAATTCGTCCTGGGCTTTAAAAGGGCTTTGTTGACATATGTCATTTTTTTTTCTTCTGATAGGAACAGAAAAGGATTGTGTGCAGTGTATCTTTTGCTGGTTGTTTTTAAGATGATCATTTCATCACTACTTCTCAGCAATGTGGTTTTGATTTCCCTGGTGTGGTTTGATTTATCTTAGTCTGCCCGAGTGGGTACAAGCTTCGAAATGTGAAATGAACCTAATTTCCAAGGCGAGGCTTTCGGTGGGGCATTTGTAAGATGGCAGGTCATAGGACAGAGCCCTCGTGGACAGCTGGGGACCTCCTAAAGATGCTTCTTATGCCTCATGAGTCCTCGCCACACACCAAGCCCATCATGCCATCAGCTTGAACCTTCTGGCCTCCAGAATGGGGAGAAAATGATGTTTGGCTGTGTGTAAGCTATCTAGCATATGGTTTCTTGTTATGGTCTCCTGCATATGAAGTCTGCCTCAGTTCCCCTGAAAATATTTTGGCTATTTCTTTAACTGTGTGTGTGTGTGTGCGTATGTGTGTGTTCATGTGTGTGCATGCATGCTACTACTTAGGCTAAAACTCAGAGCCTTGCTCTCTTCCTTAGCTTTTCTGCTCAAGGTTGGTGCTTTATCACTTGAACCACGTCTCTGTTTTCTGGCCTTTTGCTGGCTAATTGAAGGTAAGAATTTCACAGACTTTCCTGCCTGGGATGGTCTTGAACTACAATCCTCAGATCTTAGCCTCTTGGGTATGATTACAGAGGAGGGTCACTGGCGCCCAGCAGGTGCATTTTATAGATCAATTTAGGTGGCTCAAATGCGTTCAAGTTACGTTGAATTCAACTCTAGATTTATCTGACCCCAAGTTCAGGGCCTGGCTGCCCCTCTGTGCAGTTTGGTCCAGTGGAGAGTCGAGCTCCCAGGAGAATTCTTCCCTTAATGCTCCTGTTGCCAGCCACGCCCGTCTGCCTGGTTGGCAAATGAGTCCTTGCACCCATCCATTTTTATGAAGTTAACTGATTGCATATTTTACTTGTCAATTTTCTCTCTTCAGAAATTAAACATATCTTTGTTGCTAGTATCACTTTTAATATGGTTTCCATTGCCGAACCTCTAAGTCCCTCTGACGTTCCTGTCGTCTTCTGCTCTTCGACAGGGAAGTACATTTCCCAGATGAGCAATTGTGTGGAACATGGTAAGCCCTGCAGATCCTTCCAGGCTCAGCTCTCAGTGACAACCGTAGCTGGTAGCATTATTTTGAATTACTGTTATTAATTTTGCTAAGAGCCCCGCCATGCACAGCCATATCCTGAGGCCATAACTCGCAGACCATAGCAGCTGTTGGCTGCTGTAGCCTCTTCTGTGCTCTTCACAATGTTTAATTTTTGTCTCAGTCCCTGAGCTAGCAATGAGTGTGCCTTGGTGAACGCTTAGCCTGATTCTAGCCTTCCTGTCATTATCAATAGCTCCGTCATTTCCAGGACAAGTAATTCAAGTCTCTCCTCGCATGGGCTGCCATTTGACCATTTGATCGTCATTGCATAGTTACATCTGTGGATGCTGCAGGAATTTCTAGATAAGGCTGGTGGCGGAGGTGGCCTCATTTTTCCGCATCCAGGGGAACCTGCTCTTGATCAGAGGCTCCGTGCTCAGGGAGGTTTAGATCCAGGATTCAAACAGCCTCTGGGAGAATCTAGGAAAGAACTGGTTTCTGGCACACCAGAAGCCAAGCTTTTCTGGCAACCACTGAAAAGTGGGAAGAAGGGTAAAGATTTTCTTGGGGTAAGAGACACAGACAAAATCAGGGCTCTGTATGGATCCGGCTCAGAGAACTTGCCCTGTGCATGGATGGGGATTTTAATATTCTTCTGTGCTCAATTTTCCAATGCCTCTGCAGATATTTGTTTTAAGCTATCTTCTAGGAGCACATATTATTTCAGCTCTTGCTAGTCACCAGATGCCAGTCACATTCAAGTGTCCATCTCTGATTCCAGTGAAAAGCAAACAATCCCCCTCCCCAACTTGTGCAAGTACTGGGACTTGAACACAAGATCCTGCCCTCTTGCTTAGCTTTTTGCTTCAGGCTGGCTTGCACTCTACCACATGAGCCATAGCTCTACTTCCAGTTTTGTTTTTTTCCTACCTAATTGGAAGTAAGAGTCATATGGATTTGTCTGGTGGGGTGGCTTCAAACCTCAATTCTCATATCTCAGCCTCCTGAGTAGCTAGGATTACAGGCATGAGCCACGAGTACTGGCTGCAAACAATTATTTCTAAGATAATCATCTTAGTTTGATGTGTGATAATTCCACATTGGCAAGAAAGATAAATTCCTTATTTTAATGTGATATTAAATATGCTATCCCTTCTCCAAGGGGTAGTAAACTAATGGACAAGAGAACTGAGCTGTACCCATACTAGGCTCACTCCTAGATTCTATGTAAGAGCATCACTGGTAATATTTGTGCTCTTTGAGATATATACATGTATAGATACATACATGTGTATATATATATATATATAAAATTGGAATAAAGCGCAAGCTTCATCTAGGATAGTTGCCTTTATCCATTGAGGAAACTGCTATTTCTCTTTCCTTTAAAGGACCTCCTTACCCCACGTCCAGCCCCTGCCTGGACTGTGACAGCATGGAAAGATCTACCCGCTGTGCGTTCACTCATTCACACCATCCGTCACAGCATTTTGTGCCAGGCTGAGTCCCCGACGCTGGTAACTCCTACTACATCAGCCTGCATCTGAGGGGCTGTTTCAGATCCAAGTTACCTGCGGAGGTGTTTTCAGGCCGATTCAGCCGGGCTTCACAGGGACCAAAACCTCCTGCGATGCTGGCTCTGGTCCTGCGTCCCTCTGTCCCCCAATGCCACTGTGGAGCCCTGCATTGGCAATGTTCCACACACACACACACACACACACACACACACACACACACACACACACACACACACACACACACACACAGCTTAGCCACATGGCTGATCCTATCGCAGACGGCACAGACGTGCATACTCACTCTTAGTTTTACTCAGTGGCACATTTTTGGTTTTCCTTTAGTCCTCATCCCCCCTCCCCCCCAGCCTCCCATCCTTCACGGACTAGCAGGGTGACATGTTTAACTGGAACCTTTACATTTGGAGGTAATCTTTAAAGATCACTTGTATCTCCCCTGGTGTGAACACAGTTTAATTTCACGGGAACTGTGGAAATGCGAACTGGTGAAGGAGCCAGCTTAAGCTCAAGTCCAAGTTTTTTTTTTTTTTTTGCCAGTCCTGGACTTGAGCCCAGGGCCTGAGCACTGTCCTTGGACTTTCTCAAGCCTAGAGCTCTACCACTTGAGCCTCAGCACCACTTCCAGCTTTTTTCTATGTATGTGGTTCTGAGGAACTGAACCTGGGTCTTCGTGCATGCTAGGCAAGCACTTTACCACTGGGCCAAACTCCCAGCCCCTCAAGTCCAAGTTTTTTATTACAACTTCGTGTGGCCTGATTTTGCTCTCTATCGGCCTGGTCTCTGTTTTGCCATCTGCCCAGTGGGGTGGACGCAGGTCACAACCCTGTGAGACTGTTGTGAAGATTGGCATATGCCACAGCTGAAGTGCCCAGAGCAGCCTGAGGGCGGGGCCTCCACAGGGCCCACAGCTCTCATTACAAACCAGGAAAACCTTTGTATCCAATGTAAAAATCAGACGAGTGACACTCAGTTGGAGAGAGACACTCAAGCGCCCTGTGGATTAGCCACTCATTCCCCAAACAGCCACCTCACTGTTTCCTGCCAGCTGACCTGTGGACTGAGTGACACACTCAGAAAGCAGAGAGAGGATGGATCTCTGAGCAGGGTTTTTGGGCAGAGCACTGCATTAGAAAGACTGTGGTTAACTGTGCCTCTGTGCCTCTAGCAAGGTGACTAAACAGTGGGCTATGACAAGGACAAGCCATGACACAGCGGGAGGAAACCCAGGTTCAGGCTGGCACCTGGGAGGTGTAGACTCCCAAATGCTTTGCTGGGGTCCAGCAGAGACAGTGAGTGTGCAGGTATGGTCAGGCCACGGCTGCCTTGGGTCCTGGGCCAGGTTGGCCATCAACCACCCTCAGGAGCATGGCCTGAGCTGGGCCAGCAGAGCAGAGATCTGCTTGGGGGACTTGGTTACCTTGTCAAGAGAGATAAGAAAAGGCTGTGAGCAGGCTGAAGCTGTAACATACCAGCCATGTCCTCACACCTATACCAATGGTCTCCTGCATGGACCTGCAGCACCCTCTACTGAGAAAACTGGACGCTGCACTCTCTTTGAAGGCTGGATGCCCAGCCGGGCAGTGTGGCCCTGGGGTCTCACTGCAGTCTGAAGCTGACTGGCACGCTGCACACATCCCCCTCCTTGTGGAAAACACGCCAGGCAAAGTCTCTGAGGAGCAGCACCCATGTACAGCAGGCGCCGGGCCTTCTGGGACACTGCCAGACAGATGAGGCCGAGAGGCTCATTCATGAGAGGATGGTGTGCCGAACGTGTCCCTTACTCCTGGAGGCCACCTGTGAAGGGCACTCTCTCATGGTGACACAGGCAGTCCCAAGTACCAACGGACGGAAGAGACGTTGGTGAGTCAGAGTGGGCGAGAGATTGTCCACAAAAGCACAGGCACAGAGCTGGTCTGGAAGAAGCAGAGCAGAGCAATGCTTCCCCCACCCCTCTCTCCTTCCTCCTCCTCTTCATGTGGGTGCACACATGGGATACCTCCAGAAGATCCTCGCCAGATGCCACCTCTCATGTTGGACTTGCAGCCTCGGGAACTGTGCGTCAACTAAACTTCTGCTAATTATGATTTATGCATTCTGTCTTTAGCAGAAAAAGCAATGAAGGCCAATGGTCACATTTTTTCCTGGTGGCTCTGGCCAGTGGCAGCTGTTCAGGCTGCTGTTAGGGACTGAGCACAGAGCACCTCCCCAGCCGGGAAGAGGCTGTGAACATTCTCCCGGCCATGAGCTTTGTTGAAGCGAGCACTGGACACATGAGTGGAGAAGAGCCACAGGCTCTTCCCAGACTCAGATACTGGGAATCCTTGTGCCTCTGGGCTGGTCTGTTGATATTGAAGTACGCAGACCCTTCTTCCAGGTACTGGAGTGTACACAGTGCTTCTTTCTCAATTCTAATGTCACCAGTGGTGACATCCTGACTGACTGTGGCTCTCACTGAATCTAGATTTGTCTGAGTCCTGAGCATTTTGCTACCTGACCCCTTCCAGTGAAGATGAGTGGCTTCCCGCCACCTCCCAGAACACAGAGGAAAAGATGGCTCTGCTGTCATCACCTCCTTCTCTAGTGTGGCTAAAATATGCATTTGCCAATTAGCAAACCACCAGGCATGGATGGGAGCCATTTCACAGGCCCTGTTTCGTTAGGCTAGAGATCACCGCTCTGGCTGCCACAATGGATTATTCCATTCTCGAGTTCTGTGTGCTCCTAGAAGCTGCTCACACCAATAAGATTTGAAACCTTACAACATCTGGAAGGAGGAAAACCCAAAAATTGAAAAAAAATTGAAGCTGGACATACCCATAATCCTAACCACTCAGGAGGATGAGATTTAAGATTCACAGTTCAGAGCTAGCCCAAGCAGAAAAGTCCATGAGACTCTTGTTTCCAATTAACTGGTAAAATGCCAGACTAGTGGCATGACTTAAGTGGTAGAGCATCAGCTGTGGGCACAAAACTAAACAGGATTGCAAAGTCCCGAGCTCAAGTCCTTGTGCCAGTATGTACGTGTGCGTGCATGCACTTGTGTGCACATACACACATGCACACACACGCGGACTCACACACCATTTTTGATGTTGGCATGTCACCATGACACGCTCACAGTTGCGAGAGCCTGCGTGTGTCCCTATTCCGGCATGTGCTCTGGGATGCCAGGCTCACACATTCCGCTGGTGACCGTTCACTCTGGTCTCACACTGGGGCCTTTAGAAGGAGCCAGTGCATCACCAGCAGCCTTCCCACCTCTAGGATGCCAAATTCTCCCACCTCGTCCTTGGCAGGCACCCTGCTCAGGGCTTGGAGCCACCCCGGTCCTGTCAGTCTAACTGTCAGCTCCTCCTGCTGCAGAGCCTGGCCCGTGTCCTCATTTAGCGAAGGGGGTGGTGATGTGCTGGCTGGCTGGGGTCCGGGCTCCAGGATTCCTGTGCCTGCTCACCTTACACACCCCGTCCCAGCACACTCTCAGAAGCCAAGCCCAGTGTATAAGCAGACACTGCCCAGGGAACCCCACCTCCCCTGTGTAGCTGAAACCTGCATCCACACTGAGGCTGTGTCCCGCAGATCCTGTTCTGAGCCTTCCAGCCTGGGCCTTCTTGTCCTCCCTCTGTGACCCCCTGTTTCCTTGGCCTGCACAGGCTCCAGTGTGTGCACACTCCCAGCCCGCCCGGGGAAAAGTGTGTCACAAATGCTATTCCTGCATAAGAGAAGAGGCCTCCAACCACAAAACTGGGATCTTCTCCCACACAACCCTGGATCTTGGGGGTCTCATCTCTGAGAATCTTTGCAATTTTGAGTACCCCCAAAATCTGCTTCAGCTCAGTTGGAGGCTCCACAAGTTCATCCTTGTAGACCTTACCCTCTCTCCTGGGACACTGAAACCCACGTGAGCAGAGGGTTAGACTAGCATCCGGAACTAGACTTGGATGTTGTGCCGAAGGCTGCAGCAGGTACACAGCTGAGGGAGAAGGAAGGGGGTTCAAGGAAGACTGGATGTAGCGATGTTGTTAACATGGGCCTAGCTTTCCTACTCCTGGGAACATGGCTCCCTTACCGCTACTCATGTCAGTGGGTGAGGCTGCTGCACTCGGTGGGTATTCAGTCAGGGACTGGAGGCTGCTACCATCGCCAAGGTTTGCCTCTAGAAGCTGTCAGAGCCGGAAGGAGTTTCCTATGGTGCTGTGGGTAGGTAGAGTCAGGGCTCTGCCCATGCCCTGGTTTCAGAGCTGGGCGTGGAGGGAGGGACTCTGTTATTTTAAGCCACCGAAGTTGTAGTAATTAGGCAGAAGACATTAGGAAGCACGTAGTTCCAGTGCGGGACAGTTGTGATGATGAGAGGAGCAGGTGTTTCAGTGGCTCCAAGGGCCAGCCACCCATCACCACGGCTCCACTGCAAACCACGTTGTCATTGGAGCCTTCAGAGGTAAATATCCGCAAAGATCTGGATTGAGGATCAGTCAACACTGAGGACAGAGATGGCTGCTCAGATAATGCAGGGGATTTTATGCCAAATCCAGCAGAACAGGCCTTTCCCAATACACGGACAACTCACCTTATGATTCCAAGTGGCCTTGAAATCAAGAGAATCACAGACAGACACATCTAAGCCGATACTCGTGGTTATGGGAGGCACCTGCCCTGCTGTGAGCGAATCCTCAGAGCCATCAACAAGAGCACAAGAAATCCTTTCCTCATGAGCGCTCTCTCCAAATGGCCTTCTAGAAAAGGCTCCTCCTCCTTCTCCCTTTTCCCCTCCCCTTCCACCTCCTCTTCTCGCCTTCCTTCCCTTCCTCCCCCTCCTCCTTTTCCTCTTCCCTTCTTCCTTCTCTTCCTCCTTCTCTCTTCCCCTCCCTTTCCTCCTCCTCCAAAAGAGGCCTCTTTCTTAGTGCACAAAAAGAAAAACAGCCTGTGAGAAGACTCTGTACTTCAGCGGAAGGAGTGATTCTGTGAGCTCAAAGGAGCAGTGAGCTTTTGGCAGGGCCAAGTTCCACGGGGAGCTTTCCCTGTCGTGGAATTTCTGCTCTCCTGTGGAGAAGAGCATTGTGAACGCTCCCTCCCTCCCTCTCACCGTTTTTCTTCACTCACTGTGAGCATGTCTGGAAACCATCCTGCTGGATTTCAATGCGGGCTCTGCCCCTCCCACCAACAGGCTCAGACACAAACCAGGTGGCCAAGTGGGTAATTCCTGGCTTAGGCCTGGAACACATCTGGTGGCCTTGAATCGGATGGCATGTCATTATAGCAGGGATGGCCAGACAATTGGAGGTGGACGGATGTTGTTTAATTCTCCACCATATGTAACTAGTTGATTAGGGCACCAGGGCGTGTAAGAATGGCCTTGTGACAGCCTGAGCACAGGGTGCCCCTGCCCGCACTGGGCTTTCGGGACAGGCACCCTTGCTGTCTTCTGCATTTGGAGCTTGTGTTGAGAAATCTGCTGCTATTTGCATGGCTTACTGTTGCTTGGGGCTCATGGCATCTCCTTTGCACCTTTCCCCTTTCTTTATCCTGTATGTTTAACTATAACGCGTCTAGACTTGTCTCTTCTGTGAACTTGCCTGGCTGGTGGACTGTACGCCTCCTTCACGCTGTGAGGTTGGGGGCCTTGCTTACTATTTTCAATTATTTTTTAAATTTTTTTGGTGGGTCAGAGGGCTTGAACTCTGGGCTTGGGCATTGTCCTTGAGCTCTTCAGCTCAAGGTTACTGCCCTACCCTTCAGCCAAGCCCCACTTCCCGTTTTCTATTGTTAATTGGAGGTAAGAGTCTCATGCACTTCAGTGATGCTCAGATCTCAGTCTCCTGAGGGCCAGGATGACAGGTCTGAGCCA
The DNA here is from genome assembly GCF_031878675.1 of Megascapheus bottae. NCBI lineage: Eukaryota > Metazoa > Chordata > Mammalia > Rodentia > Geomyidae > Megascapheus > Megascapheus bottae. The sequence continues at coordinate 102,603,104 of NC_143509.1, read as the reverse complement.
CCACACCCGGTTTTTTATTGATCATTCTTGTCATTACTTCTCTGAATTTGCTGTTGAACTGTCTTTATTTTCACACCACTCAAATCCCCATTGTGGAGCTGTCAGTGTTCAAGGAAGTCATGTTAATTTTTCTGGAGTTTACTCCTTTGGGGTCAAATTCTGGTGGCTAGCTCCATCTCTTGTGACCTTCTGGTTGGTGATTGTTTTGAGGATTGCGTGTCAGTGTGAACTTTGGAGGGGCACAGACATTTGAACCATAGCAGGCTACTTTGCTGACTCTCTTCCTAGACGTGGAAAGCGGCATTGAGCGTTATGACAAGAGGCTGACGGGAGCCCCCACACTCGTCTTGTGGATTGCGCAGGGTGGGGCGGGGGGCGGGTTCTGGTGTGTTTTGCTGTTACTAGACTGGAGATTGTGGCCAGTTATCAATCGTCAGGTTCAATGCCGAAGGCCCTGTGTGCTGAGCTCATCTACTCAGGGACAAGAAGCTTGGTGACCACAGCTTCTGCGGCTGGTAACCATTATCTCGCAGGAAATCACCCCTGCTCCAATCCCTTTAGGTGAGCTAAGTGAATATCCAGGCAAAGATGTTGTTTTGTGTTCTAGTGGGAGTGTATTTCAGGTATTCCAATCTGCTGCCGGTAGGCCCCGGCAGGCAGTGGGAGCTGGAAACTAACATGGAGCTTTGACAGCTTTTTTTCCCTCGTTGTTTATCTCACGTTTTCTATCTCCTCATTACCTCCTTCATGGGTTCTGGTTCTCTCCCGATCCTGCTTCAGAATCTAGTTTCTGTGACAACAGATTCTTCTCACACACAGAGTGAAGTGACAGGTGTTTCTCATCTGCTACCTTGCCCTAACTCTGAGGGTTTCCATGACTTTCTCACCCTAATAGCAACACCCCTCTTCGTCCTCTTCCTTGCTGTTGCTCACAGCAACAGCTGGCCCTACATTCTTAAGGATTCATGTCTCTTGTTGAGTGCTCTGGGTTGGATGGGTTTTCGGCAACCCACATTTTCCCCAATGCTTGGTGTTATTCTACATGTCAACAAAGTGGTTCATCAGTGTGGTTTTGCTGCGGTTTAAATATTTGTGCCACTCAGAATTCGTGGTGAGATGTAATTCTCAAAGTAACCGCACTGGGAGAGGGGCCTCAGAGGGCACACAGGCCCCAGGCCCCCTGGGCAGCACTGGTGTTTCCCAAAAAGGCTTGAAAGAGAAAACATAGTCCCTTCTGTCTCTTCTGCTGTATGACGGCACCACATCTGCCTCTGCCAATGAAGGGGCAGGCGAGATCCTGCAGGGCCAAGGCCACTGCCTGGACTTTGAATATCCAGACTCCAGAATTGTGAGAATTTATGATTCATGCAGCCTCAGATACTTCGAGAATGGACTGAACAGGTTTCACTGGAGTTATTCTGGTCGTTAGTTGTTTTATACTTATTTGTGTATAACTCATTTTTTAAAATAGAATTTTTAATACAACTTCCGTTTTTGTTGCCTTGTTAGGAGCAAGATATTTTGCCTTTTACTATGTCATGGATTTTTGATGTGGCTGAAGTCTTAGTATGTCATGGCGCTGGAAATGTTGTCTGTGGCATCTGTCTCTAAACAAAAGCTTTTACTTTTGCTGTTGTCAAACTGATCCCTTAATAAGCTGCATTGATTTGTCCCTCTCGAGTTACAGAGACATCTCTTACATCTTTGCAATTACTTTCGACTTTTTTGTGTGTCTGTGGTATTGAGGCTTGAACGTGGAGCTCTGCACTAAGCAGGCAGGTGGTAAACTGCTTGAGCCATGCTTCCACTCCATTTCGGCCCCATCTAGTTTTGAGACGGAGCCTCACTTTGGATTGAGGCCGTGCTATCACACAGTCCTTCTCTGTACGCTTCCTGTTTCGGTGGGGAATGGCAAACACCACACCCAGCGATCTGAAGCTGAGATGAAGCCTTGCACACTGTTTCTTTTTCCAGTCTTCCATGTAGCTATGATGATAGGTACAAACCATTGGCATCTGGCTCAACTTTTAGCTCCACCATGGCAACCACAGCTGATGTTCAAATGTTTTTCTGGTTATTTGGAGATAAGAGTTGACGGATTTGCCTTTCTGGGCTCGCCTTGAACTGCAGCCCTAAGGTCTCAGCCTCCTGAGTAACAAGGGTTGTAAATACGAGGCACTGGTTCCAATCTTTAGACTTTAAAATTGTGTGCTTAAAACTTTTGTATGGTATTAGCTGGGAATGAAGCTCCTTCTCCACAGTGAGCCATTTTATTGCAAACAACTCCTGTCTCTGCATTGCTTTGTGCCACAGCTTTGTCATACATGGAGCGGAGGCAGGACCATCTCTGACTCTTGCAAGATGTCCTGTTGGTCTCTGTCAAAATCTATGCCCACAATCATTCTCCTTTTGTGGCACAATTTTCTCTGGTTAAGTCCACCCTGATCCTGACTTTACATTTCCAAAACTCACTGAGGTGTTTGTGAATCGTTATCTCCGCTCTATAATTTTAGAATTATTATGATGAATTCCTAAGAAACACAGCTGAAATGTTGACTAAGATTGCATTGAATATGTAGATTAAGGATAATTGGAGCATCTACTATATTAGGTTGGTTAATTAGTATATCTACTATATTATTTATACTAATTTATACCAGGGATATGGTATAAATATCCATTTATTCAGAGTACTAATATTTCCTAATTGCTGCTTAAATTTCCATGAAGGTATCGTGTATTTTTTCTAATTCTCTGTTAAGCCTGTGTTTTGGGGAGACCACACTGCGGATGGGTGCTTTTTTCTGGAGCATGTCAGCCCATGGTAGATGCTGGTGGAATGTGCTCCTCTCAGCCATGGACCTTCTGCTTCCGCCCCCGTCCCCAAGCGCACACCAGGCTTTTCGGATGCTCTGCAAAGCCCTCGTCACTGGAGATAAAGTAGCAGCTCCCTGGGGAGTGTGGTTTCGGACATGACGTTGGAACAGACTCTGCCTATTTCTGACCCATGAGGTCTTCTTTGGTCTTCACCTTATTAATACTCCAGGGAGCTCCTGGCTCTGCTTTGCACATCCAAACAACGCACATTGAGAGAGGAAGTCTGTATTAAGCCAGATCCAAAGGAACATAGGCTCAATAGATTCCCTCATTTGTAATAATTAGTATACTCCTAGGATTCTCCTAGCAGAGGATAATAGTGCAAAACCTAGATATATAAAGTCATAGAGGGTAAGGCTAAATGAAAGGATCTCCAGGATATGGAAACAAGAGCTTTATCTTGTGTGATTGTTGTTCTTAATGTACTATGTTATTTCTCTTCTCTTTTGTTGCCCTTTGGTTAATCTCATATTACTGTTAACTGGTATATTGTATACACGTTTATTTGTTTATTTGAAATAGGAAAGGGAAGTGGGGAAACAAGATGACTGGGAGGGGTTGGGGGAGGGAAATGAGGACAAAAACATGAGAAGGGGTATCAAGGTGGGAGAAGTAACGCATCTACTATCTGGTGCATGTAACTGTGACCCCTCCATACATTACAATAAAAAATACTTCTAGGAGGAAAAAAAAGCAAGGAGGATGCTGGTGATGTTGTCTTCTGGCGAAGGACGCAGGCCCTTCCCGAGGAGAGTGCGAGGCACTGTGGTGACAGAGGGAGGAGGAGTCCGGTACCAGCGTCTCAGGACCTAGCCTGGCCTGTCTGGGCAGTACTGTGTCTTCTTGAAGTCTAGCTCCCATAGTGAAGTGTTATTTCGGATTCATAGTCCTCTCCAGAGTACCCTGGCAATTTTCTCAAAGACATAAGGAAATGTGAGGTGGAATGGGACCCCCAGAGGCTGTCCTGTGTCTGGTTTAACTCTCTCCCACCCCAGTTCCACCGTCCGTGGAATTCAGCAAGGAGAGAGCCATTGTGACTGCCACGACTGCTCCCTTGGTGGCTTGTCACGTGCGGTTCCTCCACTTCACCGCCAGCCTTCACATGCTGAGTCCTGTCTCCAGGACCCAGGACGTGACTGTGTGCGAGATGAAGAATTTAAAAGCCTAATGGTATTACAATGAGGTCCAGAGGGTAGGCCTCAGTCCAACCTGATTGGGCCCTGCTGAGAAGAGATGGGGACAAGACACACAGAGAAGTTATGGAAGAGAAGACAGCATCTGCAAGCCAAGGAAGGAGGCTTCTGGAGAGCCTCCCCCCACCCCAACAGCACAGGTATCCCTGCAGACACCACCCAGAGACAATATACCAGTTACTTGAGTCCCATTCTGTGGCACTTTGTCACAGCCACTTTCACTCAAGAAGGACACAAAGTTCAAACTTTCAGCATCTCTCTGCACTCTCCTGGCTCTAGCCTCACCAGTCCTTCAGTACATGCTTGTTTCTTGCTGGGAAATGAAGATCAGAAGGCATCGGAAGGAGAGGGAGGAAACCTGAGAGTCCAGAGGGCAAAGCAGCTCACACAGGCCAGCACCTCTGCCTAGAGCTGCAATAGGAATGTTCTAGAGAATTCTGAAGAAAGAGAAAGTGCAGGCCACATGTATCACAGCACTAGTAGCAGAATGGGAAAGAAGTCCCATAATTTGGCTACCTTGCGGAAGAACCCCAGAATAATCCATAACTTTCAAATCATGCATGATTTTTTGTCATGCCGTCCAACTCTGACCTGCTGAGGATGCAGATTTTCCTTTATTGTGCATGGGAGCATCTATGCTATCTGCTCAGGCAATCTTTACTTCCTTCGTGAACATTGGGCATGATAGATTATCAGAACTATCATACCATTCCTCACTGGTAATCTTTTATCCTGTCTGGCTGCAAGGAAATCACTAGGTTAAGAACATGCAGGCTTGGCACATGTCTGCATCCCAGCATCCCCTGGGGGCTCTCCTGGATAAGGAGGGAGAGGGCTTGCCTATCAGGGCTGGGTCCAGGAAGCCGGGCAGAGCTAAGACCACAAAGGCAGACATCTGGTTAGATGGAATGGCCCCGGGCCCTCCATGGGGTGACACAGATGGACTGAGGACAAGCCAAAAAAAAAATGGGGTTTTCCAGCCCAAGAGTTTGGACACGTGGGTTTTAAGGTCACCTGTTGGGTTTCAAAGGTCACCTGCAGCGTTGGCACTCCAGTCCTGAGGTGGCTGTGTGAAAGCCCGTGTGGCTGCAGGGCCTTGCTTCGTGTACAGGATACAGCAGGCTTGCTGGAGGCAAACCCTGGGAGAATGCTGGCAGAACCATGGACTCCAGGCACCCTGCTACCCAGCCACTGCCTCATGCTGGTTCAGGATGTGGGACTTGGCCCAAAGGGAGAGAAAGAAGTCCAGCCTTTGGCGGTAAAAGGCGCTTGAGAAACGAAGAGGCAGTATTGTTACAGTATCTCACTTTGTTATCTGATATATTGAATCTATTTGTATTGGTTATTTGAAATTTGATAGGGAAGGGGGGAAAACCAAGACGGAGGGTGGGTGGTGGGTGGGGGGGGAGGGTAATGGGGACCAAGACATGTGAAAGGGTATCAATGTATGTGAATTAATGCACCTTCTATCTGGCAAATATCACGTAACTCTTTTATTAATTACAATAAAAAAAAAAGAAACGAAGAGGCAGGTCAATCTATGTGGGGCCTAAGCTGCAGTGTCTGGGGGATTTCGAGTTGACAACAGGGTGTGGGGGCTTGCAGAACGAAGACCCCTGGACTTCCCAAATGTCATGTGTCTGTAGGAGACAGGCTGTGGGCGTTTGCGATGGTACACCACCCTAAACTTTCAGCCTGGGAAACAAGTAATTATTTTAGCAGAAAATGAGAGCTCAGCTTCAAGTTTTCTTGTTTAGGACTTGTTTCTAAACAGCTGAATAATTACTGTCGTCTATTTAAGATTTCCAGATGGTTGCTAAATTTTTCAGCTTTCTTCAAAATTTCTCAGCCTTTTTACACTTGTCTCAGAGATTGCTGTAACATTTCTAATTGGATCATGGTGTTTACAACAAACACTTCCTGAAGGCCGACTCCAAGGAACTCTGCACAAAACCTTCCAGGGCTGGTGGGAGCAGAGAGGAAGCTTTAGGCCTCGGGATTCTTGGAGAAACGTTCCCCCTTGGATACGTGCTACTAAGTCAGTTTTGGCAAATCAGATTTGGATACTGTAAGCTGTGCATCTGAATCTAGATGAATTAGCTAAGTTCATATTTTTTTCCAGTTAAGATGGTAATTTGACTTTAAAATACAAAATAGTAACACTGTTTTTCCACACAAGGACAACTAAAATTTAAAATTTTCTGATCAGGGTGATGTATGGGGGTTACGGTTACATTCGTAAGGTACTGGGTGTATTACTTCTTGAATATTGTTACCCCTTCCATGGTTTTCTCCCACTCAACCTCCTCCCCCACCCCAAATTTTAATTCTTTCGCAGGAAAATCCAATCTTTTTTGAGGATTCTCTAGTTCCTATTTCATCAGGCAGAAAATGGAACAAGAGATTTCTGTGATCCCGGAGTGGCCAGTCCATTCCTGATGCTGTCTTTGTACTATCTGTGATTGTAATGTGGGTTGAGCGGCGCTGACTGTCTCCTCAGTCCACTCTGGCACTCTGCAGTCTCTCCCTGGGTTAGAGGCTACTCTGGCCTCTCACTTTCCAAGCACACTCTCCATTTCCTGCGTTCTCTCCTTTTCATTCCATCTCCATCATTCTTTCCTGAGGCTCCTTATCAAGTGTAAGAGTTCCTGCCTTGGTGTGCCTGTTGCAATCTTCTTTTTCTCCAGAGGGATTCTAATTTGGCTTTGAATTCTAGATATTTATATAGATATGATTCCATTTCTCCTGATAAATTATAATCCTTGATGTCTATGGATGGCATAGATGGATGGAAAATAGAATTAAATAAAAAAATATATAAATACATATATGTTGTATGTATAATGATACAAAGCACAGAGCTCTACATATAGAGACCGATATCTGTAGATATAGGGAAACAGGGAGATAAATATCTAGCTATCTAGCTATAGGTATATAGGTATAGCTGCATGGAACAAAAGATAGAAACCTACACAAAGAGCTAGAAAGATACCTGTAGATATAGGAAAAGAGACAGGGAGACAAATGGCTGTAGTGATAGCTATCTAGCTATACATGCTCAGATATAAAGCACAGATAGATGGCTATACAGAGGATAGGTATCCATAGATAAGTATACAGAACTGTAAATATGTAAAGAGATAAGTATAGATACAAATGTAGAAAGAAAAGAGGAGGGTATAGAGATAGAGGCAGAATATACCTAAATATAGATAGATTTGTAGCTATAGATGGTAGAGAGAGGATAGATGGGTCTATGATAGATAATAGAGGTCTAAATAGATGCAGAGCTCCCTGGCATCAGCTATGCAGATGTGGGCAGACTGACAGGTGCAGACCCTCGGTGCCGCTCAATCTTCCCCTCCTTTCATCTTGGCACAAATGTCACCTCGGAGGGAGGTCTTCCTGCAAATGTAACATCTCTTGCCCACCACTCCTCTGTCCCCCCAAGTTTTTGTGTTTGTGCCCCATAGTTTCTGCCTGTCCCATGAGGTCAGAGGCCCTGTCTGAGTCTGTGCTGCTCTGCTGAGCAGTTAGGGTGGGAAGATGCACAGACAGGCGTGTTCATTGAATGATAGATGTGAATGCAAAAAATGTGGAGACTCATCTGAGGAATCGCTAGACACAAAAAAAAACAAATATTGGTGATAATTATCACTCGGCCTCAGAGGCACCGTTTCCTGTCTCTGTGTGTCTATGTCTCTGTATCTGTCTGTCTCTGTGCCTCTGTCTGTATAGTTGTGTTAAAATGCACACCATAAGCTGGGTAGGTGGCTCATGTCTGTAATCCTAGCTACTCAGGAAGGAGAGATCTGAGGATCGAGGTTCAGAGCTAACCCAGGCACTAAAGTGAGACATTGGAAAACTGCAAGTGGCGCTGTGGCTCAAGGGGTAGGAGGTAGCCTTGAGCTGAAGAGCTCAGCGACAGTACCCAGGCTGAGTTCAAGCCCCACGACAGACCAAAAAATTAAAAAAATAAAGCGCACCTCACCCACACACATAAGCACCAGGTAACCATTTCTAAGCGGTTTGACCTGTGTCTGCAGGGTTGTGGTACTGTCACCGCCACCCTTGACCATCCTGTGTGTGTCCGTTCAGAGTTCCAATAAATTATTTCCCTTGCTGCGTCCACCGGGGGGTGCATCTCTGGGCTCCACGAGAACTCAGAATAAGCCTGCAGGGTAGGTCAGGAGGCTTTACAGGAAACGCAGTGACCCGCGCTCCCTGGTGGATCGGCCTGGGTCATTACTTGGCAGAGCCAGCAGAGGGCGCCAGCAGACCAAGGCCTGCCCAAGTTCCTGGCTTCCAGGAGCCTGTGCTGAGCCAGAGAGAAACAGCAGGGAAGGGAGCCCAGCATTTCCAGAACAAAGGCCGCTTCTGGAAGGAATGCTGAAGCCAAGCAACACTTCAGATGCGAGAGGTAATTTTTTTCATCAATGTTAGTTGGTGTTAGAAATGCTCAAAGAGCAGCAGTCCCCCCTCTCTTCCCACTGGCTTCTTTCCTTGGTTGTGAGCCCAGGTGGTTGGCAGGTTGGGGTCTGTTTTAAGCTGGACAGTATTTTGAAGGTATCTAGGGCCACTCCAGGCGGGCAGAGAGACCGGGGTGAGCTGCCAAATGTGGCACCAAATTAGTTGAGAAAATAAAGAAGTGTGGCTCAGTTCTCACTGTGTTCCTGGGAGGCTGGGGTCTCCAGCACTGGAGGTCCCTGTGCTCTTTGCTGTCCTTACCATACCTGGACCAGAGTCTAAAAACCAGGTTCCCAGCCTGGTCCAGTGATAAATGGGCCCCCGGAACAGTTCTGGTGAACATTTTGAGCTAGACTAAGAGCAAGCAGAAGAATTCTTTAGAAAATAAACCCCGGGTAGTGATAGCTACAGATGTCAGGTAGAAATAGATGTGTTTGGTCAGCTAAGAAATTCAGTGAAAACTGTTATTTTTAAAATTTATCACCTAGAATGAATGTAAAGCACTCTACTTCAGAAAAATGACAAAGTCCCCCCAAATTGAAGGAAAAAAATTCCTGAGACCAAACAATTCCTCCCTGCCCTGCCCCAATCCCCTTTAACAGATGGAAAAACACATTTTCAGTCCCTGATCAGCCAATACTCACCTGTGCCCTCACAGGAACTAAGAAGACAGACAGACCCCCAAGCCCTCTCCTGACTTGCCCTTTATCATATGATTGGGTTTGGACTCAGAGCTTTGTAACTTGCTTGGCTAGTCCTCTACCACTTGAGCCAGGCCCACTAGCTCAGCTTTCTGCTGGTTACCTTTGAAGATGGAGTCCCCATGGACTTTTCCATCCTGGCTGGCTTTGAACCATGCTCCTTCAGATCACAGGTGGCTTTTTTTTTTTTGCCAGTCCTGGGCTTGAACTCAGGACCTGAGCACTGTCCTTGGACTTTCTCAAGGCTAGAGCTCTGCCACTTGAGCCTCAGCACCACTTCCGGCTTTTTTCTATGTATGTGGTACCAAGGAATTGAACCCGGGTCTTTGTGCATGCTAGGCAAGCACTCTACCACTAAGCCAAACTCCCTCCGGTCCCACAGGTGGCTTTTGTAGGATTACAGGTATGGGTTATGGAGGCCTAGTTTGTCAGACATTTTTTTTTTACAATGTGCTTGGTTTAGCTAAAGTCCACTGCAATTTAGCACCCTCTCTCCCCCCACCTCTGACTGAAAAATAGTTTCTGATGCAAATTGGTGGCTTCTGTCTGACTTCCTTGGTCTATGCACTGGGGTTGCTGGCATTTCTTTGACCTCATAGTAAATAATTAGGTGCTCTTGTTACTAGGCAACAGAGCAGACTGAGGCAGAGAGTTCTGGTGTACAGGGTTTCAGGCTAATCTGTCTGGGGATCAGCCTGGAGCAGAGGCCGTCCCTGCTGTCCCTGTCTGGGGACACTGAACCTCCTGCTGTGGTATGGCCCCACTGTCACCAGCAGGGTACAGACCCATGCCACACGCCTGCCATTCACATGCTAGGAGACCCAGTGAAGCCTGGACCCTGGCTGCCGCCCGGGTCCCCAGCCCTGGGGCAGGCTCTCTTCTCTGGCATCCCCATCTCAGTGCAGCCTGCTCTCGGGAGGAGAGTTAGTGGGTGGTTTTGCAGGCCAGACCCCACACTGCTAAGAACACACACAAAGAGTAGAAGTTTTGTCTCATAAATCGGACACACATTTCTTCAGATTCATGATTTTAAAGAATGTTCAACACGTATTGAACCGTAACGGATCTGATGGCATTTCTACATACGCACGTGCTGTGTATCCACTCTTCCTGGATACTCCGCTCTTTCCCTGCACCCTCGGCCCCCTTTCCAGTCCCCAATGGTCCCTCTTCTACTTTCGGGCCATGCTTTTTCTTGTTTTCCTTTCCTTTTATAAAACCGTACATGAGAGAACACATTTGATAACTCTCCTTTCCATGTCGGGCTCACTTCATCAGCACATCCTGCCCAGAGCCCCCCCCCCCTTCCCGCCTTCTTTATGACTGAACCGCACTCTGTCGTGTAGATGGGCCACAGTGTCTGCTCACGGGCCCTGAGGCTGATCTATGGCCGGGCTCTTGTAAACACTGCTACGGTAGCAGGCACGGTCTTGGGTGTGTGACCTGCGTTCCTCTAGGCGAAGGCCCTGGAGTGGCAGGGCTGACTTGGTGTTCTGAGGGATTCCACTCTGACTTCCACAGAAGCCCAGGGTAGGCTGGACCTCCGGCCCCCACAGCTTCTTCTGAGTGTCTGCCTTGAGCCTGTGCAGGAGGTCCGGCCCCTCCCCTGTATGCAGAGGTTCTGAGACACCCCCAGCCCTGTTCTCCACCACGATGCTCCCTCCCCATGCCTGTGGGGTAAAGGGACACCCGCCCAGTGAAAGGTACGGCCAGGTCACCCAGAAGGGAGCCACAGGAATTAAAGAGTGCATTATGATGGTTGGTTGAAAATGCATTCATACAGTGATGTTCTGGGCCACACGCCTTCCCGTCATGTCCATTGTCCTGACACAGGCCGGCCCGAGTGAGGACCAGTGACCGAGGCCCCTTATGGGCCACAAGGGGTGAGAAACAAAGTGAGCTCTGACCTCAGTGAGCGCCTGTCTATAAAGACAGGAGGGGAGCTGCCCAACCCCCAGCTCCTCTGGGGTTCTCCCACAGCCAAAAGCCAGATCCTAGAGCCCAGGGAGGCTTGCGACCCCTCCCTGCTGCAAGTGGGGCCTCGTCAGCCCTCACCACCACACGTGTGGCCTCGCCATCCAGCACCACTGCACACACCCCAGGAATGGGGCAGGGAGGTGCTAAGACGTCTCAGCTCAACGACAGCTGGGTATGAGTATTCTCTGATGTCAGGGATGGAGATGCTGGGGCTGAAGAATTCTCAGTATAGCCTGCTCTCAACAACAGCAGGGAAGCCACCGATCTCCCCAGAGTCGTGGGTCCTGCAAGTATGGTGGCAGCATTGGCTCTGAGATACATCCTGTGTCAAAATGAGACACATGTTGCCAGGACGGGAAGCACGGTTGGGGTCCCCGAGGTGTCAGGGACGCCCTCCTTCTCATCACACGGGGCGTGGTGTCTCTCAGTGACCATGATAGCCGTGCCTCGCCACTCCAAGCTCGTGGTGAGGATGCAGTTCTCTGGGGGTTATCACACACTAAACACAAGACTCCTGGGCAGCCGGGCTGGCAGAGTGTGCCCAGAGTCTCCCTCTCCCTCTCCCTCTCTCTCTTTTTTGGGTAAAAGCCACACCACACTGTTTGCTCAGACATGAGACTCAGCCCTGTGCAGCGAGCTGAGGAGATGAACTGAAGATGGACCTCGGTGCTGGGCCCCGTTCACCTCGTGCACAGCCCACCGCACGGGGAATCCTGACTGCTGGCTTCTGTGGGCGAGCGGGAACCCGCCTGGGTGAGGTCTTCACAGAACCATCTTTGGACTGAACCCACTTCTGCATAGGCTTGGAGCTGGCCTGTGGGCACCAGGCATGCACACAAAGGAGGTTTACATCCTGCAAGCTCCCTTCCCCCCTGCCTGCTTTTCTCAGCTCTGATTTCCTTCCCTCAGGAGCCCATCAGCAGGCTTGGCATCATCTGAGCAGAGCAATGTCTGTTAAATTAGATTCACCAAGGCCTTAGCAGCTAAATCCGCGTCCGGTCCTGCCATAGACGAGACCTTGGGCTATGGCCAACTTGCTGAAGCTGGTCACGCAGGGACAGAGCTAGACCTCGGAGAGGTCTGCGCATGGGCGTTGGGGAATCCTCTGCTAGGAGAGAGGTAGGAGGTGAGGGCATCTGGGCAGATGCTGGGGCGGCTGTGGACCTGTGACCTGCTGCCTCTGGAACCTTAGTGCTGCAGATCTGGCGAGCAAGACCTGAATCCCAAGGGGCCAGGAAGCTGCCTCAGAATAACCCAGCACAGACACCCAGGGCACCAGTGGCCTGAGGCCCAGCTCTTACTGCTCCTCCTATTTGTGTGGGGGCAGGGCCACCTTTATCACCTAGGCTTCCCCACGTCCTCAGCTGAACAGGGTGATTGCTGGGTCTCTCAGAGACTTTTGGGTTTTTTAATTCCCCGGAAAATGTCTGCTCCCTGCACAATGGCCTTGTCCTGTTCTCTTCTCCACTGAAGCCTTTCTGTTCCAACACTGTTTCCTGGCAGACGCCACAGACAGAATGCAAATGTGAGCCAGGACCCAAACCTCCTTCTGCAGCCTTAGCCTGGGGCGGGGAAGGGCTGTCACCCCTTCCAGATGGAGAATTGCCTTCAGCTCCCAGCTTCTCTCACAGTCAGGAATGGAGCGTTGTCTTCCATTAGCTCCAAAGATGAGACAGAGCTAAGGACCGTGTCTAGAAATGCTCCTATCTTTAAAGAATCACTATCTTCAAAGACTGCCACCAAAACTCAGTGGTTGGGCTGCATTTACTTTGGGTGGTCAGAGTGCAGGCTCAGCACCGCCCTGTGTGTCAACTTGGGAACCAGGGACTATTTTAGAAGGCTCGGCTCAGTGTAATTACAGGAGTCACTGTGTAATTGCCACGTAGTTTATTTTGTGGTAACTATGCAATTAACTTGTCTTACTTCTCCAAGTGGAAAATACTATAATTCTAATACAAATGCATTGGATGTTAGTTTCCTCAACCATACTTTAAAAAAAAATCTATATTTTAAAGGCCTCTTTTGCATTCTTTTCCTTTTCCTTCCTTCAAATAACATATCTGATTTAGTCCATTCTTCCGCTTCTGTTTTCTTTTTCTTTGTAGATCAAAGAAAGGTACGATTGCTAAAATTACATTGGACAACCCCAAATTATTAAGAAATCTATTGGGACACAAAAAACACCAGTGGTGGTGAAACAGTCCACAGTGAGCACAGGGCAGCGTCTGTGTGTGAAGACTCTGGAGGCCGGACAGAGCCAGCAAAGGAGGGCTCGCCTGTGCTTCTCAGTGAGTGAGAATTGGGCCCAGGAGGACATTTGCTTGAGGGGATCCTGTTTTCTGTTGTGACAGTGAGGCTAGCATCTGGAAACTCTTCTAGGAGAGTAGGGGGACAGATAGAATTGGGGATTAAAGGCCTTAAAGTATAGGAAGAATGTCAATGCTAATTACAGCCTAGAGGCATGTTGGAAGTACTAACATTGGGTTTTTCTTTTTTTTCTCATCATTTTGCTGGTTTCTTCCTGCAGGACCATCTTGGATGGTATCTATATCACCTATTGAAAGGACTGAATTATTAATTTGTCAAAACAAACCAATTTCTAGGTCAAGTTCTGGGCTTCAAGGTGAGCCGTAGGCATAATTTACACTCATCTAATCTAATCAACCCATCTGTCCATCCACCTATCCAAGCATCCAAAGCTCAGAGGGAGACAAGAAGACCAGCTTTAGCCGTGAGCCTCCTGAGGACAGCAGAGGAGGAGGAGTCAGGAGGAACAAGGAGTGGAATTCAGCAAGAGAGCCACTCAGGAGGCTGAGATCTGAGGAGAGCAGTTCAAAGCCAGTCCACACAGGAAAGTCTATGAGACTCTTATCTCCAACTAAACACCCCCAAGCTGGAAAAGGTGGTAGAGTGCCAGCTTGAGCAAAAAAAAGCCCAGGGACAGTGCCCAGGCCCTGAGTTCAAATCTCAGGATGGACAGAAAAAGTTTGGCAGGAGAGGCGCTGGACGGCGTATGCAGGTGGGCCATGCCAGCAGTCATGTGTGTCTTGCGGAGATCCCACACGACCTGGCGCACAGAGAGCTCTCCAGGGTGCTGGAGGCACTGCAGAGCCTGGAGCCTTGTAGCGTGGGACCCAAAACAGATCCGGTGGCCTGTGAGCCATCATGTCATGGCTTGCACATGGCACAGGAGGGCATGTGGGTTTTTACTGTGGTTTGCTGGGTTCTTTCCCATAGGATGGGAAGGCTTGTCAGGAGTTCACACCCAGAAAAGGTGTGAGAGGACGCTAGGTTTTTAGAGCCCAGAACAAGGCGAGCATCTCTTTTCTAATCCCTGTGCACTTGACCATGTCTGGAAGCTGGTTGGGGAATCTAGGGAAGCCAGGGAAATGGATGGACCTACAACAAATCCTGTTTGGTGAGGGAGTCACTTAACAAATCCTGTTACGTGAGGCAACGGTGCATGCGTTCTCCCGTGTGTGGAAGCTGGGTCTAAAGTGCCCTGCGTGAGGGTAAATTACACAGGACTCGAGGCACACCCTGTGAGACCAAAGGAGGCCGCTCTTAGGGGAGGAACACAAAGGCGCAGGGCCACTGTGCCTCGGAGCAGATAAGTAAGATTTCTTGAAATGAACTCCAGGAACTGAAAACAAGAGGTTTCTTTTCTTTTTGTCCTGTTTGTTCATTTATCTGTTTGGGGTAGGCACAGGGATGGAGGGACACGAGCGAACAAATGCAGCCTGGTACTCTCTAGACACTACATTGAACATAAACTCTACAGCTAGTGAGCAGGAGAGAGCAAGGGAAGGCGTGGCTTGTCCACAAAGAAATGTGCTCTTCACTGACTTATGAGATGGTAACTCCTCTGTACATCACCTTTGTAATAACAATTTTAAAAACATTAGGAAAAAGAATTTGAAAGCGCCCCAAACCCAGAGATGCCATTATTCAGATTGATGATCTACTAAATATCTTCCAACACACAAAGCAGCTCCTCGCTCGCAGCCTTTCCTATAGCTGCACTGCACACACACACACACAGACACATAGATACACACATAGACACATAGACAGACACATAGACATAGACTCAGACATAGACAGACACACACACATACACACACAGACAAATACACACAGACACACACACAGACATATAGACACATAGATACACACACAGACACACACAGACACATAGACATAGATACAGACACAGACAGACAGACACACAGACAAACATACATAGACAAACTCAAACATATAGACACATACACATACAGACACATACATAGACTTGCAGACAGACACATAGACATAGACACAGACACAGACAGACAGACACACAAACACACATACACACAGACACACAGACAAACACACACAGACACACACAGACATACAGACACACAGACACACAGACAGACACATAGACATAGACACACAGGCAGACAGACACACACACACACAAACACACACAGACACACAGACATATAGACACATAGATGCACACACAGACACACAGACAGACACATAGACACAGACACAGACAGATATACAGACAGACACACACACACACAGACACACACACACAGACACACACACACACACACACACACACACACACTCTGCCCAGCTCAGCGGGGCATTCTGTCTTGAAGCCAGGAGACCCTGTTCTCTCACTCGGCATCTGGCCCACTTTCTCTGAGGTGGAGGGAAATGCTCTGAGAAGCAGTGTGTGAAAAGCTACGGGCTTGGCTGGGACAGGGGACATGCTGCTTGGAAGATGGTGAAGTCATTAGATGGGGATGACTCTATTCTGTGGTGGAAGAATAGGAAGAATTATCCTGTCATCCTGGGGCGATTAGCCTGTGAATATTGTGGCAGCGTGTTATGTTTTGTTGTGTAACATGGAAGGGATCCAGCACGTCTCCTGGTACCATGCCTGCCTGGAACCAGGAGTGTGAGGTGACAGGCACAGGAGGTAACGTCCAGGAGGAGGTGACACAGGGACCAGGCTCACCCTGAGCTCCCCACCGAGGAAGACTAAACAGGAAGCTTGGCAAGTGCTGACCACTCACCTGACAGTGGGATGTGGAAACAACTTCTCTGTCTTTTAGAAGCATATCATGTCAAACATGGGGTCCTGCTCCAAGCCAGATTATCCTCTGCCACCAAGAAAATGCTGGCCCTGGACAAGACCCCAAATGTAATTTTCTCTTTCTATACCTTTCTATATTCTAATCTTCCTTTAAAAGTTTGATTAAAATATATAGACCTTCTTAGAATTACAGAACAATATAGACGCAAACACAGCCATAATGGGAGACTTCAATACACCACTCTCACCAAATGACAGGTCAACTAGACAAAAGATAAGCAAAGACACCACCGACTTAACTGACACCATAGCCCAGCTGGGCTTAACAGATATACACAGAGTCTTCCATACAACGGCGAAACTTTATACATTTTTCTTAGCAGCACATGGAACACACTCCAAAATAGATCATATAATAGTTCATACAGAAAACTTAAGTAGATACAAGATGACTGATATAATCCCATGCATTCTATCTGATTACAGTAGAATCAGACTAGTTCTGAACAACACAGTAAAAGGTAAAAAACATTCAAACACTTGGAAGCTGAACAACACACTTCTGAATAACTCCTGGGTTACAGATCAGATCAAAGAAGAAATTCAAAACTTTCTTGAATGTAATGACAATCAAGAGACATCACAAAGGAACTTATGGGACACAGCAAAGGCAGTTCTAAGGGGCAAATTTATCACATTAGAAGCCCATATTAAAAAGACAGAAGAA
Organism: Megascapheus bottae; assembly: GCF_031878675.1. Classification (NCBI taxonomy): domain Eukaryota; kingdom Metazoa; phylum Chordata; class Mammalia; order Rodentia; family Geomyidae; genus Megascapheus; species Megascapheus bottae. The sequence goes on along the minus strand of NC_143509.1, from coordinate 102,586,061 downwards.
GAGCATGTAAATAACCTAAAAAAGAAATTGAAGTACCTAGAGGAACAAGAAAAAGTTAATTCTAAAAGAACTAGAAGGAAATAAGAAAAAATTGGAAATATCAGAGATTGAAATAAGATCTACTATACATAAAATTAATAGATCAAAAAGTTGGTTCTTTGAAAGAGTCAACAAAATTGACAGACCCCTGTCAAGCATAATCAAAAAGAGGAGAGACTCAAATAAACAAGATTAGAGACCCCACGGGAACAATCACGACTGATATCCAAGAAATTCAGTCCATTATGAATATGTACTACCAGGGCCTATATGCAAAGAAACGGGAAAATCTAGTAGAAATGGATGATTTCTTAAATAAATATAGGCTACCCGCGTTGAACAATGAAGAGGTAAACAAATTGAACAAACGAGTTTCATACAATGAAATTGTGAAGCAATCAGGGAAATGCCAACCAAAAAGAGCCCAGGTCCAGATGGTTTCACTGCGGAATTTTACAAGACATTTAAAGATGAAGTAACACCTATACTCTTGAAATTCTTCTGAGAAATAGAAGCAGAAGGAGCAATACCAAACTCATTTTATGAAGCTAATATTACACTCATCTCCAAACCAGGGGAAGACCCAACAAAAAAGAAAACTACACACTTATCTCTCTTATGAACACAGACGCAAAACTCCTCAATAAAATACAAGCCAACAGAATCCAGAAACAAATGTAAAAAATTATACACTATGATCAAATAGGCTTCATCCAATAGATGCAGGGCGGTTTAACACTTGCAAATCAATTAAAGTAATACATCATACCAATAGAACTAAGGATAAGAATCATGTGATAATTTCTCTGGACGTAGAGAAGGCATTTGACAGAATAAAACATCCATTCATATTGAAAGTGCTAGAAAAAATAGGAATAAGAAGTACATTCCTTAAAATAATTAAAGCCATATGTGACAACCTACAGCCAGTATTATACTAAATGGTGAAAGACTGGAACCATTTACCTTAAAATCAGGAACTGGACAGGGATGCCCACTCTCTCCACTTCTCTTCAATATAGTGCTGGAACCCTTAGCCAGAGCAATAAGGCAAGAGAAGGACATCAAAGGGATCCACACAGGGAAAGAAGAAATTAAACTATCCCTATTCACAGATGACATGATCCTCTACTTGAGTGACCCAACAAGCTCCACTCCCAAACTCCTTGAATTAATAAACCACTTTAGCAAAGTGTCAGGATACAAAATTAACCTGCAAGAGTCAGTAGCTTTCTTTCTTTTTTCTTTTTTTTCCATATATTTTTATTGTAATTAATAGAAGGGTTACATTATATTCACCAGATAGAAGGTGCATTAATTCACACACATTGATACCCTTTCTCATGTCTTGGTCCCCATTACCCTTCCCTCCACTCCCACCCCTCATCTTGTTTTCCCCCTTCCCTATCCAATTTCAAATAACCAAATACAAATATATCCAATATATCAGATAACAAAGTGAGATACTGAAACAATATGAGATAACCAAGGGACAGCTTAAGAGATGAGAGACAACATAGTACATTAAGGACAACAATCACTCATTATATGGCTTTTGTTTCTATATCCTAGAGGTCCTTTCATTTAGAGTCATACTATAGGGCCTTTTGTATCAAGGTTTTGCTCTATTGCAAATCTCTGCTAGTAGAGCCCAAGGTTTCTACTGATTATGACAAATGAGGGAAACCATTGAGCCTAAGTTCCTTTGAGTCTGGCTTACTTCACTTAATATGATTTTTTCTAAGTCTTTCCATTTCCTAACAAATGGGGCGATGTCATTCTTTCCGGCAGCAGCATAGAATTCCATTGTATACAAATACCACATCTTGTTGATCCACTCATCAACTGAGGGACATCTGGGCTGGTTCTATATCATTTCTATGGTAAATAGTGCTGCAATGAACATCACTGTGCTGGTGGATTTAGTATGTCCTTGTTTCTGGACAATTGGGTAAATGCCTAGTAATGGAATTGCTGGGTCATAGGGGAGTTCTATGTTTAGTCTTTTGAGGCACTGCCACACTGCTTTCCATAGTGGTTGAACGAGTTTGCACTCCCACCAACAGTGTAGTAGTGATCCCTCCTGGCCACATCCCCTCCAGCATCTGTTGTCATTCATTTTCCTGATCCTGGCCATTTTAACTGGAGTGAGGTGGAATCTTAGAGTTGTTTTGATTTGCATTTCTTTTATGACCAGAGATGTTGAGCATTTCTTCATGTGTCTATAGGCCATTTTTGTTTCTTCTTCAGAGAAGACTCTCTTTAAGTCTCTGGCCCATCTTTTAATGGGATGGTTGTTACTTTGGAGATTAGTTTGGGAGTGATTCAATATTTTGAGTTGTTGATATATTTTAGATATGAGGCCTTTGTCCGTTGTTTGGTTGGTGAAGATCTTCTCCCACTCTGTAGGCTTCCTAATTAATTTACTAGCTATGTCCTTTGCCATACAAAAGCTCTGCAGTCCCGCTTATCCAGCCTTTCTCTGATTTGTTGTGATTCTTGGTCCTTATTAAGAAAGTTTCAAGACTCGGGTTCAATTCCTCAGTACCACATAGAAAAAAAGCCAGAAAAGGTGGTGAGGCTCAAGTGGTAGAGCTCTAGCCTTGAGAAAGTCCAAGGACAGTGCTCAGGCCCTGAGCTCAAGCCCAGGACTGGCAAAAAAAAAAAAGTTTGGCCGGGAGTTTGGCCTAGTGGTTAAAGTGCTTGCCTAGCATGCATGAAGACCCGGGTTCGATTCCTCGGTACCACATACATAGAAAAAAGCTGGAAGTGGTGCTGAGGCTCAAGTGGTAGAGCTCTAGCCTTGAGAAAGCCCAAGGACAGTGCTCAGGCCCTGAGCTCAAGCCCAGGACTGGCAAAAACAAACAAACAAACAAACAAACAAACAAAAAAAAGAAAGTTTCGACCTGTGCCAAGGAGGCCTAGTGTATCTCCTTTCCTTCTTGTAAAGTTTTCAGTATATTTGCTTTTACCTCCAGGTCTTTGATCCATTTGGAGTTAATTCTAGTGCAGGGTAACAAAGAAGGATCCAGCTTTAGTTTTCTGCAGGTGCTTAATCAATTCTGCCAGCACAACTTGTTGAAGAGGCTGTCTTTCTTCCATTCTTTTTTTTTTTCCAGATTATAGACATTCTAGTTAAATGTAGCTTTATTTTTATTTTTTGCATTTTTTATTGTAATTAGTAAAAGGGTTACATGATATTTGCCAGATAGAAGGTGCATTAATTCACATACATTGATACCCTTTCACATGTCTTGGTACCCATTTCCCTCCCCCCCCCCACCCCCCACCCGTCTTGGTTTTCCCCCCTTCCCTATCAAATTTCAAATAACCAAATACAAATAAATTCAATATGTCAGATAACAAAGTGAGATACTATAACAATATGAGATAACCAAGGGACAGCAAAGGAGATGAGAGACAACATAGTACATTAAGGACAACAATCATTCGTTATATGGCTTTTGTTTCAATATCCTGGAGGTCCTTTCAATTAGCTTCATACTATACGGCCTTAGGTATGAAGATTTTGCTCTATTGCAGATCTCTGCTAGTAGAGCCCAAGGTTTCTACTGATTATGACGAATGAGGGAAACCATTGAGCCTAAGTTCTTTGAGTCTGGCTTACTTCACTTAACATGATTTTTTCTAAGTCTTTCCATTTCCTAACAAATGGGACGATGTCATTCTTTCTGACAGCAGCATAGAATTCCATTGTGTACAAATACCACAACTTGTTGATCCACTCATCAACTGAGGGACATCTAGGTTGGTTCCATATCTTTGCTATGGTGAATAATGCTGCAATGAACATTGTTGTGCTAGTGGCTTTAGTATGCCCTTGTTTCTGGATGGTTGGGTAAATGCCAAGTAGTGGAATTGCTGGGTCATAGGGGAGTTCTATGTTTAGCCTTTTGAGGCACTGCCACACTGCTTTCCATAGTGGTTGAACGAGTTTGCACTCCCACCAACAGTGTAGTAGTGATCCCTCCTGGCCACATCCCCTCCAGGATCTGTTATTATTCGTTTTCCTGATCCTGGCCACTCTAACTGAAGTGAGGTGGAATCTTAGAGTTGTTTTGATTTGCATTTCTTTTATGACCAGAGATGTTGAGCATTTCTTCATGTGTCTATAGGCCATTTTTGTTTCTTCTTCAGAGAAGACTCTCTTTAAGTCTTTGGCCCATTTTTTAATGGGATGGTTGTTACTTTGGAGATTAGTTTTGGAGTGATTCAATTTTTTGAGTTGTTGATATATTTTAGATATGAGGCCTTTGTCCGTTGTTTGGTTGGTGAAGATCTCCCACTCTGTAGGTTTCTTAATTAATTTACTAGCTATGTCCTTTGCCATACAAAAGCTCTGCAGTTTAATGCAGTCCCACTTATCCAGCCTTTCTCTGATTTGTTGTGATTCTTGGTCCTTATTAAGAAAGTTTCGACCTGTGCCAAGGAGACCTAGTGTATCTCCTATTCCTTCCTGTAAAGTTTTCAGTGTGTCAGCTTTTACCTCCAGGTCTTGATCCATTTGGAGTTAATTCTAGTGCAAGGTGACAAAGAGGGATCCAGCTTTAGTTTTCTGCAGGTGCTTAACCAGTTCTGCCAGCACAACTTGTTGAAGAGGCTGTCTTTCTTCCATTCTATTTTTTTGGCTCACTTGTCAAAGATTAGGTGGCCATAGGTCTGTGGTTTAATATCTGGGTCCTCAGTTCTATTCCATTGGTCTTCAGGCCTGTTCTTGTGCCAGTACCAAGCTGTTTTGATAATTATAGCTCTGTAATAAAGCCTAAAGTTTGGAATTGAAATTCCTCCGGCGCTGTTCTTTCTGCTAAGAAGTGTTTTTGCTATACGGGGTCTTTTATTATTCTATATGAAATTTTGGATTGCCTCTTCTATTTCTTTAAAGAATGCCATTGGGATATTGATGGGTATTGCATTGAATTTGTAGATAGCTCTTGCAAGATTGTCATTTTCACAATGTTGATTCTTCCAATCCAGGAGCATGGGAGGTTTTTCCATTTCCTTAGTTCTGCTTTAATTTCCTTTTTTAGGGTTTTAAAGTTTTCGTCAAAAAGGTCCTTTACATTCTTAGTTAAGCTAATTTCTAGGTACTGTATTTTCTTTGAGGCTATTGTGAAAGGAGTTTCTTTCCTGATTATTGCCTCATTCCTCTCACTGTTGGTGTAAAGGAAGGGAGTTGATTTTTGAGGGTTGATTTTATAGCCTACTACTCTTCCAAAGTTTTGAATCAGCTCAAGGAGCTTGGGAGTAGAGACTATAGGATTCTTTAAATACAGAATCATGTCATCTGCAAAGAGGGATAGTTTTAATTCCTCTTTCCCTACTTGGATCCCCTTTATGCTTGCTTCTTGCCTTATTGCACTGGCTAGGAATTCTAGTACTATGATGAGTTGTTGATGAGTTGTTGTAGACGGTTGGCCAGTATTTTGTTGAGAAGTTTTGCATCGATGTTCATCAAAGATATAGGTCTATAGTTCTCTTTCTTTGATGAATCTCTGTCTGGTTTGGGGATGAGGGTTATACTGGCTTCATAGAATGAGTTTGGTAAGGAACCTTCATTTTCAATTTCCTTGAAGAGCTTGAGGAGTATTGGTGTGAGCTTTGAAGACCTTATAGAATTCAGCTGTGAGTCCATCTGACCCTGGGCTTTTCTTAGGTGGAAGTTCTCTAATTGCCATTTCTATTTCAGAGCTTGAAATAGGCCTGTTGAGTTGGCTTAGTTCTTCTTGGTTCAGTGTGGGTATGTTAATATTGGCTAGGAATTCATCCATTTCATCTAGATTCTCAAATTTGTTGGCGTAAAGGTTTGAGAAGTATTCCCTCATGATATTCTGGATCTTGGTAATTTCTGCCGTGATATTACTATTTTCATCTGCGATTTTGTTTATTTCGATATGCTCTCTTCTTTTTTTGGTAAGATTTGCTAAGGGCTTGTCAATTTTGTTAATTCTTTCAAAGAACCAACTCCTTGTTTTGTTGATTCTTTCTATAGTTTTTTTTGGATTCCAAATCATTTAATTCTGCTTTGATTTTAATAATTTGCTTTCTTCTACTGGGATTGGGGTTGGTTTGTTGCTCTTTTTCCAGGAGCTTAAGGTGAGACATTAAGTTGTTGGTTTGCAATTTTTTTCCAACTTGTTGTTGTAGGCACTCAGCGCTATAAATTTTCCTCTGAGTACTGCCTTTGCTGTGTCCCAAAGGAGTTGGTATTTTGTGTGCTCCTTACTGTTAAATTTCATAAACTGTTGGATTTCTGTTCTGATCTCTTCGATGACCCATTGGTGATTCAACAATGTGTTGTTCAGTCTCCATGAGTTACAGGGTTTTCGTTGGTGGAGATGTGTGTTCAGTTCCAGTTTGATGCCTTTGTGGTCTGAGAGTGTGCATGGAATAATTTCAGTGTTTCTGAATCTGTCCAGGTTTGTTTTATGGCCTAAGATGTGATCTATTTTGGAAAATGTTCCATGTGCTGCTGAGAAAAACGTATATTGTGTTGTTGCTGGGTGGAATATTCTGCAGATGTCTGTTAGATCTAGTTGGTCTATATAGTTATTCAGTTCTAAGTTTTCTCTGTTGAGTTTTTGCCTTGTTGATCTGTCCATAGGTGAGAGTGGTGTGTTAAAGTCACCGGCAATCACTGTATTTCGATCTATGTATGGTTTCAGTGTAAGTAAACTTTGCTTGATGAAGTTCGGAGCTCCGGGATTGGGTGTGTAAATATTTAGGATCGTTATGTTTTCCTGGAGGAAAGATCCCTTTAGTAGTATGTAGTAACCTTCTTTGTCTTTTCTTACTAATTTTAGTTTGAAGTCTATTTTATCTGATATGAGGGTGGCAACTCCAGCCTGTTTATGGGGGCCATTAGCTTGATAAAGTTTATTCCAACCTCTCACTTTCAAAAGATGATTGTTTTTTTGGCTAAGATGTGTCTCTTGAAGACAGCAGAATGATGGCTCTTGCTTTTTGATCCAACTAGACAGCCTATGCCGTTTAATTGGAGAATTAAGTCCATTGATATTGAGAGTTAGGATTGAGAGATATTTATTAGTTCCTACCATTTTTAAAAGCTTTTAGTAGGGCCTGTGTCTTGACAGTTCTTGTGGTCCTTAGATGGTATGCTGTTTAGGTGCCATTTCTTTCCCTATATTGCATTTATTTTGGTTTTCTATGTATAGAACATCTTGGAGAATTCTCTGTAGTGTTGGTTTTGTTGTGACATATTGTTGCAGCTTTTCCCTGGAATGGAATGTTTTTATTGTTCCCTCAGTTATGAATGAGAGCTTAGCTGGGTACAGTATTCTTGGTTGGTAGTTATTTGACTTAAGGGCATGACATATATGCTTCCAGTCACTTCGTGCTTGCATGGTCTCTGCTGAGAAATCTGGGGTTATTCTGATTGGTTTTCCTTTATAGGTTACTGAACCCTTTTCCCTGGCTGCCTTTAGGATCCTTTTTTTGGTTTCTATTGATCCAGTTCGGATTACGATGTGGAGGTGAGATGTTCTTTTCTGGTCAGGTCTGTTTGGGGTTCTAAAAGCTTCTTGTATCTGGATGGATGGGCCTGCCTTTCTGGATATTTGGAAAATTCTCTGAGATGATTTCCTGAAGTATATTTCCAATACCATTGACCTCTTTCTCCACGCCCTCCTCAATATCAATTAGCCTTAAATTAGGCTTCCTAATTGTATCTTGGACCTCCTGAAGCGCTCTCTCATTTTTCCTAGATTTGGATTGACTCATTTTCTGTTCTCTCTCTATAATAACTAAATTATCTTCAGCCCCAGAAATTCTCTCCTCTGCATTGTCTAACCTGCTATCAAAGCTATCTACTTTATTTTTCATCTCCCTTGCTTCTAATTGCTCATTTTTGATGCCTTGCATCTCTTCTTTTAATCATGTATGGATTTCTTTAGCTCCTTGATTTCCATTTGAGTGGTTAGCTCAGTAGCTTTATTTTCTTTGAACATTTGCTGGAGTTCGGTCACCTTTTTATTTGTGGATTCTATGAATTCATCCATCTTTCTTTGAAAAACCTTTATTATGGCCTCCTTTATGGCTTCTTCTTTTTCACTTATCACCTTGTTTATGGTTTCCTCTTGTTCAGCTATGGCTTCCTCCCTTATCTCTTTCTTTATATTTTCACATTTTTCATTAATGATGTTTACCAATTGCATTTGTATAGCACTTGGAAGACTCTCCTCTAGGTTTGCCAGTGACTGTTCCATTGTCTGTTTACATTGTGTGTGGGATGTTGTTTCTTGATTTGACATTTTTCTTGAGTTTCTTTTTCTGCCCATTTGAAAATGGGAGCAAGATTAATACTAAACACGATTATAGTTTTTCAGATATAACCAACCTAGACCTCTGTAGCTGGCAGACACTAGATGTTCACAAGTTTTGATTGGTGTTATCACTCTTTTTGTGCAGTTACCAACCAGTCTAATACATCCACTGATAAGCGATTTATACCCAAAACAATAAGCCTCTCAATCCAATCTCTATTGTCTTTAAGTCCCTCTGAGCCTAGAGAATAATTAAACACCTAGATATACAATGTTGCTCAACAGCCATCAAGTGTAGATCCATGCAGTATAAGGGTTGAAAGGCGAACAGAGGTCCAGAGATAGAAAAATAGAATGAGAGAGGTCAGGGGAGGTACAAGAGGATTAATGTAGGAGTGTAAGAATATTGTAGTAATGAAGAAAAGGTATAGCGTAAGGATAACTGACCTAAGTTGGTAAGTAGGTAGCGTATTTGAGTACAAAGTTTGGAGAGTATTAGAATAAAACTTATGTGTTGCTGCACGACTAGCTCTTAGCCCAACCAGTGGCCTCACAGTGGACCATGGGATGGATCTGGGAGCTTCCGTCTGAGCGCGGTTGGTAGACGTTTTCCTGTGCTGCTTCCAGGGGCGGCCCCAAGCCAAGGGTCTGGGGATTGAGAGTTTCAGGGGCTCTCAGCAGGACCAGCAGGAGGCCCCTCTGTTCCCAGGGGCGGGGCCCAGCTGAGGACGTGGGCTCCAAGGGCGGAGCTGCGCGTTTTTGATTCTCAGAAGGGGAGCTTGGCTGCTGGTCGGGCCTTCAGATCCCTGTTGTGTTTCCACTGCTTTGTCAGAGTCTGTGACTGTGGGGGGCCCCTCAGTGCTGTCTTGCTCAGGATTCCCAGCTGGAGGATGCCCCGCTCAAGAATTGAGGGGGGGGCAGATGCTGGCTCCTATTTTCCCGCACCCCCTACCCACTGTTGTAAGGCAGGGTCCCCACGCCCTCCACTCTCCAGATCCAGTGGCCTGGGAGAGGAGCCTGGTGGGCGGGTGGGAGCTGGGACAGCTCCGCCTCCCCTGGTGGGGTGCTGAGTCTTAGGGTCCGCCCGCTTGTCAGTCTCCAGTCAGAGGGCTGGGGGTTAAGCCCGTTGGGCGGGTGGGAGTTGGGACAGCCCCGCCTCCCTTGGTGGGGTGCTGGGTCTTAGGTAGCCCGCCTGTCAATCTCCAGTCAATGGCCTGAGGGAGGGGGCTGTTGAGGGGAGGGACAGGATTCTAAATTCCTTGCCCCCTGCTCCCGCCAGTCTTTCTCGGGCGGGGTGTTGGGGTCTGAGTTAAGTTCTATTGCTTGGCACCCGCTCCGCTTTCCCGATGTGTTTGGGGATGCGCTGTATTACTCACGCCTCTGCGTCCGTCTGCGGGAGCTCCACGGTGGTGGGGAGTCTTTCACTCCCCTCGGGTCTCCGCCGCCACCTGTGTTCTGCGTCTGGGTTCCGCTGCTTGTTGTTCTGGTTCCGCGTCTGGGTTCTGCTGCTTCCGCCGTTCGCTGGCCCAGTTCTGTGCTGGTTTCTGCAGCCGTTGGGCTCCCAGCCTGGTGCCCTCCACTGCCGCCGCTTTTCGCGGCTTGGTCCGGCGCCAGCTGCCGCTTTTCTCGGCTTTCCGCGGCTTTCGCGGCTTGGATCCGGCGGCGAGAGGTGGGGGAGGGGTCCTCGCGTTAGAATTCTTTGAGAAAGTTGGATGTGAGCTTTCTCTGGATTTCTTTTCCGGTTTGAGTCCTTCTCCGTTGCTTCTTGAGTTTGTTGTTGTGGATTTCTTAAGGTAGTTGGCTCGTGGGACTCCCTGGTTCTCTCTTTTTGTGAGAGAGAGCTAGGCAGTGTCCCTACTGTCTCGGCGCCATCTTCCTTCCTTTCAGTAGCTTTCTTGTACGCCATCAATACACAAACAGAAGGCCAAATCAAGAAAATGATCCCATTCGCAATAGCCCCAAAAGAATACCTAAGAATTATTATTATTATTATTTTTTTGCCAGTCCTGGGCTTGAACTCAGGGCCTGAGCACTGTCCTTGGATTTTCTCAAGGCTAGAACTCTACCACTTGAGCCTCAGCACCACTTCCGGCTTTTTCTATGTATGTGATACCGAGGAATCGAACCCGGGTCTTCATGCATGCTAGGCAAGCACTCTACCACTAGGCCAAACTCCCGGCCCCATCCTAAGAATTATTTTAACCAAAGATGTAAAGGAATTATTTAATGAAAACTATAAAAGCTTAATGAAAGTAATTAAAGAGGACACCAGGAAATGGAAAGACATCCCATGCTCATGGGTAGGGAGAACCAATATAGTGAAAATGGCTATACTGCCAAATTTGATATACAGATTCAATGCAATCCCATCAAAATCACAAAGACATTCTTTACTGAAATAGAAGATACAACCCAAAGGTTCATATGGAACAAGAAAAGATCTAGAATAGCTAAAACATTTCTAGGCAAAAAGAGCAATGCAAGTGGTATTACAATACCAGACTTCAAACTCTACTCTAGAGCCATAATAACAAAAACAGCATGGTATTGGCACAAAAGCAGACCAGAAGAACAATGGAATAGAATAGAAGATCCAGAAATAGAACCACATACCTATAGGCAACTTGTATTTGACAAAGGAGCCAAAGATATACAGTGGAACAAACACAATCTATTCAATTATTGGTGCTGGCAAAACTGGGCAGCCACACGCAGAAAACTAAACATTGACCCTAGCCTTTTGCCATGCACAAGCATTAACTCAAAGTGGATCAAAGACCTCAATGTCAGTCCAGAAACCCTGAAACTGTTACACAATAGAGTTGGAGAGACATTGGAGCTCATAGGCACAGGCAAAAACTTCCTGAATAGAATCCCAGGGTCACAACAGATTGGAGAGAGACTCAGTAAATGGGACTAAAATAAAACGTTTCTGCACAGATAAAAGCATAGTCGAAAAAGTAGAGAGACGGCCAACCAACTGGGAAAAGATATTTACCAATAATACAGCAGACAAATGCTTAATATCCAGTATCTACAGGGAACTCAAGAAACTAATCCACCCCCCTCCAAACCCAACAAACCAATCATGAAATGGGCAAGGGAACTAAAGAGAGACTTATCAAAAGAAGAGATTAAAATGGAAAAAAAAATATAAGAAAATGCTCATCATCCATGGTCATAAAGGAAATGCAAATAAAAACAGCCCTAAGATATCACCTTACTCCAATAAGATTGTGAACTCAGACAATGACAGATGCTGGCGGGGCTGTGGAGAAAAAGGCTGGAGGAGGTGGGGGCGAGGTGCTGGCATTGGTCGGCAGCTGGGCCATGCCACCCTTGGCCTCCCAGATGACACACAGCAGAGAGCCACTGGGTCCCTCCCTCGTCCTCCCCACTGTGTTGGACTGGGATGCTGGATTTCATCAGCACCCATGAAAGGCTGTTCACGTAGCCGACTGCAAGTCCCAGGCCAGCCCGCTGTCCTCAGTGACTGACGCACTCAGTCTCCTCCAGAGAGATGGAGCATTCCAGAGCACTGCACCTGTGCAGAGGCCCCTCAGCACTGACACGTCGTGCAGCCACACGTACCCTCTTCTGTCCCTGAGTCCTGTGTCAGGGGTGTGCAGAACCCACACGCAACCAGCCAACATGGCCTGCCCTAGTTCCCACAGTTCCCCTGTGCCTGGCCTTCGCTTTATGCCCACAGCTTCCCAATGACGTCAGCCCTGAGCTCTGGGTACATGCGTGGTTCCAGAGAGCACATCCCCAAACAGCAGCCATACCCAGCTTTTAGCCTGAATTTTATTATTGCTGTGTGTGTGTGTGTGTGTGTGTGTGTGTGTGTGTGTGTGCGTGCTTATCCTGGGGCTTGAACTCAGGACTTGCGTGTTGTCCTGAGCTTCTTTAGGTCAAGGTTAGTGTTCTACCAATTGAACCACAGTGCCACTTCCAGACTTTTTTTTTTTTTGTAGTTTATGAAAGGTAAGAGTCTCACAGACTTTCCTGCCTTGGCTGGCTTTGAACCAGAATCCTCAGATCTCAGCTAGCATTATAGACATGAACTACTGTAGTGCCCTGTTTTATATTGTATTCAGTATTGTATATTGACATTCTGAGGACTGAACTCACAGCTTTAAACATGCCAAGTGAGCAGTCCAGCATCTAGCCATCTTGCCAGCCCCTTTAAATATTTTTATTTTTGAGACGAGTCTCACTGTAAAGTCCAGGCAGGCCTTGAGTTTATGACCTTCGTCCCCCAGCCTCTCACATGCTGGGATTACAGGTGTGTGTCACCACACTGGCTGGACTTATTTTCTAATACAGAGACATAAAATACACAATCTGAAGACAAACAATTGTTTGGTCTTCACTTATAAAGAAGACATTCTTTGTTTCACTCTCATTGTAATTTTCTATAGTCAGTTTTATCACATTAGAGGCCTGGTCACAGATGAACGGTGCAGGCCTTGTTATTAATAACTGACCTTTTGTACTTTAACATCTTTCAAAGCGACCATCTACATATTATGTCTGTGTGCATTTATAGCATAATTTGATTTGCCAAAAAGAATTATTTGCCCTTGAGTTATCAGAAGCGTATAGATCATGCAAGGTTATACTTGTGCATTGTATGTATGTGAGTTTAAGATACACTTCTCATTGGTATTTCAGCTTGGGCACCAGTACTAGGACTTGAGCTCAGGGCCTGTGTGCCACCCTTTCGTCCTTTCACTCAAGGTTGGTATCCCCGTATCTCCACATCTGGCTTTTTGGAGTGAATTGGAGATAGGAGTCTCATGAACTTTCCTGCCCTGGCTGGTTTTGACTCACCATCCTCAGATCTCAGCCTCCTGAGTAGCAAGGATTCTAGGTGTGAGCCACCAGAGCCCAGATCACTGGACACTTCAGGGCCAAGCCCAAGGGCCCGGTGGTGGCATCAGGCTGAATTTCAATCTCAGCCCCAGTGAACCGTCAGCCACGACTTCCCACCGCCTTCAGGTCCTCTGTGAGACCAGTCCTGGCCCTGCTGGTCCCTTCTGCACATCATTTCCTGATGGCTGCGTCTAAGCTGCTAGTTTAATGATCCCGATGGTAACACACTGGATGAAGAATCATTGAGAATAGCTGCGAATGTTTTTGTCATTAGAAACACAACCACGTATTGCGTATGCCAATTCAGGGTCTTCCCATGATCTTATTTTCTTCCTAACTGCTTTTCCTTCCTTGCGTCTGCCTGAGGATCCGTCCCAGTGCTGCAGTCCACTCATTTCACACTTATGGGACTCAGCCTCTCTCTCTCCTGCCCCTCTCCTAACATTCTATTTTTTTTGCCAGTCCTGGGCTTGAGCTCAGGGCCTGAGCACTGTCCTTGGATTTTCTCAAGGCTAGAGCTCTACCACTTGAGCCTCAGCACCACTTCCGGCTTTTTTCTATGTATGTGGTACTGAGGAATCGAACCCGGGTCTTCATGCATGCTAGGCAAGCACTCTACCACTAGGCCAAACCCCTGGCCCCCCTCTCCTAACATTCTACAATGCACATTCACAAACTTCAGCATTTAGCAACCAGAACCAAATGTCTCTACTCTTCTCTATTAATAGCAATGCTCAGAGACAGACTCAGAGCAGAGAGAGTTATATGTCTGCCTGTCTATCATCTACCTAGCTACCTACCTAATCTGTCTGCCTGTCTGTCTATCTATATGACCATGGCTATATCTCCAAAACCTCCGTCCCTGTTGTACATCTATAAAAAAGCTCCAGGAGGAAGGAGACTGATGCAAAACTGCTAGTGAGAGGACCAAAGGACTGGGTCTCTGGAGGCAGGTTGATTGATTACATCTAAACATTGTAACATTGCATCTGGGGTAAAGATGATGTCATATTGACCGTGTGCCATGTTGTCCCCTTCGTTGCCTGAATCCGGATTGTCTTCCCATTCCCAGATGGTGACAGCTCAGGCTGGGAATCCTCAACCAAAACAGTATGCTTGCCCCAGAGGGACCACGGGCACATGAACTCAGAACTAACTTATAAATAGATTCTGCAGGCTGGGCACAATGGCTCACCTGTGATCCTAGCTGAGATCTGAGGATCAAGGTTCAAAGCCAGCCCGGGTACTAAAGACCTCTAGAAAACAAGAAGTGTGGCTGTGGCTCAAGGGGTAGGGCGGTAGCCTTGAGCTGAAGAGCTCAGGGACAGCGCCAGGCCCAGAGTTCAAGCCCCAGGATCCTCAACAACAACTATATATATATATATATATATATATATATATATATATATATATATATGTTCTACAGGTCAGTCATTCAAAGGGGTTATAACATTGGAATTCTTCCCTGTGTATATCAAACTTCAGTTAGCAGGTTGTGTGCAAATACATGTAGCCCTGTTCATGTTTACACATATGTTTATAAATTAGCTCTAACTTCCACATATGAGAGAAAGCACATAACTTTTGTGGCTCTGAGTCAAGGTTGCTTCAGTCAACTCTTTTCCCAGGTCCATCGTCTCCCTACAAATGAGGCAACAGTATTCCTTCTAATGGGTAAATGAACTTTATTATATAGATAATATAATGTGCAATAATATCATATTGCATATAATACTATACTATATTATTTATATTATGATATCATATTATATACTATACATACTATATTATACTATATATGATTCATTATAGTAATATAATATATATACTGTTATAACATAATAGATACTATATTACCATTGTAACATATATATTATATAATACATAAGATAATACAATGTTAGATTATATACTATAATATATGACCTATATATTATATAATCTATATAACACATATTATATAGCATATAATCTATATATGCTTTTGATACAGACGCACTTGTCCACTGAAGGGGTTCTGGGCTGTTTTCCTTACTTGGCTGTGGTGAGCAGAGCCACAATGAACATGATTGCTCTTCGTGACTGTTAATGACAGTGGAGTGGCGCCATCTTTCCAGTGTCACCACTGCCCCATTGCATTTCTTTCTTTCTGTCCTTGTTGGAGAATCCTGCATTCAGAGGGATTAATGCATGGGTGTGACTTATACAAACTGTTCACCCAATTTCCTTGCAGTGGGATATGGATATAAAATCTCTGTAATAAACAAAAAGTATTGTGCCTAATTTCTCACTGGTCTTTTTTGTTAATTGGCCTCTAACTGTAGAGCCTTTAATGTAGAAAATAAACGATTAACTGGCTTTAATACACAGCCTTCTTTCATTATGTACCAGGGCTCAAAATTTAAAGTGAACTATTTTTAGAGTTTCATTATGATATAAAGGATTGTTTATTGTGAGTAATGCAGGGAGCAAACTGCATTTCTGCTTCCGCTTGATGTCTGCACATGCAGTGGATCATGTGAGCTTCCATTCCTGCTGATTCATGAGCCTGTCTGTCTGTCTGTCTGTCTGTCTATCTATCTATCATGATCAACTTGGATGAGGGCTCATCATTCTTAGCCCAGAATGAGGATCTCAGATGCTTCTAGAACAATTCAAGTTCAAGCTCTGCTTTGGCCAGTCAGGAGGATGGAACTTTACATGGATTTGACATCTTTGGCGTGAAAGCCCTGTTTCCCTGGGGCCTAAGAAGAAGTTCTCACGTTCCTGCAAACCTCAGGCAGGGCTGGGAGCACTGACTGGGCCAGTAATTTCCCCCTTATGTTGCAGTTCATTGACGAAGTGGTTATGGACTTTTGATTTCCTGTTCTGTCAAGTTGGATGTAGTTCTCTAAGTATCATTGGCTGATAGAGTTAGGTCTATGGCTGTCCTGCCATCTGTGTCCCCCTCAGCACAGGAAATCCCACCTATCTTTTGGTCACAGGAAAGAAACTAGATTGGTCATGGCCCTTGTTGGATCAGGTGGGACTTGAGGCTCGGTATGTCTGGTTCAGGAGCCCAAGGTTTGGCCTGCGAAGTCAGGGTTGTCCTTCTCCAACTCCTTGTAGTGCTGGTGTTTTTAGAAGACAGAGATGCTAACGTGAGGAGTCTGGTTTGGGGGTCACAGGGTTATTCTGTCCAGCAGCCCTCAAGTGGCAGGAAAACCCTGCTTGTGCCCCTAACAGTGAGTTTGACACAGAAACATTCTCCCTTCCCGAATGGTAGTAGCATTTTTTTCAGTGTTTGATAAAGAAGCGTGGGTATTTCTAGACTTGAAGGAATAATTTATTCAGAATGACTGCTGGTAGAACTGCTGTTTAAAAATGAAAATCAGCTAGGCTGGGGTGGCTCATGCCTGTAATCCTAGCTGCTCAGGAGGCTGAGATTTGAGGATTAAGAAGATATTCCAAGCCAAAAAAATATCCCCAAGTCTTGTATCTCCAATTAAGCAGCAAAATGTCCAGAAGTGGAAGCATGGCTCAAGTGGTAGTGCGTGCCAGTCTCGAGTAAAAAACTGAGCAGTGGTACAAGGCTCTGAGTGCGAGTCCCAAAGCAGCATCTAAACAAACAACCTAAACAAGCATTCCGTGAAGATGTGAAGAAAAAAGAACTTTCATGTTCCATGGGTGGGAATTTAAATTAGTCCAGGTTTTGTGAACAGTATCAAAGTTCTCAAAAAAAACCAACCCAACAAGTAGAGCCATCATCTGATCTAGCTGTACCACGTATAGGCATATACCCAAAGGAAATGGAATCAGAATGTCACAGAGGTAGCACCAGACACACGCATATTGCCACACTATGCATAATAACCAAGTTATTAAATTATCAACCTTTGAAGGAATAAAGAAGATGTGCGGCAACTGCACGATAGAATCTGGTCCAGCCAGAAAAATCGGAATCCCAGCATTCACAGCATAACGGTTGGCAGTAGAGGGCACTGCGAGGTGAAATCAGCCAAACGGGGAACGGAGGGTCCTCTGTCAGGCGTAGAAACTAAACTGTGTTGAGTAGTGGGTGGTGGAGGTTGAGGAGCTTGGGGAGGTTGAGGGTTGGGTGAAGAGAAGCTGGATTTCATTAGAGCTCATTGTCTGCCTGCAAGGAACTCTCACACCAAGCCTAATGAACAGGTACACTTTGTTCATGGTAATTAAAAGCAATCTATTAAAAAGAGGAAGTCACTGCCAAGGACATACCATCACAAAATCCTACCATTTGTCCTGTAATTCTGTTCTCATGTCCAGTCCAGAGCTACCAACGACACACAGTCTGAGTCTCCTGATGGGAAATGGCCTGCCTGACTTACAGTGGTTTCTGTGCCACACTTTGCTTTCCAAGTCAGAGGAAGTAAAAGCAGATTTCTGGGGATCTGGAAAGCCTGCTGGTGACCCAGTGTGCCCAGGAAACTGCCGGCAGGTGGGGGAGGAGTGTGGTTCCCCCTTGAGTGGGCACAGAAAGAACAGAGCAGGTTGCAGAGTGGGACAGCCTGGGCTGAAGTGTGTGGGGGGCCGGGGGAGCAGGCTGCATTGGGCAGTGGGAAAGCATGGAAGTGCAGCATGCCGGCTGCAGGCAAAGGACAAGCTGCTCCAGCAAGCCAGCTTGCATTCGGCCATCTTCCCCTTCTGAATCTGGGCCTCTCACCAGGACAGCCTCCATGTCTTCACCTGCAGGCAGCCGGTCAGCTCCTGTCTAACTCTGCCTCCTTCCAGGTGCTTTCTGCTCTCCTCTCTCCATTCCATTGTCAGTCCTCCTCTCCCGTGTGCATTACGATTTAAATAGCAAACATCTATAAAACAATACAGCTACCCTTAGGAGGAAGAGGAGCAGTGGCTGACATTTTTATTGGTGCCTGATTTGTGGTCAAATAGAATTGTAATGAAAGGCCTCCAACCAAACCACAGACATCAAATAAATGCCGGCAGGAGCAATTAAAACGCCCTGTGTTCCCAAGGTGCCCAGCTGAGCTGCCCTGGTTAGGGGTCTGTCCTTGGCTCAATTAGAATATCCCCTTTCTGGAGGCCCAAGGGGGAAGGGGATAACGGGCCACCGTTTTACCTCCTTAGAGTTCCTTTAATTTAATAAAAGCTGCTGTTTGAATTCGAGGCACTTTGGATAAAAAGTGCATGTTCTTTGATGGGGTCCTGGGATTATTCAGAGTGACTTTCAGAAAAGCAGAGCACTTTTCTTGCTTAGGAACCTCCCCTCCTCTCCCCTGTCCTCCTCTCTCCTCCCCTCCCCTCCCCTCCCCACCCACCCTTCTCTCACCCATCCCAGCCCCACTGGCCTGAGGAACAAGTCTGCAGTTGTTTGATTCTCTGGGCAGAAGAGGCAGAGGGGGATTCCCCTTCTCCTTCTCCTTCTCTAACTCTGCATGAAATTCAACTCCTACCATCTTGCTCCACGTGGAGGGGAGGCTTCGTGCAGGAGGTTTTCAAGCATGTTGACTGTTGATTACAGCAGGGAGCTGGCTGGCTCAGGGACTTGGCTCAGCACAAGGTAGTGGGGGTCAGACATTAGTTGCCGGTCCCAAGCTGGTGATAAAGCAGTGTGCCTGCATCTCAGGCTTCCTCCATGGGTCTGCCATGTTGTGCTGCAGGCCACACTCTTGGATGTGAGCCCGATAACCGTTTCTGTATGAAGTGCCCAGGCGTCTTGTAACAGCACAGACTGATGTGATACTTACGTGTCCCAGAAGCCTATGCTGAGCTGTGGTTTGTATTCCTCTTTGATGCCATGGCCAGGGGTCAGAGACCGGCAAAGGCATCTTCTGCCCATGGCCTCCACATGTGCAGTGGCTGCCCTGGCACTTTCTTGCCTCATTTCTTGACTGGGGACTTTTTTGTCCTCCTCCCAAATGAAGTCTGTGCGTGCAGAGCACAGCAGTGAGGGCTTCATATTATTATTATTATTATTATTATTATTATTATTATTATTATTATTATTTGCTGGTGCTGAGGCTTGAACTCAGGGCCTGGGCACTGTCCCTAAGCCTTTGTGCTCAAGGCTAGCACTCTACCACTGGAGCCGCAGTGCCACTTTTGTTTGTTTGTTTTCTGAGTTGTTTAGTAAACAAGAATCTCATGGACTTTCCTGCCCTTCTGGCATTGAACCACAATCCTCAAATCTCAGCCTCCTGAGTACCTAGGATTACAGGTGTGTGCCACCAGACCCAGCCCCCTGGCTACATTAAAAGTCAACCTTTGCTAGGCTGATGTCCTCCGGAAGGAGTCCTAGGGCAGGCACAGGGGTGGAAAGTAAGGGTCCTGGTGCCAGGGACCATTTCAGCAGGCCATTTGTTGATTGACCTTGAAAATTCATCTTGCTTTACCTTTAACTGGGTTCTTCTGGGAAGTGCTGGCACAAGTCAGATACAGAGTCTGAGCACCCTGTGCCAGGGCGCCAGGCTTGCTCCCTGTGGTGAATCTAACATGTAGCAGGCAAGACGTGGCCCGTCGTAGCGCTTCTTGTTCCCATGGTGCCATGGGCTCTTGCTCAAAGGCTTCTTCCCATTATATGATGCGTTGGGCGTCCAAGATTTGAAATATGGTAGTGTATGTTTGCTTTATTCTCCTTCCAGGTTGTCTCAGCATTGTGGTTTACATTCCCAAATCACCTCGTCACCTTCAGCTCCCTCTCACAAGAACTGCTGTTTGTTCTTCATGGGATGGTGCCTGGTACTCTGTGGATGTCGGGGAGAGTAGTGGCCACACTGTGGGGCTTTCCCACTGTGCCCTTGCAGCTATCCAGGTCCTGTTTAATGTTTCGGTAATTTAGTGTACATTCACCATGGCAGCTTTGCGTGGATGTTTCTACTTCCTTCCTAGGGTGGTTGACATATTTTGGTGCTATTTTTCAGGTAGAATTTTACAATTCATTTAAAATGAGTTGCAGCTGCTCTTGTTTACTACACTTTACTTTTCCTGCATCGGTTTCCTCGCCTGTGTAATGGAGTTATACCAGCGTACGACGGAGGACCAAGCCTCTGCATGGCACCCTTGTCTTCTGATGAAACTCCACAGGAGGTTCTAGGCCTTTCCGAGGCAGAAAACTCAATGCACCCTGGCTCCATCACACATTCCTCTACACTTCTTTGTAAAGCCAACATTCTTTTGGTGAGAGAATCGTATCATCAGATGTTTGAGGTGGAAGTTTTATAAAATGCCTGAAGAGGCTAAGCGTGACTGAAGTGTTCACACCTTCTGGAAGGAGGGATTGCTTTTCTTTATTTTCTGATTTTGCGGTTCTAGCAGGGATGTCATTGCACAGAGTCATTCTATTCCATGTCCACAGATTAAACCCAGTTAGTGCACAAATGTATGGAATAGACCTTCAAGTTGTTATTCTAAGTGGATGGTTTCTTTTGGATCCTAGTAATTGAAACTCCAATCTCCTTAAGGGTTTTCTATAGTGGATGTATTTGGTTCACCATTGCTCACACGTCAGTGAAGCTCTCTGAGAGGCTATGTTTTCTGGTGGATGGGTGGCTATGGGAAAACAAGTTTAGGCCAAATAAATTCATCAACTCAGCTGTCCCCTTTTCCAGTCGACTCTTTGTGAACTCCACTTCTGTCATGGCCTGAGGCACTTTGCTCTTCTCCTCTCCCTCTCCTGCTATGCTCAGCTCAGCTCTAGGATGACACTGGCTTCCATCGAGGGAATGGCATGGTGGAATCCATTATTCATTCCCTCATGTAGTCCAGATGCACCTCCATCCACCACGGTCTCTTGCAGTGCCTTGCCTGTCATGGCATCTCTGTCCAGGGCCTGCATTGCTTATGGGTGTCTGCTGCATTTGCCTTTACTCTCCCACAGCTGGTCTTACATTCTCTCCTTCTTCTTTCTTCTTCACTCTGTCGTTTGTCAGAACTACAGCCAGCCCTCTACACTGTGGGTCTGACATCTGTGGCTTCCACCACCCACAGACAGAAACTATCTAGCTAGAAAAACATTGAGTCTGTCCATAATGCAAGAAATAACTCTGTCTAGGTCACTTACATTGAACTAGGGATTTAAGTCATGATTTGAGAGCATAGATGAGTGTGCGTGGGCTGTATACAAAACTTAAACCATCCCATATGAGAGACTCGAGCATCGAGGGTTTGGGTGGCCACAATCTGGAACCTGTCTCTGTGGACAAAGGGAAGGCTGGACTGAGGCTTCTCCAGCTACTACTGGAGCATCCAAATCTTGTCTAGACATTTCCATCCAACCTTTCACGTTTGCCTCCTTTTATCTTTAACTATCATAATTTTAACCGCACATATTTATGAGGTACGGTGTAATATTCTAATACATGGATGCACTATTCATTGATCAAATTCAGATAATTTTTTTCCATCTCCTTATTGCTTGGAGACGTTAAGCCCCTCTCTTCTAGATGGTCATAAAATACCTAATAGATTGTTAGAACACCCAACATTCCTTTCATCTAACTTCTTCCTGTCCCTTCATGCAAGCCTCTAATAACCACGGTGCTACAGTTCATCTGACTTTCTGGTAGTGTCTACCTTTTTCATTTTACAACTGTTTACCAGTTCCATGCTGCTGGGCTCTGGGAGACAAGCTGGGGCTCTGGTGCATGGCTGCACACCGCCTGGGGCTCCAAGCCCACCTATAGCTGCTGCTGAGATCAGAAGCGATTCGTGCCCCCCTTGTGGGGACGGCCTGTGGGCTCCCATGTGGACATGCCCGGGGGGGGGGCTTGCTGCACAGCCAGTGCCCTGTGGCAAGGATGGCCCAGAAAGACCCGCGAATAGCAAGGAGCACTTCCCACGGTCCAGTCACGGGGCATAGCAGCCTCATGGCACGCTGCCTTGCTCCACTGCAGAGCTCCAGGGAACTGTTTTTCTCTAGTTATGAAGCCTTGGCGTCAGGGTCTAAGAGATAGCTAGAGAAGCGAAATCCCTTCAGGAGCAAGGGAACCGAGGAAACAACGTTCCTGGACACACACCTGACAGGATGCTGCTGAGAGCACCCAAGAGGTCCCAGCTCCCAGGGGGTCATCCCATGTTCACGGATGAGCCACCGCCCGGTGTGGCTTGAGTGTGCAGTCTTCACGCACATACTACAGCACGCCTCACAGAAATAGCACACACAAACCGAAAACCCGCCCAGGAGATCACAAGACTCCCAAAACCGAGCATCATCAGGACTGCGCTGGCCTGGAAGAAGATGCAGACCAGTGGAACAGACCAAGGAGTCGGCCAGCCCCGGAGAGACAGCACTGGAAACAACGTGCCCGACCAGCGGCTCACACCTACAATGCAGAGGGAGCTCAAAAATAAGAACAAGAATGCAATTTACCTAAGTTTTAACTGAACAGATTTCAGGACTAGACATTTCTTAAAAGAGAAAATTCAGTTCACCAAAATGCTGGTAGGGAAAGAAAAAAAAAAAGCCCATTCACCATCACAAAATGCAAATCATAGCACAATGAAATTGTCTCCATCCAGACAGAATTTCTGCTTTCAGAGACAAAAACGTAAGCGGCCAGGATGTGGAGAGGAGGGACCCTCCATCACTGTTGAAGGAACTTGAATTTGTAGCATGTTTCAGGGCTCATCTGAAAGCAGCTCAGGCCCTGAATCTCCAGTCACCGCATCGAAGGACACTCCTATTTCTTTGTGTCTACAGAGGATTTCAGTTGTCTTTAATATCCAGCACCAATTACTCCCAACACAGCAGGTGGTTGTTAACAAGGGATCTTGAGGCTACTTCAGCCTGCTCATGTCTAGATAGAGGCCTCAGCTGGTCACTGGATTGGGTGGTGGAGACTGAGTCTTGGGACTTCTGTCCTCTCTGTCCCTCTGTCCCCCATGCTCTCTCCACACACCTCCTACCCCCTGCAGCTCAGGCCTGGTAGAGAGCTGGTCACCGGAAGTCACTGCAGCAGTGGGTTAAGAGGAACACGGCCTCCTGGAAACCAGGCCTGTCTCAGCAATGTGGCCGAGCTGGCTGTTATAGAAATGATGCATTTAGCTGTCTGCAGAGGCTAGGCTGTCTCGGCCTTCACAGGAGTTCTGTAGGTCCTTGGGCAGGAGGCAGGAGGGGGGCGGGGGCTTCTCTGCAAATGTAAGCATGTTCCAAAGAGAACCCAGGGCCTTAGCACCTCTGTCCCTCTGTGTCTAACTAGGGAACGTGAACATCTAATGCACAGGACTTCCAACAGGAGCTGCGGTTGGTGCCCAGGCAGCCCTGAGAACATGTATGGTGAGCTTATAGCTGGGCAGAGGCTGGGTTGGTGGGCACAGGGGGGCCTCCATGGAGGCAGAGCTGGGAGAGGTTTGCTACCCAGGGATGCTGGAGGAAGTCACCCCTCACCCAGGGAATATAAGCACATGAAGATGGGGCAGGACCCTCGCTGGTATGTCAGCTGTGTGTTTAAGACAACCAGCAAAATGTTTTCAGGAATGGAGTTTCCTGGGCCTGCTTTTCTTTCTTTTCTTATCCAGTGAGGTGTGTGTGGGGAGCGGGGGTGGAGAAAAAAAGAGAAAGAGAGGTACAGAGAGGGAAATATCCTAGTATTTGGATTGTTTTAAAGAATAAAATAATTCGAATTTGTGAGTTTCATGAACTAGAAATGCTACAAACGCAGAAAACCTTCCTGCACTCAGTGTGCGCTCACTCCTCTTGCTCTGAAGCTAAATTTTAAATCAGTCAGATTATCAATGTTCACTCAGAGGATCCTAGCAGTCATTAAGTCTTATTACAAAGCGGAGTGCAGAAAGTAATTGCACATATTTGTAAGTAGCTTAGAGTTGATTAAAAATGCATAAATTAAAGCTGTAAAATTCTCCGCAGGCAGAAGGATGCCGCCCCTGGAGACCAGGTCAGCTGCTCAGCCTCCTGGCAGCCCCCACCCCGACCTTGGGGCAGGAAGGCTTCCTGAAGGCCTCAGCCCTTCTGAGCAGTGCCTGCTGCCTGCAGAGGTCACTCTGGTCCACCAAGCCTGGGAGTGCAAGCCATATTCCTTTCCAGGAGCTTCCAGGGAGGAAAGCATTTCCTACAGAGCAGATCATGTCTTCCGAGCTCACTGGCCCAGCCTCAGAGAAATTCACCACCAGCCTGGGCCTGCAGTTTTCTCCGTTGGCCCAGGCTGGTGGCTGGTGGAGGAAACGGCATTCAAACCGCAGGCAGGGCAGACGGCTCCCCAACTCTCCTATTCACAGTCTCTGAAATCACTTTCCGCAACAAGCAATCAACCATGGCATTGGCTCAGCGTCTACCATGGGGAAAAGGCTTGGGGTTGGCACAAGAAGTGTGAAATTTCTTCAGTCAATGTCTGTTATTGAATGAATACTTGTTATGGACCAGCTAAGTTACGAAGAAACAGCTGCTGCCCCCAAGGGGTTCCTGCTGCTAGGGAGTGTGGGCAGACTGACTGCGGTGCTGCGTGTGTGTCAGGGCACTGAGGCACACCGGTGAGTGTCAGCGGGCCAAGGAGCAGCACAGCAAAACCACCACCACAACACCATCAACGACGAGGACAACAATGCAAGCTGCCTCTGATCTCACCAGCTTG
This sequence comes from Megascapheus bottae, assembly GCF_031878675.1. Lineage (NCBI taxonomy): Eukaryota > Metazoa > Chordata > Mammalia > Rodentia > Geomyidae > Megascapheus > Megascapheus bottae. Next base: position 102,561,286 of record NC_143509.1, on the reverse strand, counting down.
GTGCACTCCTTCCTTCCTTCCTTCCTTCCTTCCTTCCTTCCTTCCTTCCTTCCTTCCTTCCTTCCCTCCCCCTTCCATCCTCATCTCTGGTGTCCTCTCTCCTGTCCTTTCCCGTCCCTTCCCTTCCCCTCACCCTAGATATTTACTGGGCATCTGTTCTGGACCAGGCTTTATGCTAGATACTGGGACTATAATAGTGGTTAGACTCTGTTTCTGAGACATTCAAAATCTACCCTCTAGATAGTCCTGTCAAAAGTTTCAAAGGAAGTACTCTAGAAGCTATTATGTCCTCCTTTGTCTTTGTCTCTCTCTTTTTTATTAAATAGATATATTATGGAAACACACCAGCAGTTCTGTGATTATAGCTGCATAGAATTTCCTAAACACATCTCCGAAGTTTTCCCCCCATATTCAAATCCCTCAAGTGTGTCCAGTAGTAGAGATTATTTACTTTTAAGCCATGATAAATGTACCCTGCATATCCTGAAAAGGGGGAGTTTCAGAGCAATAGAAGGGTGGCCTCTTCCTAAGCTGTAGGACTCACTGAGGCATGGTAGAAATAGTTGGCTGATTTTCCTTGATGTATAATATCTCATTGCCTAGCTATACGCCAGGCTAGTAGGCAGACAGTGCTTCTGATGTTTGTGGACATTGAGCCTTAAAGAACTTGCACACCTCCAGCCGTTCTCCTGGAGTCCTGGCATTGGTCCAAAGTCTCAGCCTCCTCCCTCTCCCAGACCAGTCGTAAACTCCAGACAAAATGAGCAGAAAATAGATCCGTGCTTCTTCCCTCTGAGCACAGAGTAGGTTCAGCCAGCATGAGCAGGAGGCAAAGCCATGCAGCATCCTTGAGGATGCTGTGGCCGCAGTGCTGGTGAGTGATGGCTGAGGAGCTGCGTGGAACGCTCACAGCGTCCTGACGCTGGCAACACGTCCCTGGATGCTGGCAATAGACGCGGCAAAGACAGCCAGGAATGTTTACACTCACTTTTCTTCTTCCTGCATTGAGTACAGTGTACGAGTCTCGTTCCCATAAACCAGCTCATAGATGTACTAAGGTCTTTGAATCAGAAACAATGTTTTTTGGTGTTTTTTTGTTTTTTGTCGGTCATGGGGCTTGAACTCTGGGCCTGGGCACGGTTCCTGAGCTCTTCAGCTCAAGGTTACTGCTCTCCCAGTGGAGCCACAGCGCCACCTCTGGTTTTCTGATCATTTGTGATTAAGAGTCTCACAAACGTCTGTGATGGCTTTGAACCATGATCCTCAGATCTCAGCCTCTTGAGTAGCTAGGATTACAGGTGTGAGCCATGGGGGCCTGCCAGTACTTAGCTTTGTTTCTTCCATTTTACAAAAGCAATGCGTGTATTTAAGAGTAATCAGAAAAACAAAGACATAATAAAGCATATTATCGTATGTCCCCTTGTCTTGGTAATTCTCAACTTTTACACACACACACACACACACACACACACACACACACACACGCACACACACACCCCCCACAGGTTTGTATGTCCAGAGCCTCTCAGGCTGTGTCGCTCTGCACTGCTACCAGTGTCCTATATCATTTAAGGCTATTCTACATGTAACCCAAATCCATTCTTGAGTTTTTGATTTCTAATTAGTCTTTCAATTTCAGAAAGCAAACAAGTTACATAACACGACTATAATTTAGTGAATAACCCAGGCCAAAATTTTACCCTGATTTAAAACATGCAGGTGAGAAGGGAGGGCTGCCTGGGGGGGGGGTGGAGCGAGCTCTTCCAGGGGGACTTGCCTCTGCTCTGACTGCCCCTGTCTGCTGTCTTTTGTTCCCTGGGTCCAGGCAGGGGCCAGGGGCCAGGCCCATCAGGCTGAATTAGGCTGCTGGATCTCCCTCCGCAGCTCTCTCAGCCCCTTCCCAGCGCCAGCCTGCTTTCTCCCCGACACCATTAAGTCTTATTACACAGGCAGGCTCTGCAGCTTCCTACCCAATGGCTGACAGTCACCAGGCTTAGCTCACTCAAGCCCTGACGCCATTGCTGGTGGAGGCCACAGGTTTCCATGGCAACTAAGATGATGGGGAAACCCTTAGAACCGCCTTGGCAGGGTCCACGTGGAAGGAGGAGGACTCCAGCCACCACTGCAGGGGGGGGGGACCCCAGGAGATCCTTGTAAGTTGCATTGGAAAGCTGGCTGCTTGGCAAAATGTCAAGTTGGGAGGTTTACCTTCTGTTCCTCCTGCCATGCCCCCTGCCTGCTGCTCTGGAAAGCACTGACCCGAAAGTAGTTTGTGTTAAGGGACATGGGTGTTGGGGGGATATCCGGGAGACAATGTCTGTATTTGTGGAAGGTGTCCACAGACAGTGGTCATGCCTGCACCAGCCCCTGCTATGAGCCAAACAGTGCTCCGTGCTCAGTCTCTTCCCTTACTCCAGTTTTCTTTTCTCTCCCAGAGTTCCTGCTCTAATAACAGGGAGTCTTGCTCCTCTGGAAGGTCAGTGGCTGGCTCAGGCCCAGGGTACCTGTGGGTGCTGTGCCTGCCTGCTTTGTCTTTCCCAGCCCAGAGTAACTTGATCATCTTGGAGAGCGGCAGGCGCAGGAATGCAATCAGGGCTTCACTGGCAGCCTTGAGCGCCAAGTCTACTCCTGAGAGTAGACTCCCAGGGAGGGGGGCGCAAGTGCAGGCTTCCACGGGGGCCTCGTGAAGCCCCTCTGCCCTTAGTGACTGCATGGAAAGAGCCCACCAGGCAATCAGCAGGCAGACTCCAGCGGCCGACTCCCACAAAACACACCAAGCCCCTTGAAAGACACTGAAAGGGAAGACATTTCCAGACCCTGTTTGGACCTGGCAGCCAGGGGCCCAGCGGGTGGTGGGTGGGGCCGAGGCTGAGCTCCACAGGCAGAGGGGGCTTCCCTCAGCGAGACCCACCAGTGGGGATGTATGTGTACCGCACAGCCTGTGCTCAGGCTGAGGGCTCGGCTCAGGGCTGGCTGTCACTAGGTTTGCAGACCGCTTAGGAAACCAGGCCTTCGCATCTACTTGCTCTGTCTTAGATCTTTGCATGGGTGGAAATATCCAAGTACTCTTAGCAAATGGGTTTGAGGCTCATCGGAGCTGTTTGTTGCATTTATCAGAAGTCTGTTGAGTTATATTCTACTGGGTGTGCAAATCCTGGTTGGTTTATCCATTAACCTATTTTATTTATTAGCGTAGACTTTTCTTATTTTATTTTTTTCCTGTCCTGGGGTTTGAACTCAGGGCCTAGACACTGTTCTTGTGCTTTTTTTTTTTTTTTCTTGTCTGTTGTGGGACTTGAACTCTGAGTGTGGGTGTTGTCCCTGAGCTCTTCAGCTCAAGGCTACCGCCCTACCCCTGGAGCCACAGTGCCACTTCTGGCTTTCTGTGTATGTGGTACTGAGGAATCGAACCCAGTCTTCATGCATGCTAGACAAGCACTCTACCACAAGGCCAAACTCCTGGCCCATTTATTTTTTAAATTTAAATGATATTGTAAAGGTGATATACAGAGGTAAGGTAATGAGTGCATTTCTTTTATTTCATTTTATATTTTTATTGTCAGGCTAATGCGTAGAGGAGTGACAGTTACAGTCACCAGGTAGTAGGTGCATTACTCCTCACACCTTGATATCCCTTGTCATGTTTTTGTCCCCATTCCCCTCCCTCTCCCATTCTTCTTATTTTCTCCCCTTCCATTTCCTATTTCAAATAAACAAATAAACATATATACAATAATATGTCAGGTAACAAAGTCAGATGCAGTAACAATATGAGATTAACCAAAGGGCAACAAAAGAGAAGAGAAATAACACGGTACATTAAGAACAACAACCACACAAGACAAAGCTCTTGCTTCCATATCCTGGAGATCGTTTCATTTAGCCTCATCCTATATGACCTCATGTACCTAGGTTTTGAGCTAGTGTCATCCTCTGCTAGGAGAGTAAAAAGTACATTTCTTTTAAAACAGTGTCCCTTTCTCCCACATACCCCTGACTCCCCCTTCTCCCAGGTTGTAAAGTTCATTTTCAACAGAGTGTCTAGTGGGTGTCACTGATGAATTAGTTCACCCTTTGTCTCACCATTTCTGTGATTTCCCTTCACTTCCCCAATCAGATAAAGTTATATACAAGACAAAGGGTACAGAAATAATAATAATAAAGAAACAGGGACAACAGGGAATGAACCAAAGGGGATAAAAAGAAAGAAATAACTGCAAACAGTTATTTCTTGTTTCCATTTCTTGGAGTTCATTTCAATAAGCACTATTTTATATGGTCATATGCATATAACTATATTTTTCCCAGTCCTGGTGCTTGAACTTAAAGCCTGGGCACTGTCCTTGAGCTTTCTCAAGGCTAGCACTCTACCACTTGAGCCATAGCCCCACTTCTGGTGTTTTCTATATATGTGGTACTGAGGAATCAAACCCAGGGCTTCGTGTATGCTAGGCAAGCACTCTACCACTAGGCCACAGTCCTGGCCTGCACATAGCTATTGAGCCATTATTGTGAGCCATTGTGTTAAATTCATCACTTCCAACTATAAATCCTGTGGTCCGCATCTTTGGCTCAGATATGTCCCATAAGCAAGAGACCTCACAAGGCCACATCCAATATGGAACCCTCGATAACTGTCAAGTTCTGTGCTTGCATATAGGTAGGTACTGAGCTAATGAGAAAGAGTGGAGTCTTGAGCTGTCTCAGGGTCTATCTTCAGACCCCGAGGTTCCTGACTCCATATCCACACACTGCAGCTAGCTAACAGATTGCTAAGATTCCTTGCAAGGAATCTTTAATTATGATGAAATGACAGAAGGGGTAGCAGTTATATAAGTCATTAAAGAGTATGTTTCTTTTTGGACAATGACCCCCCCCTTCCCTAGCTCTCTCCTAATTTTCCCCTCCCCCTCCAAGTTGTATAGTTTATTTTTTACATAGTGTCTAGTGAGAATCACTAATGCATTTGTTTACCCTTTGTCCCTCCATTTCTGTGCCCCCTTACCCTCCCAAAGACAGACAAACAAATGAACAGGACAAATGAAAAGAAAACAAACACAAAAATGAAGAAAAAGGTCTTGTTTCTATTTCTTGGAGTTCATTTTGATAATTACTATTTTAGATGAAAAGGTGCACACAGGCATTGCTTCTTCACGTCCCTCTCTTGAGAGTGTCTTCCTTTGGTCTTACTGTGTATGAATGTCTACAGACCGGTATAATTTATTATGTCCCAGTATATTGTAGAACCAACTTCTGCTTTTGAGAGAAAACATGTGTGGTTTATGTCTTTAAGTTTGGCTTACCTCACTTACCATGACTTGTTCCAGGTCCATCCATTTCCTTGCATGTGACATAATATTATTCTTCCTAATGGCCAAATTTCATTGTGCAGAAGGACCACACTTGTTGGATCCTCGCATCTGTTTTAGGACATCTGGGTGGTTTCCATAGCTTGGCTACTGTGAATAGTGCAGCGATGAATCTGGGTGTGCAGGTGTCTTTACACTACCCCATCTTGCATTGTGGCATGGCTTCCTTGTGAGGAATTTATGCCCAGTGCATGAGTGTCAAGCCTGGGACTGGGCCCCCTGGCACCTTGTGAGCCTCTTCCTGCTTCTGAGAGCCTTTGGTTGAAACTCACACTTCTGCTCTTGGTGCTCACACTACCAGTCTTAACGTCATGTCCCCACAGGTGCCCCCAGGTGCCCATTTTCTCTCTAGAGTTCGCTTATTTGAGTCTCCTCAGCATTTCCTTCCTCACTTGGTGACCTCATTTTGTTTCACTGGCCTCCTTTCTTCCTACATTTCTGAGTCTTTGCTTGTATCCCCCAGTCTGACTCAGCGCCACTGGCCTGTGATCTCAGAGGCAAAAGAGAATGTGTTCTCAGTCGTCAAGGCCCCAGAAATCCATGTCTTCAAGTTGCCATTTTGGCCCCGACACAGCCAGCCAGGAAATCCAGATGTTGGGATTGTAATCTCAGAAGCTTCTTAAGGAAGTTTTATTTATTTTAATAGGGCATTTTAGTTTACCTTGGAACACATTGAAAACTCTAATTAAAAATAAGGAATCAGATTACTCTGTGAATAGCATTCCCCTGTCCCACTGCTCCTGGGCTTTGAATGCACCAATGCACCGTTAATTCACAGCAATCCCTTCCCTGGGCCCACAGAGCTCACAGTTAATCCCAGGGGGCAATGGAGCAAATTGGATTGCTGGTGGCTGGAGCAGGCCTGGGTCTGGCCGGTCTGTATGGTTTATACAAACACTTCCGTGTTAGCTAGGAGTTGATTACCTGATCAATTCACTAGAAATACATTTAGCAGTGGCAGGAGCCGTTAGTATAAACTGTTATTGGGCACGACTTTCCTTTGTTAAATATGTCAAAGAAAATGTACAAGACAAAGGCGAGAAGGTAAAGCCTCAGAGTATTGAAAATGCAATGATGTTTGGCCAGGCCCAAGAACAGAGCAGGCTAAGGGGGTCACCCAGCAGGACTCACGGCGGGAAGGCCCAGCTTCCACGCTGCAGAGAAGGAAGTAGAGCCGGTTAGCCATTCGCTTCAAAGACTTGAACTTCTAGAAAATGTAGTCTGGCTTTTGCACTAGTGATCAGTTCATGTTCGACGTGTGTGCAAGACTCTATGGGCTTAGAAATCTCAACTGTTTCCTTCTGCTTAATTTTAACTCCAGTGGCTGTGAACAATTGTTTATGCAACTTAATTCTCAGTCTCCAGGAACTGACTGGAGAGAAAACTTCCTTTGAGTGCTCTTGCTGAAAGAGTACTTGCTATTTGGGCCTGACATAACTCCCCCAAGCCACATCTAACCTTTATCTTTGTTCCCTAAAGACTTAGACCTTTAGGAAAACATATTTAGCCTTGGAAGGAAGGGAACTCTGAAGATGAGTGTGTTTGCTTTTAAAGAATAAAACCACATGTGTGTAGATTACATAAATGCTGTAATAAGAACATACCGACAGCTAATCTCTGGGTCAAAATGACACTGAACCAGTCACCCCAACAGCCCATCCATTCCAAACCCCAAAGTAGTTATTCCTCTGTGAAATAATTTCCTTACACCTTGACCTCCTAGCATGTGGTTCTCTAGATACTCTAGTCTCATGCATTTTTATTTCAATCATTTGACAACTTAAAGCTCTTTCACTGAGCAACTTAAGGCCATTCCCCCGCCGTCCCCCAATTCCTCTTCCAGCCTAGGGACTGCTGGGTTCTGAGCAGGTTCTGAGCAGGTCAGAAGGCTGCAGGACTCCCTGTAGGCTGGAGGCTGGGTGCTGAGACCTGGCTCAGACCTGGTCCCCTTGACAGAAAGACAGGTTGCAGGCTCTCTTCCTGTTGGAGGCGCCTGATGGATGGTTACCTTGTTCTTTGTTGTTGGTTTTGTTCCTGTTCTCGTTTTCTTTTCCTATCTGCTTTTGTTATTCTTGTATTTACTTGTAACAGAAGGTGCTAATTTCTTGTTCACTGGTTAAGTGGAACATGGAATGAATGTACCATCATGTGCATTGTTCCCTCGGCAGGGTGGGTTCATTCATATGTAAGCAGCCATGACTGCTGCTCCCCCTTCATTCACCAGTTCTTAAGACAAATGCTGTCATTTCACTCTTCCCTTCCCCTGCTCCTCTGTGACTGCAGGGATGGATTTAAATCTATCGATATGTTTTAATCCATGACATTATTGTTCACTGAGGCACACATGATTTCACCTCTGGCTGGTAGCGGCGTCTTGAGGTTGCTCTTTGATATGAAAGTCGTCATTTTTAATAGGCGTATGAAGAGAGGCTCTGGGTTCACCTTGTGTATACCATAACTTAGGAGTTGGCTATGTCTCTAAATGCCCTGGGTTTTCTCAGATGGAAAATGCTATTTCCAACCATGAATAATGATCTTCAAATTTTGCACATGTGACTAGGGCTGGTCATTGTTTCTAAGGCTTTGAGCCCAGCTGAATATACAGATATACATATATAAAGTCTACACACCTATACATGCACACGTATACATGTCTCCAGTATCGGGGTTCTATGTATTCACACAAAAATATACTAAATATGGTGTACTACATATGATAAAATCTTACAAGTGTATTTGGTATTTACAATGTCTGAACTTTCTTTTCTTTTTTTTTTTTTTGAATGTCTGTACTTTCATCAACCTTCTCCCTTGCCTATCTGAATCTGCCTCCTCTTTGGGCAGTTCTTGGATATCAGCACTTCACTGGTCATTTGGGTTTTCTGAAGACCCTTTAGCAACTTCCTGGCAAATATTTTCTTTGCTTTTTTATTGGAAGTCAGTTTGTTGGCTATAAACCTTGAGCTCATGATTTTTTTTTTTTTTGCCAGTCCTGGGCTTGAGCTCAGGGCCTGAGCACTGTCCTTGGGCTTTCTCAAGGCTAGAGCTCTACCACTTGAGCCTCAGCACCATTTCCAGCTTTCTTCTATGTATGTAGTACAGAGGAATCGAACCCGGGTCTTCGTGCATGCTAGGCAAGCACTCTACCACTAGGCCAAACTCCTGGCCTTGAGCTCATGATTTTTTTCATATGCTAAATACCTTTCCTGTGACAAGCAATTGCTATCCAAAAGCCTAAGAACACTATCATATCTTTCTTTAGAAAGCAGTGGCTGTCTTTCCCTTTTACCTAAATGGTCAAATAATTTTTTTTTAATCCTGTAGTTTTCCTAAGTATGTGTCTTTTTTCAACGAAGAATCTCAGTGGGTGGTGTGTGTAGGTAACTCTGCACACCAGTGGCTCTCAGGTTTCAGGGGCTCTGGCATTCCAGGAGCTGTGTTTAAGACTGGGTCCAGCACCAGGTACACCCAGCTTTGGCTCCACCTGGCTCTGTTTCCAGCTTTGCAGCCTGCTAGCTAGAAAGGTGCTTCTCATTTCTCATTAGCTGGACTTGAAGTGGTTGTGTAATATCCTCTATACTGATTCTTCTGCTCAAACCCTAGTTATTATCTTGCCTTTTAAGGAAATATATGGTTAGTTAGGCATGGTGAGACATGCTTGTATCTCATGTTTTTGGAGGTTGAGATAAGAAGGCCATTAGTTTGAGGCTCAGCCTGGCTACATAAAGACAAGAGGGGGGGGGCACAGAAACAGAGAGACAGAGACAGAGAGGGAGGAAAAGAGGAAAAGAACAAGCAAGCTCTGGTACTGGCAAAGTAAATAAATCAATTAAACAAAGACTAAAATTGGCTAAGAATAAAAGATAAAAATTTATATTGGACCTCTATTTTAAATACTCATTAACATTCTAAAAATATTCTTCATAGAAATAGAAATACAATCTATAAATTCATATGGAATTGCAACTCACTCAGCATTCAAAGCAATCCTGGGTCCAGCACCCAGCAAGTAACGTTAAAAGTATTACAACATCTGACTTCAAATTACACTATAGAGACACAGTAACAACAGCAGCATGGGTCAGCTATGGTGGCAGAGGTCTATATTCCCAGCTACACAGTCGGCAGAAGCAGGAAAACCATGGTCTATGGCCAGCCCGGGCAATGTTGGCTCAAGATCCTAGTTGGAAAAATCAAACAAAAAGACTCACCAAAGAAAAGCAAAAGGACTAGCGGCACAGATGAGATGGAAGCAGCTAACCTGAGGCCCTCCGTTTAATCCCTATGGTTTTAAAACCCAACGAACGACAAAAATTCTAGCATGGTACTGGAAGAAAATCTGACACAGACCAAGGGAACAATTAGAAGTCCCAGAAATCTACTCAGCATAGGTACCCAAAAACATCTTTCACAAATTAGCACCCGATTTGTGACAGCAGATTCCCCGTCTCTCAACCTATCACGTATACAAATCAATTCAAAATGGATCAAAGACCTTAATCCAAGACTAGATGCCTCAAAACTACTGGTGGAAAACACTTGATGATACAGGCATACAAAGATAATGTGAGATCTCCATATCACCCTCTCTAGAATCAAGAAAACAAACAAAACCAATGCTGCTAAGGATGGGGTGAAGGGGACGCTGCCTGCGGGAATGAAATTAGTGCACCCACTATGGAAACCAGTGTGGAGATCTCAGAATGTGAAACGTAGAGCTGCCGTAGAATTCTGCTCTGCACTGCTGAATGAAAGCCAGCACACTGTGGAAACACTTGCACACACACGCACTCTGCAGCCCTCTTCGCAGAAGCTGAGTTATGGGATCCAGATGAATGGTTGATAAGAACATGCATTATACGTACACTGGGGGCTTGTTCAGCCATAAAGACGTCATATGGCATCCTTTGCAGGAAAATGAAAGGATCTAGAGGCAAGGATGGAGAGTCAAATACTTCAGATCCAGAAAGATGAGTATCACATGTTTTCTCTTATATGTAGAATGTAAACTAAGAAGGGGATGAATATCAAGAGGAGACTATTTGGGGGGCCACTGATGGGAGGTGGGGGGAATGAGAGGGTGTGGAGGGAATATAATTAACGAATATAAATTAATATATCTATATTGCAAATTAATATATATAAATTATTATATATCTATATTAGATAGATATATACAAACATCCCAATGAAACCCATCACTTGATACAATTGATAGAGTCTATAAAGATAATTACAATAAACAGTTGCCATAAATAAATGTGCTGGGATGGACCCATCTGGCTTCTTTGGCTTTGCATAGACCTGAGTTGATGCATGGTGGTTTTTGCTTTGGACTCTATGCTACGGTTCTAATGTGACCCCCATGAGGCTGGAGATGTGCATCAGGGCTATGTGGAGATGAGTGGGGTGAGGAGGGGGCTTCGTGGAGGATGCCGGGGGCTTCCCACAGACAAGACTGGAGACCCCTGGCTCATGTAGTCCTAACTTCCGAGAACACTGTGTGACTCCTGTCTGTCGGGCTCCCAGCCCACCATCCACACATATCGATGTATATCTGCCATGGAGGTGTGTGCGCATGTGTGTGTGTGTACATTGGTACACATGTACCCCCGTGAGTGAAATGGTCGGTGTTCTCTTCCCTCCCAGCCACTGCACCACAATCACAGGCCACAAGGCAGCAAGCCTCCTTAGATCCACTGGCAGCACCTCTCACTTCTCAGGATTGCTAATCTCGGCCACATCATCCATGTTGTCATGGCTTGTTAGAGAATCTACCCAGCCTCACACAGAGCAGACAGCGAGCGGGCAGCCCACGTGAGGAGCCACACGACGGCACACCACACACACCGGCACTGCGTTCAAGCAGATTAGTTGCTTGTACGACACACACCGGGACTAAATTTCACAAGCCCTGCTCCAGACCCTCACAGAAACGTTACACACAGGCCAAGAGGCTGGAACCTCTGGGTGCAGAGGCTGCGCTCAGCTTTGGCCAGCGAATGCTCAGGCAGCTCCTGCTCCCGACTAGACGTGTGCCAGACCTCCATCTCAGACCTTCACTGGCGACACCTGCACGACGTGGCCTTTCCCGGGCTGCAGGTGCGGGGAGAGGGCTTCTCACTGCAGCCGCTGCCCTGCACAGCAGAGCCACCTTCCCGGGTGTCAAGGACATGTTTACAACCGGCACGGTTAAAATGACTCCATGAAAAGGTCTTTCTCTCAAGATTTCCCTGGGCAATCCGAAGGGCAAAGTCGTTCTGAGCCCAGAAGCGCCATGCTTCCTGAGGTGCTACAGAAGGGAAACCTTGCGAGCTTCCCTCCCGGGGATTCTGGAGTCAAGGCCAGGCTGACTCAACTCACAGTAGGCTGTTTTTCTCACACGGGGAAATGCTTTTGCACTACAGACTCCTTTACAGCGTGGCCACTCCCCACCTTCCTCCGTAAAGGGCTTTTACTCTATGCTTCTTCACATCCATATCCAATCCGCCAGGAAAACGATCGTCTTTCTCAACCTTAAAAAAATGCATCCTGGAATAACCAGGATTAGCCTTCAAGTAGAAAAAGCTAGAAATGTGTTACTCTTACCTGTGCAACAAGTAAAAAGCAGAAAAGGCTGAAAACTAACAACAACAACATTTCATCACCGTCTAAACCCAGGAAGGACACAAATCCCAAAGAGCTCCTTACCTGGGGTGTGAGTTGCTGCAGCCTCAGCGGGGAAAAGCGCTGATGCAGTGGTTTTGATGAACCGTTGCAGTCCTCTGAACGCAGAGAAGAAGGGAGGAGGCTGGGTGGAAGAAACTCCTCTGGGATTCATGGGCTCCTCACTCCTAGTAAGTCTTACTAGGAGTTGTGCCGCCTTCTCACATCGACCAGCCACACAGATTTCCCTCAAATCTCTACCAATGGGAGGGGCCAAGGACCCAACCTGAAATCCATCCAGGTGTATTCCACAGCCAATTCCCTGCCCACAAGGGAAGAAGGTTGGCGCTCCATAGCCTCCTATGGGGAAGAACAAAGCTAAACCAAGCTAAGGAACACGTGTAAGGGTCACAGCTCAAGAGATCGCAGCTCAAAGCAAGCGCAGGCAGGAAAGTCAGAAAGACTCTTGTTTCCAGTTAACCACTAGAGAGGTGGAAGTAAGCTGTGCTTAAAGTGATAGAGAACCGGCATTCTGCAAAAAAGCTAAAAGGCAGTGCCTAGGCCCTCAGTTCAAGCTCCAGGACTGCACCAAAAAAAAATTGCAGCCCAAATGCACAAGCATCACTGAGTAGAATGCGTCTTTCCTGTGTTCAACGTGCAAAGGCGTCAGGCATTCCTGCAATCTCAGAGTCTGTACTTCTTGCTTTGCAGAGGAGTGGACATAACCTTATTCGGAGTGAAAATTGCAATCTATGTCTTAGCCAAAGCATTTTGATTCCAAAATAGACAAAATGTACACCTTGTGAAGGTATATGGAGGGCACACAAGCCTATAAAATAACTTATTATCCCTTCTTATTGAGACATTGAAATTTAAAATGTGTTATTAAAGAAAAGCAAGTTAAGGGGCTGGGAGTTTGGCCTAGTGGTACAGTGCTTGCGTAGCATGCACGAAGACCAGGGTACCTCTGTACCACACACATAGAAAAAACTGCAAATGGCGCTGTGGCTCAACTGTTAGAGCTCTAGCCTTGAGAAAGTCCAAGGACAGTGTTCAGGCTCTGAGTTCAAGCCCAGGACTGGCAAAAAAAGAATAGCAAGTTAAGATAAAAAACTAGATTCTACTAGATACAGATTAGAAGAAAAAGCCTCTTACGATGAGGAGTTGGCTTAAAAAGGAGATGGGCTGGAATGACACGTGTGTTTGAGATGCTAGTATAAACTCACCACCAGCCTGCATATGGAGCACACGACTGCATATGGAGCTATTTGTGGGTGTGTGTGCTTACATCGATTATTATAAAACATATATTTCCTTGCTGTACCTTCTGAGCAGTCCCCATGAAGCAACCAGGGCACCAGACACCCAGGTCTTGATTCCTAGCACTGTTTCCAACTTGAGGAACGGAGGCCCCTTGGAAAAATAAGTCATTCTATGGCTGGACCAGGAAACATATAAGATGAGCCGTCAGCATGTGGTAGTGTCAGATAGTGGCAAACTCTCCCCCACCCCTCTCTCTCTCACACACACACACACACTGAAAATATACTGGGACATAATGAATTATACAAGACTCTGGACATTCACACAGTGAGACCAAAGGAGAATATTCTTAGGGGAACACGAAGGTTCATCTGGGGAGTTCGTGCACATCGAGCACTATCTGCCATGTTACATTCTATCATCTCTAAACTGTCTCATCATCAGTTACACCAAGCTACGTGGATCACATTCCCCAAACAATGGAGAGGAATGTGGCTGGCGGGAAGATCAGCATTCTGAACCAATACAGTGCAAGTCCAGACCCTCTAAATTAAACAAGTGTGATCATAATATTTCCTCCGAACTGCGAAGAAAATATGTTGCAGAATTTACTGAAACAGATAAAAATATCATGGGCTGTTCTACTAACCATCTTTACAAAGCAGTTTTTTTTTTAAGTTTTTCCTTCAACTTTCGATCTGTGCCAAGATGTGTCTATGTAAATTAAAAACAGGAGGCAAGAAGGTATGTTTATTCACTTGGTTTGTTCATATCCAGGGCCTCTGTTTTCTCTGTTCTGACCCAAGCCTGGTGAGCCAGCAAGTCAAAGTCACTCAAGTGTTTTCTGTACAAAAATAGGAACGAGAATGCTTTCGTAGTCTAGACTTTCCTAAAGGAAATGGGGATCATCAAAGATTTCTGGAAGAGCTGCATCTTCTGATATGCACACACAGCCTTGCCCAATTTAGGATCTTTCTTTTAGAATTCTTTTGCAAACGTACCCATAAAATTTCTCCTAGAGGATGTACTACATAAATATTTAGAAGACATCGCCAGAATATACAGTCTGTAACAAGCAAAGAAGATGCTTTTACCTAGGGAAGGTACCCTGGAGACCTTGACAGAGCCGGGATGGAATAACTTAAAAGCAATGAAGACTTAAAAGACATCTTTCCTTGCATCTTGGCAGACATTCAGCATTCTCCATGGCTGCAGTCCTATGGTAGCCATGTGCATATTATGTGTATCCTCCATGCACACTTTGGGAAGAAAGGGGCATCTGGTTTACCCAGTACTGCCTTTCTCATCATCAGGACAAAAAGCAGAGTGCAGTGTGTTTGTCAAGGGGGCAGGTTCCCCTCCCCCTTCAGGGACACGAGGATGGGCAACTGAGAACTCGTCTTTTCATCACAGATAGAACTTGTTTTCTACCAAGAAACCTTGACAAATATAAATTTAATTAAGACTTATATACATTAAAAGCAACGGTGGCTACTGAGAAAATAAGGAAAATGCCCTAAAAGACCTTAAAATATTCAAATAGAGTATGCATAAAAACAGCTCATCAGGGCCGGGAGTTTGGCCTAGTGGTTAAAGTGCTTGCCTAGCATGCATGAAGACCCCGGTTCGATTCCTCGGTACCACATACATAGAAAAAAGCCGGAAGTGGTGCTGAGGCTCAAGTGGTAGAGTGCTAGCCTTGAGAAAATCCAAGGACAGTGCTCAAGCCCTGAGCCCAAGCCCAGGACTGGCAAAAAAAAAAAAAACAAAAACAAACAACAAAAAAAAAACAGCTCATCAAAGACACTAGTTTGAGACCTAATGGGCAAGGGGAAGCAAAGATGAAGGAAGGGATGCAGTTTAACACCTGCTAAAGGTCTCACATATCTCCCTTGTTTATCAGCCACGCACCGGACTTAGTGGAACAATGTAGAGGAGACTGGAGGAAAATCCCACGAAGACTACTTTGTATTATAAGAAGTGTTTTGAGGATGACATTTGATTTCTGGAAACCCACTTTAAGCCCATATTAAGTCCACAATGATGTCCAATGCTGGAATTTGACAAGAAATACAATTTTGAGTTCAAGGACATTTCTACTATTTATATTTTTCTATTTAGATAATCAAATTCTCAGCACTAAAGGGGATTGCTTTATTATTATTATTATTATTTGGAGTTTTGTTTGATGTCTGTGATGAATCTTCCAAGCACTCTACATGCTAGAACTGAACCCACAGGTATATATAACTTACTAGACCTGTGTCCAACGAAGATCAGAGCCGGGATGCAATTTTAATAAGATTTGTCCAACATTTGTTTAGCTCTAGCTTTTGGCTATGGTGCGCCTAGGTTTTTACTTTGTTTCTCAACCCAACATATTCTGACCTTCAAAGACGTTGAGTTTCGCTTCCCCCCCTCCCCACTCCAGGCTCCCTTGGGGCTGAGGGGAGACAGGCTGTGTGTCTTAAGGCTTCTCATTTTAATGAGATGCGGTCTCTCCGATGGCAATGAGTGCAGGAAATGTCAATCTACGTTTGTGTCTTGAGCTACACTTCCCCAGCGCTGCCCTGGAGCTCTGCAGATCCTCCTGTCTGTTTGGGGTCGATGCCAGTTTCTAAGTGAGGATTCAACCCACGAGTGATTGCTCAGAGCCACCGACACCCCTCAGCGTGGCTCAGGACGCGTCCTCAAGTCATAGCCAGAATTGGCATTAGGTCAAGAGAAGAACAGCAATCAGCAGTTACCATCTCAGCAAGAAGGAACATGCCTGTCGTGCGTTTTCATTCTTTTGACACTTCCCCATCTCAACACGTCTTATTTCATTTGTGCTGCTACCACAGAATGCCCGTGGTGAGTAATTTAGCAAGGACAGAATTGGATTTTCTAGTCCTCTGGGGACTGAGAAGGCTAAGACTATGATGCATCTGTAAGGGTTCTCGTTCAGGGTTATCACGTGGCAGAAAGTGGAAGGGCAAGAGATGAGAGAGGGAACCAACCCTCCCTGGAGAGATGGAGTCTACCCATGAGGTCACTCAGAGGCCCTAAGCATTGCCTGCCCACAGGCCCTCCTCCTAACTCAGTCACCTGGGGACCAGGTCCCATCCCAAGAGTTCCAACACATTCAAGCAAGGGCGCCCCCACGTGTCGAAGGCGTGTGTAACTCGCCAGCTTTTACAGAATATTAGTAGATGGTATTGGACGTCTGTGTCATACTACATCCGCACAAATGAGGTAGGCACTTATTTTTAATAAGAAAAATTAGAATTCTTTTATGTTAGCATTTTTCTCTAGGCAGTCCCCAGCAGTTTGTATCAGCAGAGCTGTTTGCTCCTCGTGTATCAGCGATTACAGTGACTGGGTACAGGCGTTCCCCCCTCCCTCAGCGTTGCACTGTCGTAGATTTGAGTTCTAAATGGTGTCCACATTGCTGGCTCTCATAGGCACAACAAGGAATGACAGCGGAAGCAAATTCAGCCTCTGCAAGGAGGAGCAGAGAACACCAAACAAAACTGCACAATATTATACGAAGCAGAAGAAAACTGGAGTGTCCTGTGGGGCATTTTCATTCCAGCCCAGAAAACCACCGTTTCTTTAGAAACAGCAGAGGGACTGGGGAAAATCCAGTGGGGGTTCACAAAAGGCAGCTTGGAGGTATCTACCCAACTTGGAGGTACACTTCCAGCTGGAAGGGCTGGGTGTGCGACTTAATGGTAGAGCACTTGCCTAGCATGCATGAAGCTCTGGGTCCCCAGTATTACATAAAAAGAAAAGGCTGTAAGTGGTACTGTGGCTCAAGTGGTAGAGTGCTAACCTTGAGCAAAAGACGTTCAGGGACAGTGCCCAGACCCACGTCCAAGCCCCAGGACTGGCAAAAAAAAAAGAAAGGAATTATGCTGGAAACGTAAAACAGGGGAGAAAAATGCAGAAACAAGTGGGGGGAAAAGAGATTAATGTCATGAGAACCTCTGAGTGTTCTAATGTTATATAAGGCCACTTAGGTCAGTGTGCTACAGAAATCCAGAAAGAACATGAGTTTTCCAGTACTGGAGATGTCAGAACACAAGCGTTCTGTGTGACTTCAGGCTGGAAGAAGGGTGGGGGCCACTGGGAAACGGTACTGCGAGCCTTGGCTGAAAGCATCTCTTTTTTTGTTTAAGGGCTCTCTGGTTTGAAAGGACACATTGCACAGGAATCTGTGTGTGTGTGTGTGTGTGTGTGCGTGTGTGTGTGTGTGTGTGTGTGTGTGTGTGTGTGTGTGTGTGTGTGCGTGTGCACGCATGCGCGTGCGCACTAAAGCAAAGTCCGAAAGAAAGTGTGTCATTTGTTTCTTTTTACTGTCGTTTGTTTTTCTTTTTTCTTTGTCAGTTGTGGGCTTTAACTCTGGGCCTGGGCACTGTCCCTGAGCTCTTCTGCTCAAGGATAGTGCTCTACCACTTGGAGCCATAGCGCCACTTCTAGTTTCTGAATGCTTAATTGGAGGTAAGAGTCTCATTGCGGGGCTTTTCTGCCTGGGCTGGCTTTGAACCATGTGACTCAGATCTTGGTTACTTGAACTAGGATTGCAGGTGTGAACTACTGGCACCTAGTTTATTATCATTTTTATTATTATTGTAAAGGTGATATACAGAAGAGTTACAGTCCCATAAGTCAAGTCATGAGTCCATTTTGCTTTGGACAACCTAACAGCTACCCTCACCCCATCACTAGTTTTATCCACAGATACTGGCACTCTTTTCAGACATAGACAATCTGATGGGTCCTGAGGGATGGGCTAAGACCGGGGGTTGTTTGTGGAGGAAGCAGGGGGATCATGGATTCTGGAGCCAAGCCACCAGGCCACGGCCTGTCTGACTCATCATCGCGGACATGCACCCACAAGCCAATCTTCTTCAGCTATTTCTCCCTCATGGACAGCGGGCAGATACTTTCCACCTAGTAAGGTTCTGGTGGAGATGGGAGCACCTGGCACGCGGTGGGTACTGAGCAGGCCAGTGGGGACGCTCGGGGTATCCATCAGTGATCAGGACACCAGTGATCGATGGGAAGGAGGGCAATGTTTAGGTCCAATGGTATTCCCACCCGAGAGCCAGGGGCGAGTGACGGAAGGTGACCCTGATGAAGTCTTTCTGGGGTTACAGGAAGGGGAGCAGGGAGAGCCGTGCCTGGATCTGCAGCTGGAATGGCAGGGAAGTGTGGATTCTCCAATGGGAACTATCTTTCAAAGCTATGACAGACCTCCAGAAGGACTGAGTGCGGCCCCGTCAGCTTCTTCCGAACAGGCCCCAGTCCTCTCTCACCAGTTTGCAGTACAGTCTTGACCAGTCTGGCAATCCAAGGACCTGCCCTGGACCCTGCCAGCCCCACCCCCCGGCCCCGCCCCGTCTTTCACAGGGCCAATTCGGTGTCTGACAAATTAAGTTGTGTGTCAGGTGAGTTTCCCCCTCAATAGAAGTCATGTGTGATCCTTAACACACTTCTCAAGTGACTAGATCTCACGTTCCTCATTTGGAATCAGAAGGGGCTGAGACCTTTGAAGGCCTTTGCGTCCATGATGTGAAAACAGAACAACGCGTATTTTCCTTACTATGGAAAGTCAGAGGAGAACTGGTCAAGTGTAATATGTTGTAGGAGGCGAAATGAATAACTACAGACTACCATGAAAACAGGAAGAAAACAACATCGGGGTGTGGTGGGCTGCAAGCCAGGCAATTCTTCCTCTGTGGCCTTGCTGGGAAATACAGATAATTGGGGGGAAGGTGGAGAGAAGAAACAACACACTCCAACTTCCACAACAAAGTGAATCTTCTCTTGAGGATAAATTTAAATAGGAAAAGGATCCAACTTGACCTAGGGTGTTCTATAGCAGAAAACTGCAACTCCTTCCCCAGTGACAGGGAGGCCATGGGAGGTCTCAGGACGATCTGCCTTTATTCCTGGTTGACAGGAGCTAGCCTCCCTCTACTCCAACCATCTGCCAGAGATGACTGGGTTTGCCACGTGACAGTCTCCCTAATTACATTTATCTGATGAAGGAAACATTTTTGTGCCTGCTCGAGTAGTTGGTATGGACAAGGGCTGGGAGAACGCCACTGAGAGAGAGCCAACCCGCTGCTAATGAGATCAGGAAACGCTGCTGGTAGGAATGGAAACTTGTCCAAACACTTTGGAAAGCAGGATGGAAGCTGCTCAAGAAATGAAACACAGAACTACCCTGCGATCCATCACTCCCACGCCTGGAACCAAGAAAACGTGGTGTAGATATATAACAGAATCTGACTCAGCTATGGGAAAGCTTGACACTGTACCATTTGTAAAGACAGGGAAAGACCTGTAAAGTTTCTGTTAAGTGAAGTGAGTCAGGCCCAGAGAGACAAAGGATGTGTATGCATAGTTGCCCTTATATATGGAAGTTAGATTTCGCTTATAAACCTATAAGTGAATAGATTGGGTAAAATGCAAATCTACTGAGTGAAATGTGGTAGATTCAAGGGAGAATTCAAATTGAGCAGACGCATTGTATTCATAAATGGTTTTGTTAGATGACAACTCCTTGGCACAACTCCTTAAAGATAATTCTTTAAATGTGTGGAAAAAATAATTAACATGAGAATTCAAACTTTGCAATTTTCTCATTTGAAATAAACACATTTTTCAACCCAAAACAAATAATTCCCCAAAAAAGCCCCCAAAGACATTGGTTGGCATGGATGGAAAAGGCTCTTCCCAAGGGTATGGTACTGTGTGAACTTCTTTAAAAAAAGGAGATGTTGTCCGTGTGAGATCCACAGATGGCCAGCTTGATCTGTCAAAGCAATTCCTTCTAGATATCAATCTGGGATGGGAGAGGGCCAGCCTTCAGTATTTCTAAATTCAGTACTCCCCTTCCCCCTTCAATAACAGAGCAGTGCCAGTTCCTTGGGCACTGTGTTTAGACAGGAGGTCAAAGTGAGGCACAAGATGGCCGCCTGCTCTCTTGGTCCTGGAAGCTATGGGCTGCAGGGATGAGGCAGAAACACATTCCTCCATAGATTTCTCTCAGCTTTTCCAGTGGGAAATAATCAATCAGAGCTGCAGCAAACCAAGGGAACCCAGATCCGCTGTGAACAGCCTCGGGAAGGAAGCATTGGTACAATCCTTATTAATTTTAAAATGAACGAAGGTGCTGTAGGTCCTGTCACAGGGTGTTTGGGGCTTTGTGCTGTCCCCTCCCTCTGGGGCTCTTAGCTCTGCCTGGCTATTAGGAAAGATTCCTGTGATTTTCATGAGCCTGCGCTGGCCACATGGAGAGTTGTTGTGCGTGTCATGGTGCCTCCTGCTCCCTTGTCCTCTCCAGTTTCTGCTGTGCTATGGACTCAGAATAGGCCCATGCGATTCTACAGACAAGAGTCAAAAACCTCTCCATGCTTTAGAACTCACCCAGGCTCAGGTGTTTTGTTTCAACAGCAGGCAACCTAAAACAATCTGCACTGATAGCTGTCAGACACTGACGCTCGCAAGAGGGGTGGACTTCCCTCAGCAGGCACAGCAGGGCAGGCAGCAGTCCAGGCGACTGAGCCCCAGAGGCTGCATTCTTTCCTGCAGTCCTCCAGGGGAGTGGGCGATGGCCCAGTCATTTGGGAATTACCAGTAAGGTAAACATGAAGGGGAAGTCATTGCAGGATTTCTTAAATTGTACTTTTTTGGGAATAAATGTGCTTTAAACTATTTACCAGGGGAAAATAATGCTGTAAGTCACTACTGAATACAGAGGATGAAAGAGACGGGGTACCAGACGAGAGGAAGCAGGGGTTCATCATTTAGGAAAGAATGCCCGAAGGTGACACGTATTAACGGTGTCACTCATACCCTGCCTTAGCAGTTTCAGTATTCCTGAGGGAGAAATGGAGGCCAGGACGCAGAGCCAAGCACGAACTCTGATGTCCATGCTGAGCCTGCCACAAGAATCCATTTGCTCCACCCACAGTCCATTTTCCAGGAGGGCAGCGATAAAACTGCCGTGTCCTGCAGTCAGGGGAAGCCGTGGCACGCCTCCCACGGCAGTCACGAGTGCCACCGCACACAAGGAGGCGTCCCGTAAACGCCATGCATCTCCCCCCCCACCCCCGCTCCTGAGCTTGCATTCTGGTCAACCCTGCAGGCCTTGAGAGGACAGCAGAGCAGCCTCCCTGGAGGTCCATGATGCGCTTGGGTCAGATGAAAGCAGTCATGACTTCCTTTCATTAATGAAAAGGGGGGGAAACGGGGATGAATTACCGGGCAGTGGTTTATACAGGTGCGGATACCATCCGTGTCAGATTTCGTGTTAGAAGGCAGCATCTTTGCATGTAAATCTGGTACATTTCCAACTGTGGTAACATAAATGCTTTTAGTGAGCAGAGCCTCTGAGACCTGGGGTCAGGCATAATGGTCCAGTCACAGGCATTCTTTTAATCACTACTTTTGTACCATTATGTGTGTATGTGTGCGTGCGTGCGCGCTTGTGTGTGTGTGAGAAAGGTAAATGTGGCCATTATTTCTATTGTCCCACATTATAGCTGCCACGCCTTGCAAGACAACCTCACTATGTTACTTATTCCAGAGTCAAAGTGCTAAAGATACAAAGAAACTAAAATCTCACCTGTAGGGAAATTGGCACAATTTCTTATCTTACCATCCTCAGTGCATTAAAAAAATGCACTTTCTATTTGGGTAATTTTGCCCAGCAGGAACTTTAAATTATTTACAGCTTTTCCTTATCAGGAACAGAGGAACATATCACTTTTCATGCCACAATTTGCACTGCAAAATATTCTTAGAAAAAAAAATGAGGGTGAATTGCTGATGTGTGTAAGAATTGGAGAAAAAGCAAAAGGAGTGTCCAAATTCAAAGGCTCTTCTCTCGAGGCACCGTAGGTGCATGCTCGAGCAGCGAGCACTGAAATGACAAAAATGGTAGGTAGTGTTCTTAGAGACCTAGTCAAAACACCTCCCCAGCTTCTACACTGGAGGACCAGGGATTTGAAGGCAGTGAGCAAAGCCTGGCTGTGGGATTGGAAGCAGGCCTGCACACCGGCTGGATTCGAGGACACCTCTGGGCTGTGAAGTTCTGTCCACGTCTGATGGGAAATGTGGTAAAATTCCCATTTAGGGGGTTCTGTTCTACTTTCCTGTGTGAAACCCATGAGATTCATAGAGATGAAGAAAATATTCTGCACATGATAGAAAATTTAATAATTGTGCTCCATGACTAATAATAATAACTACAGTAATTATAATTATAATATAAATGGGTAGTAAGAGAGAGCCCTTAATTTACATCAGAACGTGTTTCCTTGGCTGGCATGTCCCTTCAGACAACCTCACTGTCAACTCCTGTCCTCCGGTCACCCTCACACTGGGCTTTGGAAGGACATTTTTTCAGACCATGAGGATTTCCTTTTCCAGGGTGATGAAAATATTCTCAAAGTGTTCTCCATCCTGGGCCAGGAGTTTGGCTTAGTGGTAGAGTGCTTGCCTAGCATGCACGAAGACCGGGGTTCAATTCCTTGGTTCCACATCCATAGAAAAAAGCCAGAAGTGGTGCTGAGGCTCAAGTGGTAGAGTTCTAGCTTGGAGAAAGCCCAAGGACAGTGCTCAGGCCCTGAGTTCAAGGCCCAGGACTGGCAAAAAAAATGTTCTCTATCCTGTGAAGACAGTAGAAGATTGATATGTGCTTTCAGTGGGTGGATTGAGCCATGTGACTTTCCTCTCCATGTAGCCAGGCCCAGTTCCCCTGTGACAGGAGAGGGAGGTGTGTTGGTTACTAGTGAAGGAGGAAAGACAGCTGACAGGCTGTAGGTGTCACAGTCGGCAGGTCCAGGGCTTGACAATTCACAGTGGGAGAGAAGGTGCCTCGCCACTCCTTCATAGCGCATGCTCGAGAGACGGCTGGGTGGAGGAGCTTGCCAGCAGCTGCCTTGAGGTTGTACCCCACTCGTGGGTGGCACCTCCGTCGTCCACACCTGTGTACCCTGACTCTGTCCTGGAGCCTAAGGTTGTCGTGTAGCTGCAGAGCTTCTGTACACACCCTGACTTGGGTCTTGCAGCTGTGGGATCACCCTGGTGTCAAGCTTTCAAAGCAGATGGTTTCGCATGGCCACTCTGGTGATGTGCTAGGTTACGTATGAAGATCCTATGACTTGCAGGCTCTGCGCTCTGCCACTGAGGTGTGCTTGGCTCCCGTAGCGACCAGTAGGCCACAGAAATGGGCCTGAAGCACCGTGAGGGTCTGACCGGACCGTCAGGACGCCTGAGCAGGACTCAGACTCTGGCAACGGCGCTGCTGTGATTTGCAGGACATCTTGACACAGACATGCGGATGTGACTCTTTGACATCAGCTAGGTCAAGATGACCCTGTCAACATGTAAAAATACTGCTCTGGAGAAGGCCAAAAGCTGCTTCAAACAGGCTTCCCCACTCTCACCACAGCTTGCTCGCATTTGCTAAACAGGTTCTTGCTTTCTATTGTGGCAATCTCTATCATGTTTCTTCCCTTGCAGAATGGATTGCTTTCATAATCTGGAAAACAACAAGGAAAAAATTAAAAAGTTTGTTAGAATTGGAGGCACCTCTAATGAATGCCACTCAGTCATGCCAAACCATACTTTGGAAAGGCTTTCAGAGAGTGGGGAATGCGAGTTTTATCATTAAGTTGGGCATTTCTTGTCCTATCTAGATGCAGAAGAATGAGTAATTCTGTGGGAGAAGCTTCCCTCCCTTTTTAGTGCCCAGACCCATGGCTTAAATTTGCAGATGCACTCAGAGGAACAGGATTACACAGCCTGCACCGACTGGGGGCCAGTTATTCTCATGACTGGGGACAGTTCTGACTTTATTCACTTTTAGATGACACGTGCACAAGGCATAATGTGTGCAAAGAACAGAACAGAATGTGACAATGTCCTCTATCTCTCTTCTCTGCCTTGCAGTGCCTTCCTTTGAGGCATTCAAGATTACTGGAGTCCTATGGAGCTGCTGTTCACATGTGTGAGCAAAATGTATGCACGTGTGTGTGTGTGTGTGTGTACATATGTGAGTGTGGATACCTTGTGTGTGGGCAAGTGTATACATATACATACATGTATGCATTCGTGCATGTGTGTACATGTGTGCATGTGTACATGTGTATAGCCATCTATG
This sequence comes from Megascapheus bottae, assembly GCF_031878675.1. Classification (NCBI taxonomy): domain Eukaryota; kingdom Metazoa; phylum Chordata; class Mammalia; order Rodentia; family Geomyidae; genus Megascapheus; species Megascapheus bottae. The sequence continues at coordinate 102,536,848 of NC_143509.1, read as the reverse complement.
CCCCCATTACTATAACACAGAAATGATGTAGCTAAATATGAATCATGAACATATACTGTATATTCGTGCATGAATTATTGCAACGGCACATACTGCTTTATGCTTTGACTTTATAGTCTTTCCCTGAATCCAATTGTAGTGGAAGACTTCTAGAAATGAATAACACATTGTCTTTTTTTTTTCATTTTTATTAACATTTATTTTCATTTTATTAAACTTTATTTTCATTTTTATTATTTATTCAATAATTAAAATCAAAGCCCGTTTTTAGAACTGTTGCTTATTTATTCACCTTTTAGTTTAATCAAATATACCTTTTTCTAGTGTCCTAATTATACAGATATATATATATCTGTATAATTATATATAGTCTATGAAAAATACTTTCCATGTTGCTTGTCCTATTATGTAAATGTTTTTATATACTCAGTGTCACACCAAATACTTGACATAAGCACTATATTTTAAAATTTAGAGACAGGTTTTTAAAGACAGTTAAAAGACACAATTCTGTCTTTTAAATTTGGGGTAGTTCATATTGGCCACTTCAAAACCTAGCATGTCTTCTTAAATTCCCTGATAAGGTCCACGTGTATGTGCCACCAAGAAAGAAAAAAATCGTGCTATCATCAACTCATGTCCTGGCACAAAGTAGAAAGTTCAGCCTCATTTCCAGGACCTCTTAAGAAATCAATAAAATATGAAGATGAATATTAAATTCTTGCTATGCAAGGTACAGCATAAATTCGAGGAAGTGCCACTTTGAGTTTTCATGTCAGTTTCCTTGTGAATATCCAGTGCTCCAAGAGGCTCTGTCACTTTTGCCCCAAGCTCATCTAGCTACACACCCTCAAAGTCAGTGGGCAGGAAATGTCTTAAAGTCAGAGGCTAAAAATCCTATTGCAGTGTAGCTTCCCTTGACTCAATTTCACTGCAGAGAATGATGGCCGATGCCACTACACAGGTGTCTGATTTTTCTGAGATCCTGTCTGTATTCTTTGTCTATTTCTTATTAACTTCTTTTAATGCCACATTATAGTTTTTTAATTTTATTTTCAGGAAGCTAAGTTCTTTCACTAGGAGATAAGGTACAAATACAAGAATTCCCTATTTTAGTTTCATTCTGATGCTTTGGTATGCAGATTTCCTCTTTTTTTTTGCCAGTCCTGGGCTTGAGCTCAGGGCCTGAGCACTGTCCTTGGACTTTCTCAAGGCTAGAGCTCTACCACTTGAGCCTCAGCACCATTTCTGGCTTTTTTCTATGTATGTGGTACCAAGGAATCGAACCCGGGTCTTCGTGCATGCTAGGCAAGCACTCTACCACTAGGCCAAACTCCCGGCCCCCAGATTTTCTTGTGTAGTAAGAATTGGCTGTCTTTTCCTTTGTTGGTTTCTAGAATGCCAAGATAAATAAAGACAATTCACTCGTGCTTACTGATGAAGACTTTCACGGTTTCTACTTTGGAAATCTTCAAAAAATTTTCTGGGAAATATTTTGCTTTATGACTAAATTATTTTTATTATTTTGTCTTACTTATTTTTAGTACTCATGTTTATTATTTTTTCATTAAATATCCTTAAGTAGTAACAAGGATTGCAATTCAACAGTTAGTTTAGGAATATAATGTGTCTTGATCAAAGTCAAAGATTTCAAATGTTAATTCTTAGTATGTCTTTCTAGAAGTCTGTCAAGGTTTTCTTCTGATACAAAATGGCATCACAAATATATAATAATATCCTTCATGCATTTAGATTTAGTTTTTGATTTTTGCTGGTTTATTTTCTTGTGTGTTCCTGCCATTCAGTTTCAATTAGTGAGCGTTACAATTTAATTTCATCTCACTATAAATATAGATTCCCCTACTGAAACTTGATTATGCTACTTTTCAAAATTTTACTGCTTAACACCCTTACTTGTTTTCCTCATTACTCTTTGAAATACTTAGTTAACAAAAAGTTCCCCTTATGTGTCTTTTATTGTGACTAAATGCCCAAGGGGACTGTGGGAGACCCGTTGTTATAATATTGTCCTCCCCATATGCTGTTTAAAACTTTTTGTCACATAGGTCCTGCACATATCTTGTTCAGGGTGTCCCTTCTGTAAAATGGTAGTCTTCATGAAAGCTATAAAATATTCTTGTTAAAATCATTCTTAGGCAATTCTTCTGGAGATTTGTTCTTAGTAAATTGACATTGGGATTCTATCCTTATTCTCTGCATTTTTTCTTTGTAACCTCATGTTTTACAGTATTTATTTGATCTCGTACACTTTCAAGGCATGCAGCATGATGTTATATTTAAAAATCATCGCTAAGTAGTCGTCCAGCGGAGTTGCCATTCACCCATGCAGTTTATAAACACAATGCGTCTTGGTCTTTGTTACCATGATGGTCTGTGCCATCGCTCCTTGCCTTACGAGAAAGACTTGTCTCGAGAAGGCCCCCGGGAATCGAAACTATCATTAGCCAGTTTAGTCCCATAATCATTAGCCTATCTATTGTATCCTGTAGTGGGGCACGGCAGTATTGTGTATCAATAATCTGAGGAAATAATCAAAATTCAAAATCTGAAGCATAGCCCCTACTGACTGTGAAGTACTTTCAGACATCATAAAATTTAGAAAACTGGCCAAGAGTTTGGCTTGCAAGACTTGGTTTAATTCCTAGGTACCACATCGATAGAAAAAGCTGGAAGTGGTGCTGTGGCTCAAGGGGTAGAGTGCTAGCCTTGAAAAAGCCCAAGGACAGTGCTAAGACCCCTAGTTCAAGCCCCAGGAATGGCAAAAAATATTGAAAAACATGATCAGTGAAGTCATAATTTGGGTACTATGTGTAAACAGAGAATAGAAGCTGTGAAAGGGTCATTGAAATGGCAGCTCTTCCTTTATTCCTAAAAACTACACATAGAGGCCAGGAGTTTGGCCTAGTGGTAGAGTGCTTGCCTAGCATGAGTGAACACCCAGGTTCGATTCCTTGGTACCACGTGTAGAAAAAAAAAAAAGTTGGAAGTGGTGCTGAGGCTCAACTGGTAGAGCTTTAGCCTTGAGAAAGTCCAAGGACAGTGCTCAGGCCTGAGTTCAAGCCCCAGGACTGGCAAAACAACAAAAACAAAACCAAAAGCCCACACATAGAAGCTATCTACAGCCCTTTCCTCAAACATGGAGTTAGACCAGCCCTTTCTCTTCTCCAAATCATACTTCAGAACTCTTTTGCATTTCAGTCCTACCAAATTCCTCCCAGATTCTCCCAGTTCCTCCTGGATTATTGTACAGTTACCACTTCCCCTTGAACCTTGTGTCTTTTGGCTGGACTCTTTAGACTTGAACCATTTTTTATTTGCTATGAAATGATTCTCTCTCTCTCCCCCCCCTCTCTCTCTGCCATATCTTATTCCATACCATATCTGTGCTTTATCAGTCTCTTGTAAGCCATCTTCCAGAGAGAAAACAAATTCATGCTTTCTGCTTCTTTATTTTCTGGTCCCTGCTTGGTTCCCTGGAATCACTCAACCATGCACTGGGACAGTTCTTATTAAAGTCATCAATAACTTGGCATGTGTAGTGTGGGCAAAGCTTGGGGCAGCTTCCAAGTGTGCTGAATTCTTGAGTAGCACTCTGTGGTCTTGGCCTCCATAGCAGCTTGGGACGCTGGGACCTCCTCCTGTTTACTTGCAGATTTGAATGTCCCTGGCCAATAGCTCATTTCTCAAGGCCTGGTCTAGCTGTTCTCCATGGCCTAGGGACGCTCCTTCATGCTGGCATTTCCTTTTGCATCTGTAAGTGGAGCATTTATCATTTTATTTTTGCATGCATCGTCTTTGCTCTGGGCTCCAGACTTGTGTCGGCACATGGCCACAATTCATGGTAAATTCTACCCTCTCGCCCTTAGTGTGACTTGTTTCTCGCTTACTTTTTCTCTCCAAGACATGGCTGGACCGTTTACCCGGCTCTATCAGCCAAGCACCTGATATCATTTCTAAACTGTCTTTCTGCATTTGTCATGTGTTGGATGTGGCTTACATTGATTCATGAGAACAGACTGTTATATTTTCTTGGATTATGTGATCTGGTTGTTAAAAATCAAATTATACAGATCTAATTGCTAAGTTAAATTACATTAACTTGCAAGTAAGTAAATTATACCCAAAGAAAGATGACCAATATTAAAAAGCATGAGGACTTGGCAAGTCACATCCCTTCGTTAGCCCTGTGTGGGTCAGATTTCTGTACACTTCTGATATCTGTGTGGCCTAGCTCCTACATCACAACTCCCACCCACCCCAGCCCGCCTGCACTAGTGTCATCTGCACGGATGATGCCTTTGACCTTGGAATTATCAATTACTTTTTTACCTATCTAGACTTGAGAGAATATTAGCTACAGTGGGAACCACATAGGTCGCATTTAAATGTGCTCCAGGCCAGGAGATTAACTCAAAACAGGCCATGTCACTGTTCAAAGGCGCAGAAATTCCATGCGATGTCACGGTTGTATCTTTATCTCTCTTGTGAGACAAATATGCCAGATTCACATCAGGACTATGCTCCTTTATCTGTTAGTGTACAGGGTCTTGATGGAGAAGAGTCCTGACAAAATGAATGAGAGACTCTGGAAGTCTTTTTTTGTGTGCTATCCTACTTTAACTCTGTATTCTTTTTTTTTTTTTTTTGCCAGTCCTGGGGCTTGAACTCAGGGCCTGGGCACTGGGCTATTGACAATGTTTTTTTTTTTTGCCAGTCCTGGGCTTGAGCTCAAGGCCTGAGCACTGTCCTTGGACTTTCTCAAGGCTAGAGCTCTACCACTTGAGCCTCAGCACCACTTCCGGCTTTTTCTATATATGTGGTACCAAGGAATCGAACCCGGGTCTTCGTGCATGCTAGGCAAGCACTTTAACCACTAGGCCAAACTCCCGGCCCCATATTGACAATGTTTTATCATCCCTCTGCCCAAATCCTCTAGTTGTCCTCCTCACATGTTGTTACTGGTATTTTTAATTTCTCATGAATAGTTGTTGATAGTCCCCAGTGGTACTTCTATATTGTCTGGACTTAAGCAGCATGACTGAGAGAGATTCAAATCCGTGTCCTTAAAAAAAAAAAATATATATATATATACATATGTAAATACATACATATATATATCAATTAGCTGTGCAAGGGGTTTTATTATAACAAGTCTGTTGGTGTGTCCAGTTCTTCTAGGTTGGAATTATCCCTCTACCATTCTTCTTTGAATTTCCTTTCTTTTCCCAAACCACTCTCATGAAGCTGTATGGTTCCATTTTCACATATGAGTATAAAATATTAATAAATAATTGACTTCACAGAGTTTACATTCTGAAAAGTTACAAAGTAACTACAAAATAAAGTAGCAAGGAAGAAGGGCTTGAAACAAAACTGCATTAAAAAATAATAAAACTGGGCCGTGATTTTGGCCTAGTGGTAGAATGCTTGCCTAGCATGCACAAAGACCTGGGTTTGATTGCTCAGCACCCCATCCATAGAAAAAAGCCAGAAGTGGTGCTGTGGCTCAAGTGGTAGAGCTCTAGCCTCGAGAAAAAAGTCCAAGGACAGTGCTCAGGCCCTGAGTTCAAGCCCCACAACTGGCAAAAAATAAAAATAAAATAAAATACAACTCACACAGTAAGGCTACATTCATTGGCCCTGGGACCAACGTGTGGCTGTGACCCCAGGGCCCCTGGTCCCCACTTCTGCCACACCCTGCCTGACCTGGGCTGGGCTAGAGGTCTCCCAGCCCACAGGTGGCTGCTCTTCCTCTCCCTCCCTCCCCAGTCCCCACAGCAGCCTTCAGAACCAGCCTGGGTGAGAGCCCCAGGCCTCTAGTTTGCTTAGGGGGAAAATATGAATAAAAATCTGGAGCCTTATTCTTACTTCAAATAAAATTTGTTACCCAACAGTGAGTGCTCGAGGGGAAATGTCTTGAGTGAACTGAAATGTCACAGAGAGCGCATATATTTGAAATGAAGGAGGTGGAATTATAGTGTGCTGCCTGGCTGTGTCAGGGATGGTGTGACTTATGCAAATGACATAAAAGCTGCTTCGCCTGCTTTCAGTGGCTCAGCAGTGGCCAGAGAGCCTGGGCCTGTCTTGGCCTCTCCATGGAAGGAAGGGCCCTTTCCCCTGTGCTCATCGGAAGGTGTATTGATTTCTTTGCTGGCTGCTATAGGCAAGCCATTTACTGCATGGATATCTAACCGCAAAGTCTCAAAGATTAGGAATTCTAGCACACGATGTGTGGCTCTCTGCCCACAAAGCCCACATCTAGGTGTCACCAGCAGAGCTTCCTACCTGAGGCCAGTTCTCCTCCAGTCTCACTGTGTTAGGATAATTCAGTTGTATAAGTTTTGTGACTAAATTCTCTGTTTCCGGGCTTCTCTCAGCACATGGCTAACCAGTACCTAGGTCACCAGTGACCACTGGGGTGCTTCTGTCTTCAAATCTCTATGATTCTTCTCCTGTTTTCATGGGAACCTGGAATGCATTGGGCTCATCAAGATAATCCACTATTGACTCTCCAAAGTATCATCATCAACAGCCTTAATGACATCTGCAAAGCCTCTTCTACAGGTCATTTTATATTCGCCGGTGCCACTCCAGGAGGCAAAGAGATAGAGTCCAAAATTCTGTCTTCTCGTCTCCGCGATGGGCACCCACTCGCCTCCCCTGCCTCCTGAAGTCCCCTCCCCGCGCTGGAGCAGCCACTCGTAGTCCTGATCTCATTCGCTCAGGAGTTTCGAGGTTCTTCATCCACACCAGCTGCCAGGACTTAGGTGCTGAGCATGTGTGTCTCCTGGGCATGTGTGTCTCCTGTCTGTAGACCTGAGATGTTGTATATTGTCTTCCCCAACATACAGCAGTGAGCAGGCACAGCTCAACAGCTCTAGTCTTAATCAAGTAGGAAGAAGCCCATAGCCCACAGGGATTGCCGAATCCAGCCGGGGAAACTCAAGCCGTCCGCCACCTCCAAGATGGTGGCACAGAGCTCTGAGTCGGAGCCCTCTCCTGACCTCAGTCGTGTTTCCCTGTTTGTAGACGAGGTCACTGAACACAGCTGATCAATTTCACCAATCTGCTTTTTGCTGGTTTTTGGAGTGAATTCTCTTGACATTTGCTCTCTGTCCCTTTTGGGACAAACTAGAAGTGCTCGTTCTGAAGTAAAAGTCTCAAGGGTGCCCAGAGAACAACACAGGGGCCATCGTAACCTGTCTTCTTCATGTAAAATTGGCTACTAGTGAATTTTCTACTTCAAGTATTTCCTTTTCTTCGGTGACATTTAGTCTGTAAAAGGAGAAGACAGGTGTTCATTCGCTCTAAGTAAACTTTCGGAAAATAAAAGGACAGAAAGTAATTTGATTCTCTTTGCCCTTGAATGTGTGCTTTCCTGTAGCCACAAGCTACATCTGCGATTTGCTTTGCACAACTGTGGATTATTTCACATTATTAATGAGAATATTACAAAGCAGGGTTTGCAATTCAACTTAGAGCAACACACTGGCTGAAGATCAATGATAAAACGCACGATGTATGAATAGATAGATAAAACACATATTTATTTCTGGCTGGTCCTTGAAGAGATGTGATAAAAGTTGGAAAGAGTAACATGCCACTCATTAAACATTGCAAGTCCTAATAGGCAAAAAACAAATCAAGAGGCACTGGATACCAAGAAAACGTATTGTCTCAATAAGAACGAAACAACGAAAGTTCCACAGAGGTGTAAACAATAAAGCAAGGATTTAACAGACCAAGGGGGGGGGGAATCACAGAAGTATCCTGATTAGAAGTGAGCTGTATGTCACTGGAGGATCAGGAGTGATGACATTATTGTTAAAAGCATTGTTTAGAAGAGTCTGGCTTTTTCACTTTGAACCTTAGTGAGAAATTCTTCAACCGCAGGGATTGGAAAAGAAAACAGTTGGGAGATAAATTTTAAAAATAATCTGAATTGAGGACAATGCAAGAAATATTGTGATCTCAACAAACCCCTCAGAACCTATGTGTATGCATATTACCTATGAAAGATAACTTGATAGGCATTTGGGTCTGCACACATATCACCTCCAAACGTTTGATTATTGTTTCCCTGTAGACTTGAGCCGAAATCTGTGCCTTCCTCTAAAGGGACAGAAAATTCCATCATTTATTCTTTAAGAGGCATAGCAAGTCTCAGACTCTTCCCTGCCCTCCAAGAATTTGAGGGCTTTCTCAGCACAGTGCTTGGAGCCACTTGAAGGAGCTCATTCTAATCACCACAGGCCCCAGCTCTGGTGAGAGGTAGCCACTGAACACACTGGGTGAAGTAGGCTAGAGTGTGGGTTTTTCTTGTCACGAGTGTAAGAACAATCCTCGTGGCTTTTGTTTCTCCACTGATGTGTACGGAGAGGATGGCCTGGGCCCCAGAACAGTGGGGTTTTCATAGCCTCTTCTTCCTCTACCCTTGGAAGGAGGCGTCTTTGTCTTCCTGAAGTAGTGTGAGGATAAGGATCAGGTGTGAAGAGTTCACAGGTCCCAGCAGGCAGGGCAGGAGTAGCTGAAGGGGGTGAGGAGGGTAAATAATAGGAGTGCAGATGACATGGCATCTGGGGGATTTTGCAGCGTAAAGCTGAGATCAAATGGTGGTGCCCAGAGACATGTACAAGGGGAGAAGGAAAAGGTTCCTTCTGGAAGGCCCTCACAGAGGGTCTGCCTGTCTCGTTTGTGTGATGTGCGGTGGCAGCCAACAGGGAGACATGCAGACCCCACAGCAAGGGTTGCCAAGAGCAACCGGACGCCAAGGAAGAGTCATGGAAGTCTCCTCAGAGCTTTCAAGAAAAACCAGTTTGGCCAATGCCTTGATTTCAGGGAGGGAGGGAGTATGTCCTGCAGTTTATGCACACAATGCACGCTGACTGATTGTGTCCTTCCTTTCAACCTCCCCCCTGCAACCTCAGCCTTCTCTTATGTGTCTTAATTTTCTAGTTCTGTGTACACAATGAATTCTTGACTTTTTCTCTCCCTCCCCACCACCACCTTTCTATCAACGAGTTTTGCTTTTCTACCAAGGAGTTTCTCTTGTTCTACATCACCCAGTTTCTGGCCGATTGTTCAGGCAGTTCTAGGAAGCGGATCACACAGAGAGTAGGGGTAGGGGTGAGGGGGCCAGTGAGAGCAGGTCAGCAGGAGAGAGGAGAGAGAGAGAGAGAGAGAGAGAGAGAGAGAGAGAGAGAGAGAGAGAGAGAGAGAGAGAGAGAGAGAGAGAGAGAGAGAGAGAGAAAGAGAAAGAGAGAGAGAGAGAAGGAGAGAGAGAGAGAAGGAGAGAGAGAGGAGAAACTTGTGAAGGAGATCCCATCCTTTAAGAGAAGCATTTCCTTTCAGTATGTTTATAGTCCATTTTGCATTAAAAACCCAAAACACACAAAGAAATCATTTGCAACCAGTGGGTTCTTTCTCATGCCTCCAGATGCCACAGAGCTGCACAGAAATGGCGGTAGAGGATGCAGGACGCAGGGTTTGCAGCGGAGTAGGTTATTAGTTGTCTGAGGACACACACCTGGCTGTCTGGCAGGCGGCGCTCTCACCAGAGCTACGTAAGAGAGGAGAATCTTCGATGATGGATCTTAGCCCCATTGTATGAGCTAGTGTCTACATAGATGCAAAACTGCCTTATCTGTCTTTTCTGTGATTTCTCTCTAGTCTTCTGAGAAATCGCCATGGTTGGAATCTTTGAATCTGCCTGGAAATCATCCTTGAGTAAATCACGTTCCTTCCAGATAGAAGAGTGTCTGCGAGCAGGGGCTCCCCTGGTGGAGAGGAAAGCACCCGTTAAAAGCAAGAAAAATGTCTTGGAGCCCCGGACTGCCATGATTTACTGATGAGTCCTTGTTTCCTTTTCCTTCCACACAGACAACGATTACAAGATTACCAATTACAATTTCTTCCTGCGATGAATGGCTCCTCTGTATGACAAGTTTGAAATCACCCCTGTGTCTTCCTTCACGCAGCAGGTGCATGCTCAGAGCCGAGTGAGCCCGCGTGACTGAGTCGGTTGGTTTGAATGCGCTGCATTGTACATTTTTGGCGACGCTCTCTGGATTTCAGTACTTTTGGTTCTCTTCTGTGTCAGCAGACAGCTTTCTATTCATCACAAAGCATTTTGTTAAAACGTAAAATTCACGTCTACTTTTCTGAAGCGGTAGTAATAGTTGTAATCATCAGAGGTCAAGCTGATTTAATATGTTAAAAGTTTAACTTGCTAGCCAATTTCAATGCCAGCAGACTTCAAGTCACTAATATAAAATGGCTAAATGTAATCAGGCACACACACGCACACACACAAAAAAAAAATTGAGAAAGAAAAATAGAAAACTTAGGGGCATTGTACCCGCCAATGACCTCGGGAATGTTATAAAACCTTTTAAATTTTGAAAGTGAAATGAGTGGTTGTGGAGATATTTAAAAAATTGCCCACAGTTTTAACAATACACTCTGCAAACTAATTGGGGCCCATTTGCAGATATGAACCAACCTGACCTCCATGACCAGTTCTGTAGTCAACAGGAACAATGGTGACACTGGGTGGGCAAGGAATGAGGAAGGTTGTGTCGTGAACGATTTCCTTCATTTGCCTTCTTAAGCTCTGATCCCAAATTGTACCTTTAGAGAAATACTTTGGTTCGGGCTGTACTTTCAAAATAAAGCAAATGCACTTAAAAAAATTAAAATCAATGAGAGACAATGGGCTTTGTGGATTAGGGGGATTTAGCTGTAATTTTAGACAAAATAAGGTGAGTTTCAGGGGAGCTCCTATTGGGATAGAATTCCATACTGGTTGCCTGGTGCCAAAATGAATAGGTAGCTTCAGAGAGAATCAGCTCGGAACAGTAATAAATGCCTATTATGCCCGAAGGAAGTCAAAAGATAGGGAGTATACCTAGAGTCTTTGGAGGAATTCAGTGGGGTTTGATTGAAATGACTCATCATCGGGGTTATTTATTTATTTATTTATTTTCAAAGCGGAACTTGTGTTAGGCCTTCCAACAGAAATCAGAGCTCGTGCTGGGGAACTAAAAGCAAAGTGAGGGTCATTATACCTAATGAACGTGTTCTAATTCCACATGCCAGCATCGCCACCAGTCGCTGACTCGGTTCACACACTGGCCTGGGTCTTCATGGCATGGCGGATTATTGCTGCAAGTTCTACCTGAGAGCTTGGCTGGAGGGACAAGGCTTTCTCTAAAGCTCTTCTTGTGGCGGTTGGCAGCCAGTCTTTGGCATCCTGTTGCTCCAGCCCTGTCCTCTGCTGTCACACAGTGTCCTCTCCATGTGGGCCACTGAGTTCAGAGTTCATCATGATCAACCTTGACTTCTTGATCAGCCCTGCAAAGGCCTTCTTTCCAAATAAGAGCACATCCTCTAGTGTGTGGGCTCACAGAGTCATTCTGTGTCTCTTCACCACAGAGGCCAAAGTGTCTTCATCCCCTGTCCCACTCAGACCCTCCTGTCCCAGCCTGTGTTCTGTTCCCAGCTCTACACTCACTTCCAGTCCCATCAGCCACCAGCTCCCAGCCACCTGCAGGGCAACGTCTCCAGAATCAAGCCAGGTGCCTCCTGGCCGGCCGCTCTCCTCACCCTCCCATGCAGATGAGATCACACTGATGTCCTCCCCAAGCCAGAGCTCAGAGGAGCCCACAGGCCTGCACACCCTGCAGCCATGGCTCGCCCTCTGCTGTCTCCCGGGCTGTGGTGTGCATCTCCACGTGATCCCTTTCAACACCCAAGCTTCAAAGTGCCCCCAGCAGCCACAGTGAACTTTCACGAGTGTGCCCCTGGCCATTGAGACTCCTGTTCCACACCTTCATTGCCTCTCCTTAACCTGTGCTCCATCGGTCTACAGCCCTAGCCCACGACTCCTCTCTACCTCCTGACCAGCAGAGCGGATCCACCGACCCAAATCCTACTGTGTACCCACTTTGCCCTTGACTTTAGGGTTTCTCTTCTCACCAGGACTTTGTCCAACAGAAGGACTCTCTTTATTTCTCTTTAGTGAGGGACAGGACCAGTAAAAACGCACTTGCCTTGTTCTTGACTCCTGCTAGGAAAGCATTCAGCAGAGAGCAGGTGACAACCCGAACATATCACAGGAGGTCATCAGAGTGAAAGTGGAGTCACTTGATAAGCCCTGCTCAGTCAGTCACGCTATCCATGCACACGTATGCCTGCGTGCACCCACACTCGTGTGCAAGGAATCAAGCAGGGATGGTATGAAGCACAGGATACCAACAATGACAGAAGTCTTTGCTAGAATCACAACCAGGGACAAAGGCTGCAGGAGCCTGGTACACACACACACACACACACTCCTGCAGAATCATTTCCCCAGTGACGGTGTTTAAACTTGAACAGATGGCCCCTGTCAGGAGTTTTGTCGCCAAGGATGATTGTTCTAAAATACCTGGTGAAATCCTTCTTGTGTCACTTTGGATCACTTCCCCACCTCAACCCCTTCCTACACGAGTAGGCAGCTGCGTGTGCATTTCTATCTCAGTGTAAGTCTGTTCCCCAATAAACAGCCATATCGTTCCTCAGAGAATCTCCGTGATTGCTGGCTAAGAGGATCCAATCTCCTTCTAATACTCTGGGTCTCGAGACTCATTCAAGGGAGTGTTCACTCTCCCGCTGCCTCACTGGCTTGCTCGAATGGGACGGAGCCTGGGGACAAACGGCCAGCAGCCCGCTCACCCCACTGAGCACACGACCAAGTACAGCACTGTCCCAGATGACAGGAGCACTGCAGTTCAAACAGTTCTTTGATGTTTCAAGCCAAGAAGGTGTAATTTATAGAAATGACAGAAAATGGCAGTCCCTTCACATCAAAGACCTCTGCCATTTGGCATGGATTTGACTGTCCGTGGAGTGGTTGGCCTAAAAACACAATCTCCTCGATAAAGCACATCTCGGTGACAGTCACTTGTCTAAACCCTTCCAGGGACTCAGAATGTCCGTACTGGAAACACCTTGGTCACATCCTGCCTCAGCCTCTTTCTCCCATCAGCCGTCTCACTCAAGATGCCCTCACTCAGCCAGGGAAGGCAGACGAGGGGCTGTGTCCCGAGCATTGAGCTGGTATTGCCTGGGTGGTCACCTTTGCTTTTCGTAATGATGCTTTTGTCCCCATCTAGTGAGGGGAAGGTCAGTGAAGCTTTAGCTTAGTCCCAGGGAACTGCTCACCAGCTCTGGAGTCGCAGTAAGCCAGCCGTCTCAGCAGACTTCTGTCTGTACAAGATAGTGCCTGAGAATTCCAGCATTCTAACACTGTGGTCTGGCTGAGTCGTGGGAACTATGCTGGGCTGTGTGAAGACGTGTTCTCAAGGAGAGTCCCCAATGGGCATGGCTCTGGCTTTGTCCTCACCGTCTCTGTGGGAGCTCAAATTCTTCCAGACACACCTGGGCCAAGGCCAGCTCTCAAGGGTGCCTTTTGTAGGGAGGGGCCGCCTGTGTCCCTGGTGCAGCTGCAATGCAAGGGGCTGTAGTTCGATTTTCCTCAGCAAAGTGCACATGCTGAGGAGCTTACGTAGCAGACGTTACTTTTCTCAGTCATGGCGATTGGAAGTTCCAGGTCCAGGCGGTGGTGGTGGTGGTGATGAGAATTCCCTTTTTGGGCTTCATCCAGCTGCCCTCTCACTGCATCTCATAGGGTAGAGAATGCCTTGTTCACACAGCACTCTCTGAGGTTGATTCTTACAAGAACATTATTATAACCAAATCAGGATTTTACTCTTGAAACATCATTGGGCCATAAATATTTTGCGCGCGCACGTGTGTGTGTGTGTGTATGTGTGTGTGTATGCACGTGTGTGCGTGTGCGTGTGTGCCAGTGACAGTACTGTGTCTTGAATTTAGAGTCTGGGTGCCATCCCTGAGTTTTTTCACTCAAGGATGGTGCCTTACCTCTTAAGCTCTATTTCTGACCTTTTCATGCTTAATTGGAGGTAGGGGTCTCATGTACTTTTCTTCCCCAGACTAGCTTTGAACTGTGTTCCTTGAACCTCAGTGTCTTGAGTAGCTTTGGTTAAAGACACGAGCCATCAGTGTCCAGCTAAACCAGGAATACTTCACTCCATCACCATGTGAAGCTGTAACAGGAATTTAGAGCATCAGTATGCAAACTCCAGGTGGCACAAGCCATTACACCAGGCAAAGGAGTGGCGGCCCTTTTGCTCTTGCTGAATGCTCTTTTACTGGCCAACCAGTCTGCTCTGTAACACACACATATGATTCCAGTCTTCCCAGAAGCCCAGTTGCTCCTCCTGGCTTACTCTTATTTGTGCACACAGGCAGGAAAGGAGTTTTCAAATTGCTTATGCTTCCTTTCAGAATGAATGTTTGCCATCTCTTTCCATTCACAGCCCTCCAGACCCACATGCCTCCTCTCCCTCAAAGGCCTCAGGATCCCAGGCTTTAATGAGAATCCCTAAGAAAGACTACATTCTCAGCCTCTGTGACAGAAAGGAAGGGTTTTCCCCTAACTTTAAATCTCCTGATGAAAGTAAACCAGAAATATACTATGGCGATTGCAAAGATGATCCAAAGGGAAGGACTAAAATTCAGAAGTAGTAATGTTGAGAAAGAGGATGATAAAACACTGGTAAATATGTTCCTAACTTAGGGCAATCTGCAGAGATCACTCTGGTTTTCATGTGGCACAATGACAGGACAGTGGTCACGAGCTTTGTGTTGACGATGATGATGGTCTCCCAACACCCCGGGCGTTGCTTACCTCCAAAGCTCTGGTTTTGGGATGGGGGGGCTGAATGATACAAAATGACAGTGAGGAGGAAGAGGTTGGTCTCAGGAGCAAAGTGCCATGGTTTTGAACACTGCAGAGGGCTCTTATCCTCAGGAGATAGCCACGACGTGTTAACTTGCCAATACTTCCCCAGGCATCTGTATTCCAAATGTCATGTTGTACAGTGTAAAAAACACCCGGTGGTGATCTGTCAACTTAAAAACCAAAAGTGACTGGAATGAAAAGTTATTCAGGAATGACTGTGAAAACTGTATTACCTAACGAAATTAGCCAGTAGAAGGGTCTGTGGAAAGATTTTGGTTTGGTGAGTTAAGAATACACATCACTTAGTGATAAGTTACAAAAAAATCCCTCAAACTCCAAATTGTTAACAGGCAGGCGTGTTCAGAGGAAGGGTAAAATCAAAGCCTGTTGGTTGTTTCCTGAACATTCAAAAAAGCATGATGTGTTTAGAGCAGTGGAGAGAAGCGGAGGGGATATTCTGGATACAGGCTGCCCTGTCAGTAAGCTTCATATAGTACTTCCATGACAGCAAGCTCCATTCTTAGGAGCTAGGTATACACCTAAAATGAATTCCAGGGATAGCTGTGATGCATATAAAAATAAAAGTCGGTAATAAACCATAACATATCTAAGTCCTTCTCCTTATTCTGAATTAAGAGTTTATCTTATCTCTGAGCATCTCCCTCCCCCCTTTTCCCTTCCACTCATTACTTGCATTCTCATCAAAATCAGACTATCACTCTTGGACCCCAAGCAGCCCGTCCAGCCCTGTGTGTAGCCTCTTCTCATCTCCTTCTGAGAGCTGCTGGGTTCTTTGACCTAGGAAAACGAACCAAATCCAGTGACTTGATTTTTCTCCTGACATGTGCACCTGTTGTAGTCAGAAATGCAAGTGGGATGGGCTTTACGTCCTTCTCAGGACACTCTGACACACTGGGCAAGCGGTCCTACCTGCCAGCACAGGTGAGGGGGGACCTCACTCAACGCACCTCTCCATGCCCTTTCCATCTTGTCTTTGACCTGAAGCTTTTCTTCCAAGGGGCTGACTGACGGGAGGTCTGGTGGAGAGGAGAAATCACCTACTTACTGCTTCTCATGTCCAGAGATACTTCTTGGCTGGCTGGAAAAACTAATCCTCTTTGGAAAAAATAAACTAAAACCACCAACCATGGAGCCCAGGATCTGGAGAGGTGGTGTGTTTCTTGGGTTCATCCCTCCTAGATTCACACACTAGAATCTTCATCCATGGGTCTTCCAGGAATTCAGAGAAAGCCCAGAGCCGGGCATTCATTGAAGGGCTGGGAAAACTTCCTGTCCAGCCTCTGTGTAACCTTTGACCATCAGTGGCCTTTCTAATACATCAGTTCTCATCAGGCACTTTGGGTTAATCAGTGTAATGGAGAGTAGTAGTAATATGAGGGGGAGAGCAGGGGGTCTCTGCTCCTTATGCTCTGGGGTTGTGTTGCTTAGTTATTCGTGCAAGCACCCTGCTGTCAGGGGCTGTGCAATTGCCCAGTTCACCAGTCCTTCGTGACAGCCCACTCCCACCCTGCTCCTGTCCTGGGAGGCCCTGGGGCATTCATTCCCTTCCAGGGTGACATTCCCTGGAGCTGCAGCCTCTCCTCCCTGCGGGGGGACTGCCAGGCTCTAGTCCTTATTTTTTCCCTTTCTTTCTTCTTGGCCTGGCTTTTGTAGTTTCCTAGCACCTCTATGAATGAAATCTGTGCAGTCATGATCTCCCAGGAGAGACAGAAATTCCTCCTCCTGTCTTGACACCACATTTGAGAGAGAGTGTTTTGTTTTGTTTTTTTTCCTCTATGAGCTACGATTCAGAGACTTTCTGGTTTCTGGATCTGACTTTTACAGCATGTCTGTCTGCAATGACCGAAAGCACCTTCCTGTGGAAGGGTAGTGAGTACAGGTTCCCCCAAGGGCCAAAGAACAGACACGGTGTGCCCGGAAGTGCCCACAGCAAGGCAGCTGCTCTGCTGCACAGGACCAGTCTAGATGGTTCTACCCATGGGTGGCCCACATACTCCCTGCTCTCAGCGGTACCCCAAGGTCCTCCAAGTTCAAGGTCACTCAAGGTCTGCCCCTGAGATTCTGCATCATACCAGACTTCACTGTAGAAGTCATTCCTTCCACAGAGGTTGCCTCTGTGTCTGCCTTCTCCCAGGAAATCACCAGAGCCAGGCTTTATAGTCCAGGCTTCCTTCCGGACTGAACAGCAGCGTGAGTAAAGTACATACTGAGTATGAGCAGGATAGCAGCTTGCCATCCTTGGCCCCTGATGGGCATTCGGGCATTCAAACATTTACATCACAGTGAGCACACACAAATCCCCTTTCTCACACCTGGCCAAGGCCCCTGGGCTGCCCAAAGGTTCTCAAGACCACGAGGACAAGAGTAAGAAAAAAAAAATAGGATCCATTCTCCAGAACCCTGGACAGGAGACATATTTACATTTTGCTTTTCTAGAGACTTTGAAAGCAATTCCTGAACATTAAAAATCGTGCACCCACTTGGAATAATTGAAACTGAAATGTGAGCGGAATTACATCTCACTGATCCATTTACGATGGTGTGAATTGCCTCCTGTAGCCAAGTGCCAGACGGGCCGCTTTGTGACATAGCTTCAGTGCTGAAGTTCCCTCTGGCGAAGAGACAGCTTTACCACCAACTGTGGATCTTCCCCTCTTTTCTTCTGCTTCCTGAGGTGGCCTGGCTTTGCTCCAGAACTTCTGAGATCTCAGCTGAGGGGAGGGGTACCTGCTCAGCGTCTTCCAGCTCCTCGCCCATGGGAGGCTGCAGGGCGCACAGAGTGGAGAACATACTGCCGTTGCTTCCCCCAGCTCCGTGACGGCTCCATTTATGAGAATACCATATACATGGCTGCTACACCTGGAACTCAGTGAAGTATTGGGACTTTGTCACCAGATAGAATCATCAGGAAATTTTGCAAATTGACTGTGCTTTAAGGATGGTGCAGGCAGGTGTCAATGAGATGGCAGAAGCTGGGGCAGGGGCTAGCTAACTCTCCTCTCAGGAATCCAAGCCCTTGGGGTTCTTCTGGTTTCTTCTTCTTCAAGGAGAGGCTGTACTCTTCTCGCAGATTGGATTTGATACAGAATCCACATCTCTGCTCACCATTAAGGTTTGAAACTCAGCAGTACTAAGAAGAAGAGGGCCACGATAAACTTGTCCCCAGCGTGGACCTCTGGGAATCTCCGAGATGCTTTCTTTGGATCACAAGGACCCAAACATTTTCAGAACCTCATATCATCATGGGGATTTTTCTTCAGATGCTACAAGGTGCTATTTGCCTGCTTTGTGGTACATAGACTCTTGGGAGGTGGGGGGAGAAGCTGCTGTTGCAGCATGCAGTCCTAAGGCCATCTGCTAACAGTATTGCCTTCTGAAGGATGCTCTTTGAAGACGGTCAACTGGATGGGCTCCCCACAGAAAGGGTGATCTGCTTTGCTGAAAGTCTATCCGTGCAAATGCTCATTTTATCTGAAGCGGTGATGTCTAGACTGCCATGTGACTGGACAGCTCGCCTGGTTGTGTGGATGTGTGCAGCTGAGCACCTCGGCGGGTGGAACTTCTGAAGTGCTGGTGTGAATGGGGCTACAAAGCAGATCCGCACGCAGCTACGGGGTGCTCCATTGCTTTCCACTGCAGAAAATTCTAGGAGGAAAGAAAGCCAGCTTCCCCTAAGAACACAGGACACAATGATGCAGAATTGTGGGCATGGGCCCTGTGTCTTTCAGCCGTCAACGAAGGAGACAGGCAGAGTGCACAGGGCGGTGCAGCTGAATGTGCAAACCAGGTGTTTGTTTCCTAGAAGAGTGCTGGTACAGAAGCAGAAGCTGTGAGCTGAGCGAGCTACACTGGGTGTTCATGAAATACCACCCTCCATAGAAAAACCATCTGACAACCACACTTAGACTTGGATGTACGGCAGACATCCTGGTGGAGAGAAGCACTCTGAACCTGTCTCCAAAAGAAACAGCTAAGGATTTTTGTTGCCAAAGACTGAATTCCATATTTTAAGTACAAATTAAGCTTTCTAAACATTTGGACTGGTCATTTTTCTGATGCATGCAATGGTATGCATACAGTGATCTTGCATACAATGGTATATTTATTAACAGTGATTCATTTTAATATTTCATAAGGCACGGTTCTATGAATCAGTATTCTCTAATGATCAACTGCTGGTGTTATAAAGTGGCTCAGGCCAAGGACCCAGAATGAGTGCATGACAGCCCAGCAGACCTGAGGTAATGGAGAATGGAAAGAATATTGCTTCTAATCTCACAGCCCTGCCAGAAAGGAAGCCTGACATACCTGGGGGAGGGAGAGAAGCTGGAATTCAGTGACAAGGTTCCCAATCGAAGGGGCTCTCACAAGGCAAGACACACCTGGGGCTAAGCTGTGCTATGCAGAACATTTGATTATAAGAGGCAGAAAGTGAATCTGATGTAGTTTGGATGAGGGAATCCTCCAAGAGGATGCTGAGTAAAATTCCTTCACTCAGTCCCCTGGAAAGGAAAGGGAACAGCTGAGTTTCCAGCTGAACAGACAAGCAGCCAGTCTTTTCCTTTCCCCCCCCCCCCATTTCAGCAAGTCTTTATTTAGGTAAAACAGAATAAAGTAGGGAGAAATAGGAAAGAGAAGTAGAAACATCTGTTTTACATGCCGGGGAAATGAAGAAGACTCTAACCTCAGCTCTTGCTTGTGGTGGATTTCATGTTGCATTCCATCAGGAATAATATCTGATAATATCATCCACAAGCCCCTAATCATTTTTGCTTTGTCCAAGATAGACGGTGAGTTCAGGTGGGTCTGCTACTGCAAAGATGGAGGGTGGTTCTTATCACTGCTTCCAGCTGTCAGCCCTACTCTTACTCCTCTCCTGTCACCTGTGTCCCTGCATGCAGTGTCATCTTCCTTCCTGTAGTGCAGCCTTTGGTCCCACAGGGAATAGCCCATCCCGCCCATGGTCGAGGCACATGCCAGAGCGAGAGTCTATTTACCTGGTTTGTGTCTGGTGGCCGGAGGTTGG
This sequence comes from Megascapheus bottae, assembly GCF_031878675.1. Lineage (NCBI taxonomy): Eukaryota > Metazoa > Chordata > Mammalia > Rodentia > Geomyidae > Megascapheus > Megascapheus bottae. The sequence goes on along the minus strand of NC_143509.1, from coordinate 102,516,974 downwards.
ACTGTGGGGTGCAGACATGGTTGCTGGTATGGCCATTGGGTCCCAGCATTCCTTGTAGCAGCTCTGGATTGGGAATAGGCGTCCAGTGGGAAATGTGAGATCAACAGACGCTGGACATGGAAGCTGTAGGGTGGAGAGGGTGCTTTCCTTTCTTACCGATGGCTGGCCACAGTCAACCCCAGGCTCTGACAGAGGCAGGCAGTTTCTAAGCCTGTGTCTTCTCGTCACAGGGCCCCAGAATCAACTGGAAAAGCCTTTGCTTCACTTCCTCCCATCTCTTCCTAGCCTTTCTATTCTCTTCATGCCTTTCTATTTGGTTTGTTCATCAAGTCCCATGGCCTCACCAGCAACCCTGTTGTGTGATTGGCATAGACTGAGTCATCGCCTCTTCCTGCTTAACAGTGATTGCAGGTCTCTTTTCTGGATCTGTGGCTCCTGGGCAGGGGAGGAAACATTTATTTCTGTCTTTGTACACACAGGGATGTCGGGGCCTCTTGCCGGGCTTCCTCATGCAATCCAGGCAGCAGACGCTGTCAGCCAGAGCATGGCGCTCATTTGCGAGGGAGACACTGCTGGGGTCAGGTTCGTCTGCTTAGGCGTGGGCTGTGGTCCGGGGCCATTTGCAGCCTGTGCTCAGACTCTGGGCAGGCACTGGTTAAACGCACGCCCCGCAGTGAAGGCTGTGAAGAAGGTGGTGACGTTGGCTGGCTCAGAAGGTTGGGCAGCTCTAGGCATCTCACTGTGTAGAGTCGACTGCCTTGGACTGCAGCGGAGGCCTAAGGGACATGGAGGATGGCATGAGAGCCAGGTGGCTCTTGTGGGTGTGTGCCGCTCTCCTGTGTCCTCTTCTCACCCCGTGTCACCGGCCTTGTGCAGCAGCCAGCTCCGTGTCATCAGCACTGCCACCTCTAACCCCGAGCCAGCGTCCAAAGATGCGGCAGCCACAAGTTTGCTCATGAGGTCACCCCACAGGCTGTCAGCGGTCGTGCTCCACATCACCTCTGAACTCACCTAGCCTGGATGTGCAGACTCCTGTCTGGCTTCCCGCAGGAATTCTGACTCGAGTCAGAGGGAGGCTCATGGCGTGGAAGAAGAAATGGCCTTGGGACTTGAGGTGGTTGAAAGAAGACCCAACATCATCACGACATTCTCCAACACTTGCCCAGTGACCGGACAGGAACTCATGAGTGACTGAGTGACCGGAAAAGAGCAAGACCTTCAACACAAAGCCACGGCACGATTGGCAAAAGAAGCATGGCGGAAGAGGTTCAGTCCCCCACATGGCAGAGCTGGCGTAATTGAAAAGTGACTGCCAGTTAAATGGTGACCCATGGCCAACAGCTGTGCCTTGTTTGCCCTTCTCTTTCAGCAGACTCTGGGTAAATGCCTACTGCCCGGCACAGAGGCACAGCTGTTCTAAGGCTCACCAGGGCCAGCTGCGTGGTCAGGCATGCGCAGGAAATCACAAAGAGGCTGTGAGCCCATGGGCTGAAACGAGGCCTCTGCCTGAGCTGCTGGCCTGTTGGGCTGCGGGCTGAGTTGGGGCCCTGGCTGTGGGCCCCAGACACAGGAGGAGGACACATTTTGACAGCCACCACGTCACTGTCTCTCCGGCATCGGTGAGGTGGCTGCACACAGGTGTGACTGACCTCGCCTCTTCTCACTCTTTCCTGTTCCTCCTGATTTCATATTCTGGCGGATGCCGTTAGACCGTCTCTGGTATTGTAACCCGGTCCTTCTGGTGTCACAGCTTCCTTGGTCCTGCGTCATCTGGATCTGCATTCACCCGAAGGCGTCTTTGCTTGGCACTTTCCTCAGATGCAGATCACAAAGCTGCAATGTGTTGGTTTATGGACCTGAAATTAAGTACTTATATAGTGCAACATTTTTATAGTTCAACATTTCAAACCTACCCCAGCCCTGGCTAAGTGTCCCTCCGAACATCTTTCTTCTTCTGATTTTTCATTTCCCCTCTGAAGCTTCCCACATCTGCAGTGCTCACTGCCATGGACCCAAAACTCATGTCCAGCCCCCGCCCCCCCTCACTGCTCCAATGGTTCTCCTTTCTTACCCCTTGCTCCTCTGAGTTTGGGTTTTATCTTTGGTCAGGTCAGGGTTGAACTCCTACAGATTGGGCTCTGAAGAGGCAGAGATCAAACCTTGAAGTTTCAGGTGTTTCCAAGGACACATCCTGCAGACGAAGTTCTCTCTTGCATGGCGATATCGGTCATTTACATTTGTTTCTTACATGTGTCTGTGCATCCAGAAACTACTGTCAGAACAAATGCAGTCCCTCTGGTCTCTTTTTAGTGAGGTTAATGGTACTGGCTCCCTTCCTGAGCCGTGTCTACGGACCCTGGATTTCCATAGAGGCCCCCCAAGTAGCACTGGGGATTGCTGCTCAGCTTTGTAAAGTGTGAGACTGGTTAATGGCCTGGTCTCCCCAAACCCTCTCAGTAGCCCTGACAAAGTCAGCATTGCCCCCATGCCCATGCCATGGATTACAGAAATGGTAGGCTCTTCTGCAGGGGGTGTGTCTAGAGTAGATTCTGTGGGAGGCCAGGGGCTTCCTGGAGCGAAGGGAAATGGTAGTGCTTTGATTACACCTTGGGTTAATCACAGCACGTTGTCAGGCGGGTTTTTCCCTGTGCTACTGGATGGCTCCATTCCTGATCTTCAGTCTCCTCCCAGGTCAATGATGGATGATTCCAAGTTGTAGAAGGAAAATGTGCACGTGCAACTTGTGGCTGAAGTTCTAGTCATCTCCGGGCTAGCATGTTTAAGTCAGCTAGTCCTGGGAAATCCAGAGTCCCAACTTCCATGAGCAGGCTGCATACAACCTTGGTGGCTGGAGTTATCTCTTCAAGAGTATAGGTAGGGTCCAAACCCCCTTTAAACTCGTTTGTTGCAAACATCCCATGACCTGTGCGTGGACATGGTCCAGAGAGATCTCGGGAGGGAGGAACCAGGCAGAGTCACTGCCTGTTATTCACCTGGTGGGTGGTTCCTATGTGAGTTTCTAAGTGGATTCTTGCAGAGTAAACATTATCATCAATACTATGAGAAAGATGAAAAGTTTGATTTGGCGCTTGTTTTGAGGATTCCTGAGTCTTGAAGCAGGAAACCAGGCCTGATTCTTTGTTGTGAGGGTTGTTACTTTTAGTGGCCAGCCTGTAAGGCTCTGCTGGGCTTGGCCTGGGGTGAACTGAAGGCACTGGGAGGGTGGCCTGAGGAGGGTGTCTCAGGACAGTGGTGAGGGGTCGGGAGAGTGGGGGAAGGGCTTTATGATGTGGGTATTCAGCACTGGTTGAGGCCTGCTGGAAGACCAGTAGCTGGGCTTGTGGGGACAGGATTTTTATAGAAAGTTGTAGAACGAAAGTTGAAGACTCGAACTCTGGCCCCCTGCGAGGTCTCCTCTCCTTACCCTTACTCTCTGAATGCTTCCTTCAGCCATAGCTTTGTATATTGGTGGCCTGCCAGCAGCATGGAGCCAGGCCGGCAGCCGGGAGGAGAGTGTCAACACTCTTTAGTCAAAGGCAAATACTGCTCTTGTTTTGGGTATAAGAGAGAAGGGAGAGGTGAAGAACAAGCTTGGAGACCAAATGCTGATGGTGTGGCCTTGTGCCAATCTGTTGCAAAAGGAAGCAGAGAGAGAGAGTGGGGTGGAGTCTGGGGAGAGAGCAGTGTGGGGGCAGAGACAACACTGGGCCCTGGACAGGGAGTGAGAAGAGATGCAGCCCACAGGGAGGGAACCGTGAACCCTCACGTAATGGACATGCTCAGAACCTCTCATGCTCAGCCAGAGATCGGATGCAGTCACATGAGCCCTGCTCGTCTCCCCTCCCCCACCACACAACCTGGCCTCCTGGGTTAATGTGTTCATTTCTACAAGGGATGTCACCCAGCATGGCTCTGGGAAAGGGGTGTGTTTTGCACACTCACACTTGACAAGCTCCCTATGGCCTCCCGTGCCTTTCTGTGGTGCATGCTCACGTGAGAGCCTGTTCATTGTTGATCATGAATGGCGGGCTGCTGCTGGTCTTGGAAGGTCCCATGTGGCCTGGGTAGGTTCACCCTGGCCCAGCAGCCCTGGGAGATAAGCTGGGTCCCAGTGGGAGGCTCACAGCTCCTTTCCAACTCAGTCCCTTTTCTTCGCCATCTAGGTTAGCATCCTGTGGAGACATCATTGCCAGACTCACTGGTGACGTTGCATGGGAAACTACTCATTTTTAGATAAAACAAAAGAGCGGTGTAGCCATCATTTCAAGAGAGGAGATGGTCAAGGCCCTCCAGAGCAGTGGATCGGGTTCTGCTGGTGATGCTGCAGCCACAGGGATCTCCACATGCTATCCGGGTACGCTAGTAATACTAGAGATGAAGATTTGGCAGGTGAAAATTTGGAGCTTTTGCTCTTGAGTATTATTTGACTGTGTATGCTTTCAGTCAGGTTGTAGCTCGTTTTTTCCACCCTTTTCCTCACCAGCCTGCTAAATGTTGGGTCATTCTACTTGAGATGTCCTGTGTCTCTCTCGTCTGCACTGGCCAGCCCCTCGAGCATGTCCTGTGTCACCATTTTACCCTGAATAATTTCTGTCTAGCTCTGCAAGACAATAGAGTGTCATTGTCCTAAAGGCAGAAAGCACAATTCTCTGGTTTATCACTCCAAATCTGGGCAGTATCTTCAACAGCAGAGGGAGGAGCTAGACCATGTTTTCTGTGCGATGAGTCCACAGGCACGGCCAGCTCCACAGTGGCAGGGCCAGGACTGCTGTGAAAGATTATTGGCAAATTGTTGGAGGTCAGTCATGAAGTTCCACTGCTATGCAGTCCCTTAAATGGTGAGTGTAGTAGAGGGCTTGAAGAGGACACTGCAAAAACCATTATAGAGCCCGAGAGGAAGCTAAGTGCTGGTGGCCCAAGCCTATGTTCCTAGGCTCTCAGGAAGCTGAAATCTACAGGGTTGTCATTCAAAGCCAGCCCAGTGAGAAAATTATTGAAGACTTCATTTTCAATTAGCTAGCCAAGAGTTGGACTGGAAGTGTAGCTCAAATGATAGAGTTTTAACGTGCACAAGAATGTGAGGCCCTGAGTTCACACACACACACACACACACACACACACACACACACACACACACAGTGTGAGAGGGGCTGGCTGGCACCTGTGCATGGCCCCAGTGAAATACAGCAGAAAGCAGCTGCAGCACTGGGCATCCCCGTGATCCCAGCACTGAACCTTCTTTCCATTCTGGCCCACGGGGTTCTCAGTGGGAGAGCGGCAGGTGATGGATAGAGAAAGGATGCAGAGACACACCTTCTGCTTCCTTTTTTGTGGTTGCTTAAGCTGTGTGATGACTAAACGGAAAGAAACCCACACACTTTTTTTTTTTAGCTAATATATTTTTTTTATTGTAATTAGTAAAAGGGTTTCATGATATGTGCCAGATAGAAGGTGCATTAATTCATATACATTGATAACCTTTCACATGTCTTGGTACCCATTTCCCTCCCCCCCCACACCCCCCATCCGTCTTGGTTTTCCCCCCTTCCCTATCAAATTTCAAATATCCAAATACAAATAAATGCAATATATCAGATAACAAAGTGAGATACTATACCAATATGAGACAACCAAGGGAAAGCAAAGGAGATGAGAGACAACATAGTACATTAAGGACAACAATCATCCATTATATGGCTTTTGTTTCAATATCCTGGAGGTCCTTTCAATTAGCTTCACATTATATGGCCTTATGTATCTAGATTTTGCTCTATTGCAGATCTCTGCTAGTAGAGCCCAAGGTTTCTACTGATTATGACAAATGAGGGAAACCATTGAGCCTAAGTTCCTTTGAGTCTGGCTTATTTCACTTAATATGATTTTTTCTAAGTCTTTCCATTTCCTAACAAATGGGGCGATGTCATTCTTTCTGGCAGCAGCATAGAATTCCATTGTGTACAAATACCACAACTTGTTGATCCACTCATCAACTGAGGGACATCTAGGTTGGTTCCATATCTTTGCTATGGTGAATAGTGCTGCAATGAACATTGTTGTGCTAGTGGGTTTAGTATGTCCTTGTTTCTGGGTGGTTGGGTAAATGCCAAGTAGTGGAATTGCTGGGTCATAGGGGAGCTCTATGTTTAGTCTTTTGAGGAACTGCCACACTGCTTTCCATAGTGGTTGAACGAGTTTGCACTCCCACCAACCATGTAGTAGTGATCCCTCCTGGCCACATCCCCTCCAGCATCTGTTGTCATTCGTTTTCCTGATCCTGGCCATTCTAACTGGAGTGAGGTGGAATCTTAGAGTTGTTTTGATTTGCATTTCTTTTATGACCAGAGATGTTGAGTATTTCTTCATGTGTCTATAGGCCATTTTTGTTTCTTCTTCAGAGAAGACTCTCTTTAAGTCTTTGGCCCATTTTTTAATGGGATCGTTGTTACTTTGGAGATTAGTTTTGGAGTGATTCAATTTTTTGAGTTGTTGATATATTTTAGATATGAGGCCTTTGTCCGTTGTTTGGTTGGTGAAGATCTTCTCCCACTCTGTAGGCTTCCTGATTAGTTTACTAGCTATGTCCTTTGCCATACAAAAGCTCTGCAGTTTAATGCAGTCCCACTTATCCAGCCTTTCTCTGATTTGTTGTGATTCTTGGTCCTTATTAAGAAAGTTTCGACCTGTGCCAAGGAGGCCTAGTGTATCTCCTATTCCTTCCTGTAGAGTTTTCAGTGTGTCAGCTTTTACCTCCAGGTCTTTGATCCATTTCGAGTTAATTCTAGTGCAAGGTGACAAAGAAGGATCCAACTTTAGTTTTCTGCAGGTGCTTAACCAGTTCTGCCAGCACAACTTGTTGAAGAGGCTGTCTTTCTTCCATTCTATTTTTTTGGCTCCCTTGTCAAAGATTAGGTGGCCATAGGTCTGTGGTTTAATATCTGGGTCCTCAGTTCTATTCCATTGGTCTTCTGGCCTGTTCCTGTGCCAGTACCAAGCTGTTTTGATAATTATAGCTCTGTAATAGAGTCTAAAGTTTGGAATTGAAATTCCTCCGGTGCTGTTCTTTCTACTAAGAAGTGTTTTTGCTATACGGGGTCTTTTATTATTCCATATGAAAGTTTGGATTGCCTTTTCTACTTCTTTAAAGAATGACATTGGGATATTGATGGGTATTGCGTTGAATTTGTAGATAGCTCTTGGCAAGATTGTCATTTTCACAATGTTGATTCTTCCAATCCAGGAGCATGGGAGGTTTTTCCATTTCCTTAGTTCTGCTTTAATTTCCTTTTTTAGGGTTTTAAAGTTTTCATCAAAAAGGTCCTTTACATTCTTAGTTAAGCTAATTCCTAGGTACTTTATTTTCTTTGAGGCTATTGTGAAAGGAGTTTCTTTCCTGATTATTGCCTTGTTCCTCTCACTGTTGGCGTAAAGGAAGGCAGTTGATTTTTGAAGGTTGATTTTATAGCCTGCAACTCTTCCAAAGTTTTGAATAAGCTCAAGGAGCTTGGGAGTAGAGTCATAGGATTCTTTAAATACAGAATCATGTCATCTGCAAAGAGGGATAGTTTTATTTCCTCTTTCCCTACTTGGATCCCCTTTATGCTTGCTTCTTGCCTTATTGCGCTGGCTAGGAATTCTATTACTATGTTAAAGAGTAGTGGAGAGATGGGCATCCTTGTCTCATTCCCGATTTTAGAGGGAATGGCTTTAGATTTTCACCATTAAGTGTAATACTAGTAGTGGGTTTCTCATACACAGCCTTTATTACATTGAGGAATGTTCCAGGGATTCCTAGTTTCTCCAGAGCTTTTAACATAAAGGGGTGTTGGATCTTGTCAAATGCCTGAGACAAATGATTGAGACAATCATGTGATTTTTGTCCTTGCTCCTGTTGATGGCCACACACCTTTCAAACTTGGAAATTAGACTAGTTTTAATATGAAAAAAAAGGAGACTTTAAGTAACAAGTGGACTTGCAAAGGTAGTTTCCAGTGTATTTTTTAAACCGTGTGGAACAGAGAATTGAAATCTACTTTTTGATCCTGACAGGCTGAAGGACAGACTAGTTCCTGACATTCTTCCAAATGTGGCCGATGTCATAAATATCAGCACCCTTGAACATCTCAGAGGCATGGGAGGAGAAATTATGGTTCCCCAGGTTTGGACAGAATAATTGTGGCTCAGAAAAGTAACCAACCTGCCCAATTTAAGGTCATAAATCTCAATACGAACACCAGACAAACACGTATACTCTGTGGCATCCTGACAGCTGAGTTGGATGAAGACTGCTTGGGATATTTTTTGTAGCACTTGATTTCTCCCCAGAGGGTTCGTGCCTGTCTAGACATGCACGCTAGGCTACAGTATTGTAATAAGTTCTGATGGAGAGACTATGTGGGCACTTAATGAGGAATTGGAGTTCCACTAATGAGTCATTCATATTCTAGTGGAATCACCGCGAGCTGTGATGTCGGTGAGGATTCCATGGCAAATGCCTGAATCTGATGTTGACCTATCGGACGGGCGGCAAGTGTGGCACAGGTGGTACTTCATTATTGGTCAGGGAAAGAGACACTCAAGTGGCAGAACCAGGGAACAATGATCATGGGTGCTCAGGGGTCAGCTGGGGAGGAAAGGAAGTTGTGAAAATGAGACCATAGAGAGGAGGGTTTGGAACTGTGCGGATTTTTACTCTGGAAGTACAGCAATCATGCAAGCGTTCTGTGGAATTGCACGTTCCACTTGTAAGGGGAGAGGAGAGAGCACCCAGTCCCATGGCCGGGTTAAACTTCTGGATAAGGAAACACTAGCAACACCATGTGCAACAGTATGGCATAAAACTGATGATTAACTTTGACATACTAAGCTAGCCTCCATTTTTAGTCAACCTCATGTATTTGTGATTGTGTGCCTATCCATTCAGATGAAAGAAAATGAAAGATACAATATTCAGACCTCTAGGGGGAACTACCTAACTTAGAATGAAATTGAAATATTTCCAGTAAGGCAAATCAAAGTGTATCCGTGGCTAGTACCTCTGTATCACATGCTTTAAGCAAGTTTTTAGGCAATGTCAAAAGAAGCATCTTCTAGGAGTTCAGCTTCTGATGCAAACACATTTGTCTCACTTCAGCGAGGGATGTGTCCTTCTGCGTGGATCTGGATCTTCTGGGGCATTAGAAGACCAGAAGTTGGGCCGGGAGTTTGGCCTAGTGGTAGAGTGCTTGCCTAGCATTCATGAAGACCCGGGTTTGATTCCGTGGTACCACATACTTAGAAAAACCAAAAGTGGTGCTGAGGCTCAAGTGGTAGAGCTTTAGCCTTGAGAAAAATCTAAGGACAGTGCTCAGGCCCTGAGCTTAAGCCCAACACTGGCAAAACAACCCCAACAACAACAAAAACAAATAAGACCAGAAGTTGCAGCCTATAGATACCTGATCAACTTCCTTTACAGGAGGATATAAAGTTCTAAGTGGGAATGGTAGCTTAGGAATCATATTTTAAAGGAACATTGATTTTGCTAGAGATGTGAGAGTGCACACGGTTTCTGTGAGGTGCTGGCGTTAATGCAGGATGTGCTGGAGACAGACAGCCCTCTTGGTGAGGTCTCCTGTGGCCAGAGTGAGCTGGTGACTTGAGATGAAGGATAGCTGCAGGAAGTTGTCCAGCAGTGCTTCTGGAGTGACAAGAGCCCCATACCATTTTCAAGATCTATGTAAGAATGGACTGATTTAGGAAACGAGTCGTAATTCAATTTAGCCTGGGAGAGAATGCACAGTTGTATTGGGGGGAGGTTGTTGTTCTGATATTTTAAAATTCAGAAGCCTGAAAGATCTTATCACATCACATAAAATAAAAATTAAGGAATCTCAATTGCTTGTCTAAACAGGAATATTTTGAACTAAATATTTGAGGTGTGAAATCCATGAATAATGAAGTCCATCACCTCGTATAATTTAGAGAGGCTGTTAAATTTGTGTTAAGATTCACAACTCTGCTGTTTTAGACTTCTCACCACTGCAGTTCTACCTAGAACTCACTATCAACTTTTATGAAAGTCCCTGTAATCCCAGATTACAGGAAGCTGAAGATGAACCAAATGGCTCCTGGAGAGTGGGAAGGGTGGAGGATGGAGGGAACTGGAACTAAGAAAGGAAGGACAATTCTGGTGTCCTGCAGAAGTGTGGTGGCTAGAATTCACGAGAGCCTGCTACACTTTATAAAGAGCTAGAAGAGGTTCTTTCACAGACAGATATGTATCCACCATTAATGTTCACGACTCCTAATGACTGCATGAGTTAAAAGAGATGGATCTTTCTCCTCTTCTTTTTCTCCTCCTCCTCCTCCTCCTCCTCCTCCTTCTCCTCCTCCTCCTCCTCTTCTTCTTCTTCTTCGTCTTCGTCTTCGTCTTCTTCTTCCCCCTCTTCCTCCCTTTCCTCCTCCTTTCCCTCTCCTTCTCCCTTTCCTCCTCCTCCTTCTCCTCTTTCTCCTCCTCCTCCTTCTCCTATTTCTCCTCCTCCTCCTTCTTCCTCCTCCTCCTCCTCCTTCATCTTCTTTCTTCTTTTTGGTGCTGATACGGGGCTTGAAACCAGGTCCTTGTAGTCTCACTTAACTTGTGTGATCAAGACTAGTGTACTGTGATTTGAGCCACACCTCCACTTCTGCTTTTTGCTGGTTAATCGGAGATAAGGGTCTCATGGACTTTCTTGCCAAGGCTGGCTTTGAACAACAATCTTCAGATCTCGGCCTCCTGAGAAGTTAGAATTATAGCATGAGCTACCAGTGCCCAGCCGGGACCTTTCTTTAGTTGGTTTTCCAGAGCACTAAGTCAAAGCTTACTGCAGGAATGATCCTGATAACGGGAACTCACGCTTTTCCAGTCATGCGTGGTCCAATGTGCCTCACCTAGCTCTCACTTATCATCAAAAGTACCTCTCTGAACTCGGTGCCATCATTGTCTCTCTTTGGTCGAGGGGGAAACGGAGACATTGAGAAGAAGCAGTAGCAAGAGGAGAAATCTTGAGTTCAAAATAATGACTTGTCCCTGAAACGAAAAGTCTACAGTGTCCACCCGCACCAAATAACTTGACGGAACTAGGATGCAAAGGTTAACTGCGGGGACATTCTCCAGTGTTGCTCAAGTCAAAGCCTATCAGACAGGTGTCCAGTCTTCAGGAAAGCTGTGAGCTGCCACCCTCTTCTTGGATATCCAAGGCCAACCCTGACAGTCCCACAGCAGAGGAGGCTGTGACCTGCCACCAGGCCGTGGTGACCCTGCCACCAGGCCGTGACCCACGCCACGTATCAGCCTGCTGTGGCCAGGGCACTGGGGCAGAGCAAGCTGATGTGGGGTATTGCATAGTCCTACAGAATGCCACCTGCCTTATGTCACTGATTTCCTTTAACATATTGTGTCTTTTAAAGAAATGTGTTTTGTTCTAGCATTCTTGAAGTTAAAAAAATCCTAGAAAGATATATTATTCCTCTCACCCCAACTTCCCCTCTCATGGAGCATTTTAAACCTTTTATTACTGGTATTTATCTCTATATTTCCCAGCAATCTGCTTCTAATCATGATTCCATCTCATTCAGTGGAACAAACTGCCTGACTTGCTGTGCTGCCTAACTTGTCAGCTTGAGGCCCCTGCCCCCTAGGGGAAGACAGCTCCCTCCTCCCTCCCCAGGATCCTCTCCCTCCCTCTGTCCTCCTCCCTGCCTCCTGGCAACAACTCCAGGTGAACTTGGCTTTAGTGTTTACCCTTGGTCATTGGACAAACACCAGCAGCAGCAGAACTGGGTCCCCAGATGACATTTCCTTCCTCTCTCCACAGGCTTTCTCTCTCCTGAAGGCACCCCTACTCCATTTTATTTTTCTGCTTGTGTTTTCTCCACAATGGTCATCAGTTGCAGGCCTTGGCCAGAGGTGCACGTTTGCATTTAGCTCTGTTGTCTCTTTCTGAGAGTCACAGTAATCACTACGTCCATTCACAGGTCTCCAGGGATCTGGCTCAGTGTGGGTTCATCTATTTCTTGCCAGACTCTGGGCAACTTCTGACTTACAGCTGCCTGGGGCTGTAGGTACCCTAAACGCCCCAATCTCCTATATACTATAGTATTTAATACTTTATATTAATATAGTGATCTATTTTGACATTACATACCGTATTAATGATATTATATCACATCAATTATAGTCATTGCTGGGCTATTGTTGCAGGCACCCTGCTCAGGAGCAGGTTGGGGGCGGGCCTAGGTAGGAGGAACAGAAAGAGGAATGGCCCTTTTCTGGTCGCCTCCCTTGAAGGTGGGTCACTTACAGAGAGATGTTGCTGGGGTTGGGTGTCCATGAGATCATGAGTGGGGACCGTCCATTGGGACATGTCAGGATTCTGCCACTGAGGGTCTCCTGTGTCCTGTGCGGACGGTCTTCCCTGAGCTCTGTGCCTGAGCAATGCCCACGGGGGAATGGGCCATTCTGTGTCCTCCACAGCCAGGGGCAACACCGAGGAGCAGCTGCCCATGCGCAGAGCCAGGCCTTGGGCTGGTCACTGGCCTGAATCCCCTCATGGCCCTGCCCGCGTGTGGACTCCCCAGGTGGTGGTCCTCGCGCTGTCTCCCGGCACTGCTGGGGCCCCGTGTTCGCCCTCCAGGACAGATCTTATTCTCACCACTGGGTCGCAAGGGGCAGGTGTCATCCTGGCTGGGCCGCAGGGGCCATGTCAGCTTCCTGCGGAGAAGGTGCCCAGTGGTGGATCCGAACTCAGAGCTAAGAGAGAGGCTCAGGGACCAGTCTTCACTCAGCCATGGCCTTTACATGCTGCCCAACACTTGTGCAGCCACCTTGGACAACTGGCAAGTTCCTCAAAACACGAGTCACCAAATGTCTCAACGGTTCCACTCCCAACTATGTCTACCCAAGAGAAGTCAAGTCCACCCAGGCCAAAGCTGTGCATGAGCACTTACTGCAGTAGTCAGGAAGAGGAAGCAGAGCTGGTGAATGAGTGGGGAATACTGTGATGGTGGGACGTTATTCCGCTAAGACCATGTACAGCCAGGCTCCTTGTACTTTAGTCACCCATGCTTCCTGTGTTGTGTTTCAGTTGCTGCAGACTACAAAATGGCAAGCACCTGTCTAGCTAGTGCATCCGTGCAGAGATCTGACAGGCCATGGTCTTAGCGGGAGGGAATAGACGTCAACCACCTATGGCTCCGATAGCCATAAAGAACTGTGGTATTTCTTCATCCACAAGGCACCTACTGATTTTATTTCCTTTGACCTCATTTTAAAAGCAGAGATCTGCCCCCCTGGTTGAAAAACCCTGACAAGTGCACTCAGCAGGTCTATCTACCTGCTCTGCAGCTCTGGGTGCTGTGCCTGTGGGCATGGACGTGCCACACAGAACCCTCTCGTGGGCTGCTCCTGTCTGACCTGAGACCTCTTCATAGACAAAAGCAGATGAGTCATGCACAGAGCCATCACTAACCAGTGCCTGAAACCAGGGGTGTGATTTCTTCTTCCAAATGTCTTCAATGTAGTTTTGTCATTAAACATGTATAATAACAATTAACATTAAAATGGATTGCATTTTCCCATCTTATTTGAGATGCATGAACCATAGAAGGGCAGACTTTGAATATGTGACAATAGTCACATAAGGTTGTAAAGGAGCTGACAAACTCCTCTTACCTAAGTGGCTCTGTAACCATGGAAACAGCATCATGCAACAAGCAGTTACGTGTTCATGCTGATGTAAACAAGCCTTCCATGCTTCCCATCATACCGAATCACGGACTCCCCACACTTTATGTGTATCTGGTGATGACTCTCAATGGCTTATGTTGTCGTCATATTATGGTAATTCTAATGGTTATCTTTCAGTGTACTTCCTCTTATTAAAGAGAAAGATAGCTGAAACGAGAGTTACCCCTGGAAAAGAAGAAAGCATCATGGGCAGAGAAGGCAAATCTCTGTGTATGCCATGACCCCTGAAGGCCTCTGAGTGGGTTGGGCTCTGGAAGGGGCAGTGGGGACACTGGCAATCCAGAGCCTGTGGAGACCCAACCTGTGTGCGTGTGTGTGTGTGTGTGTGTGTGTGTGTGTCTTGGTTTTTAACAAAGAAGGTTAATAAAGTAGAACACTACTGTAAAAATGGGCCACTCTGAATGGCCTATGTATGCAGTAGTTTCTACCATGGAGCTGTGCATGAGTTCTGTTGATGGTATACCTGCAATGCTGACGTCACCTACCAACACATTTTATACACACACACACACACACACACAGAGCTATATAGATACGGTTAGTTCTCTTGTAGGAAAAACTGAAGCTGCTGTTTAAAGCAGCGTCTTTTCTTTCGTGGAAATCTGGAAGTGGGGAGAGGCCAGTGAAGCCTCCCTCTGACATGTGCTGTGCTCAGACACATCCCCGGCTGAGCACCAGGCAAGGGCTGGAACGCGGACTCAGGCTTCTGTTTCACCCTGGAGTGCTTGTCCCTAGAAAAGGCCTGGTGTGAACTCTCTGGTCTCCACTGGGTCCCCAGGACCAGAGGACAGGAGGCAAATGGGAGACCAGTGTGCCTTCTTCCAGAGTGGGGTAAGAGAAGCATCCCCAGCCGCTGGCCGGGAGGACCTCACCTGTGGACCAGGCCCAAACCCTGAGCAAGCATTCTACTATAATCCATTACCTGGAAGTGTTCTGTGGGTGTTTTTGATGATCACTGAATCATTTTAGTTGTTGTAGATCTCACAGTTTCTATCTCTTTTGTGCTTTCTAGGGATACAGGCATTCATTTATTGGATTTCATCTAATTTTCATGCTGTATTGGTATATAATTTTTCTTATTCAATTAATAGTTTCTCCTGATTAAATCTTTTTTATTCTAAATCAGTCTAGAGGTTTTTCAGCTTCATTTATTTTATTTTATTATTTATAATAAAGTGCTCAAGGCCTGAGCACTGTCCTTAGGCTTTCTCAAGGCTAGAGCTCTACCACTTAAGCCACAGCACCACTTCCGGCTTTTCTATGTATGTGGTACTGAGGAATTGAACCCTGGTCTTCATGCATGCTAGGCAAACACTCTACCACTAGGCCAAACTCTCAGCCCTTATTTTTATATTTTAAGAAAATCTTTTGGTGTTGAAAATTCTCTACTATTTGTCTCTTCTTTGGTTTCATTTTTATTTTTTGGCATTATAATTATTAGTCTACTTGCTTTAGATTTAGTTTTTGTTCTTTTTATCCTAGTGTCTTAAGAAGAGCAAGTGAGGTATTGATTTGATATCTTTATTAATTTTAATATACTTTGTAACTGTAAAATTTCATCAAAGCTTGCTTTCTGAACATGTATTGCTTATAGTTTGGTGTTTTTGTCCGCATTTACATTCATATCAAACATTTTCTAATTTGTTTTCTTTTAAACCCATTTTCTACTTAGTAACAGGTTTAATTCTGAACTCCCTGGGAGTTTCACAGACTCCCCTGTGTGTTTGTTTCTTCTCAGCTCCATCACAGACAGTGCTCAGAAAGGCTGCAAGCCTTTCACATGTACAGAGCTGCCCCTGTGGCCCAAAGCCATTCCTGCTAGGAGATGGCCCTGAGCCCCAGGGCAGATCCTGCTCTGTGAGTCTGGAGTGCTGCTCAGAGCTTCCTGACCGGTTAGAGCCTTTGTCTAGTAGCCCTTTCCATCACTGAACGTGAGATATTATTTGTCTCTGGTTTTTGTATTGCCTATTTCTTTCTTTCATTCTATCAGTTTTCCCTTGGTTTTAGGTTTTCTTTCTTTTGTGTGTGTGTGTGTGTGTGTGTGTGTGTGTGTGTGTGTGTGTGTGTGTGTGCCAATCCTGGGGCTTGAACTTAAGGCTCAAGCACTATCCCCGAGTTTTTTGCTCAAGGTTAGTGCTCTACCCCTTGAGCCATATTTCCATTTCTAGCTTTTGTTTGGTGCTTAAATCATGGACTTTGGTGCTATCTCTGAGCTTCTTTTTACTCATGGCTAGCACTCTACAACTTGAGCCACAGTACTACTTCTGTTTTTTTTTTTTTTTTTTTTTTTCTGAGTAGTTTGTTGGAGATAAGAGTTTCATGAACTTTTCTGCCTGGCTGGCTTTGAATTGCAATCCTCAGATCTCAACTTCCTAAGTAGCCAGGATTACACACGTAAGCTATTGGTGCCAGGCTTTTACTTTATTTATTTTTATCTCTTTTATTAGAAGCATATGTATTTGCAATGATCACATCCTCAAAAATGAAGGTTTTAATATAAAATTTAGTTTTATCTCTAGAAAGAATTTTTGTCTTAGGATTTATTTTATCTGGTATTTCTCTAGTAAACAATCTAGTTCTTGTGCCTTTTTCTAGTTGCGCCTTTTTTTTTCTACCACCTTGTTCTGGGCCTATTTCTGAATTTAAAGTGTAAACATGATTGGATAATGTTATATCTTGACATTGTGTTTGCGTCTTACTCAGTCTGCCAATCTTTGCCCTTGGTCAGGCTTTTTGTAGCTTTCTGGTTTTTGAATTTATTTTTTTCTTTCAGAGCAGAGGGAACTCAGGGCCTTGCCCTTTTAGGGAAGTGCTCTTTCATAGAGCTTATCACCAACTCCCGGACAGGCTTCGTTAACCCATTCATATTTAATGTTATGGTTGGATTTTCTTACCAGTTTTACTTTCTACGTATGGAACATCTTGTTTGATCTTCTGTCCCTCATTTCCTGCTTTCTTTTCCATTAACTAAATGTTTCCTAATGTACCATTAAAATTACTTCAGTAATTATTCACTATTTGTCTTCTAGATTCTTTTCTTAGTTATTCCTCCAAAGATTTATACATTTTAACAGAAGTTAACTTAGATTTGCACTAATTTATTTTACATGAGATAAAGAAAGGTTACTGTTGTATCACAGTTTTATACATTTATAAGGTTTGTTATCTCAACCTATTTATTTTACATTTCTGGGCCTCTTAATTTCTTGCTGTGGATTTTAGTTTCCAATTTAGGTAATTTTCTTCTTTCATATAATTTTGTTCCCACATACCTCCTTTGGGTTGTTATTAACAAAATATATTGTAATTTTATAGGCTATAGGCCCAATTATAGAATTACATACACACAATTCCATGCAGTTGCTTTGTAAATTAGTTAAGAGGAGAAAGAGAAGACTCATGGGATTAAGTGACATTTGCAATTAACTGCACAGGAGAGTCTGTGGGTGAATAGCTGACGTGCAGGATCCAGAATTCAATTCTGTACTGCAGGTGAAGATTCGGGTTTGTTATAATACCACTCAACTTCCGCTAAAGACATGTTGCCTCTCAACAAAAGCTTGCATTTTCACTTTGTCACCTAGATACAATACAATACAAATGCGTTTGCCTTGCTTTGGGGGCACCGTATGCTTTTTGGGAGACATATTTTCACAAAATCAAAGGAAAAACGTAGAGAAATAGCACATTACACAGACTTCTTGCTTCTCTACATCAACTAGATTGCATAATGCATGTGTGAGAATGAAGAGGCTTCACCATCGGCATTTCTTTTGATTTATATTTATTATTATTTGTTTTTCTAAGTGAGTTTGGTTAAAACTTCAAGTATTAAATCCATGAGTAAGGTGGCTTGTTGTAAAATTCCCTTCCCTGCATCTCTTGTTCATTGGTTACTTTATAAAAATTTGAATTACTATCTGGAATCATTTGTTTTGAGTTAGAAGAACTTCCCTTACATTTCTTAAAAGGCAGGTTCGCTAGTAATTCTCTGCTTTTGCCTTTCTGGAAATATTTTTACTTTGTTTCACATTAGAGGGACAGTATTGTTGGATACTAGATTCTTTTCTTGCATTACTTTGTCTTCCCCTGCTTTGGTCCCACAGTTCCTTGCATGAATCTGCGGCTTGCCTTATTGTGGCCTGGTGTGACGAGCTCCCTCTTGCTGCTCTCAGGACTTGGCTTGGCTTCTGGCACTTAATCTATGGTCTATAGTATATTTGGATTTGAATCTCTAACTTGGAGTTTACTGAGCACCTTATCTTGCCATAGGAACAGTTTTTGTTAAATGAAGATTTTTAAAATGACCTAAGTAGTTGTTAAAGAGGTTTTAATTAGTTTATGAGTACACTGTCTTGATCAATGTCACACTTTCCATCATTCACCCCCATCTGGCCCAACTCCCTTCCTCTCCTCAACTTTCCTACTTCCCTTTTCATGTATATAGTGACAATTACTCTTCCTCTCCCTCCCTGTGGACCCAGCTTCCCTTGACCTCACTTTCTGTGGACACCCTAGGCTCCAGATTTGCAGTACTGTAGGTTAGTTCTTCTAAGTACTTTTACATCATTGGCACTCTCCCCTGCATACACTGCAGTCCGTGTGTTTGTGTGCATATACATACGAGCCTGTGTGACCATCATTTATTTGAATAATTTCTAGACCCTTTCTCTGATTTCTGAGCCCCCTGGTTACATGTTTGTTGATCTGGAGTGCTCAGTTTTTTCCCAGTGTATCGAGACTTCAATCTTTCCTCTCTCTGTTCTTCAAAGTGCATGATCTTGTCACTCTATCTCTAAGTTCACTTATTTTTTCTTCTATTAATTTTTCACATTGATTGTAGAATCCCTCTAGGGGGTTTTCATTTTGATCACCAGATTTTCAACACCAGAATTTTCCCTTGGTTGGATTTTATAATTTTACCTCTATGCTGATTTTGTCTGTTCAATGAGACATTGTAAATGTTCTGTGTCTGAATTTTTAAGCATATTTTTAGATTGCTATGTATACTTTTAATACCCATTTTGAAATCTAAATTGTCAAAATTTGGGCCTTTCATTTTTCTATTGCTGGTTTTATTTCCCCTGTATTTCTGAAACTTAGGCATGTGAGATAATTCATTGGGACAAATCTGAATTTGAAGTCACCTTTCTTAAGGCATGCTCATATTTGCAGTCCTGTGGTTCGATGGCTTGAAGAGGCCAGTGCAGTAAAATCTGTTTTGGTTACTGTCTACACCTTGGCTGTTTGTCTTCGCTTGGCTCAGTCCTGTCCCTACGTGCACGCCAGGCATGATGGAAGTTGTACTTAGGTCCTTGCTGACCACTTCTCCATGTGGCCTTCCTGTTCAACTTCTTGCTACCTGCCTCTGTGAGTGCCATTCTCAACCATGAGCCTCCATCGGTTGCAACTTACTCACTCTACTCTTTTAGACCATAATTTTAGTCACCCGTGGTAGTTTATGCCTGCAGATTCAGCATTGTGGGAGGCCTTGTGGTTGAGAGGATCATGATTTGAGGCTTACCAGGGTGAGGAGCTAGTGAGATCCCATCTCTATCAGCAAGTCTAGCATGGCGGTAAGTGTAGGCCTATTTTTTTTTTTTTCTGTTGTTCTGGGTATTTGAAGGCCACTTCAGTCCAGAAAGCTATGTTCTTTTGGTCTGAAAAAGCTTCTTGAATTATTTCTCTGATGATTTCCTTCCCTCTGTGAGATCCTTTTTCTTCTGTAACTCCTTTGGTTTAGATATTGGTTGGGCTCCATGCACTGGTCTTCTGTGTTGTAAAATATCTTAGCTCTTCATTTCCTTTTTTTTCCCATTTTTGTTTTACTTTCTATATGCTTTCCAGACCCTTCTTTTGCATTTTTTGGTTCAGCTTCAATGTGTTTGATTTCTTGAAACTTTAGCTTGGATTTCTGAATATTAAAAAAAATATGTCCTTGCTTTTACAGATATAAACATCCCGTCTATGTTTTGTAGACACTAATGATTTTCTGAAGGTGACAGTAGTGATTTTTATTTGAAGAAGCTGATTTTGTTCCCATAAAGGAAAAAAATGTGGGCAAAATTTATTTCTAAAGAATATATCATCACCTACCAGTGAATATGTCGTTTTTACCGGCAGCTCCGACCCCCAAGACCTATCTACAGTGATGAATGGCACAATTCCTAAGAGATGTAAAAAATCTCAAAACGTATTTAATATTTACAGACACTTCCCTGGTGGGTAAAGGGGAAAACAAAAGATACTGTAAGGTGCTGAGCATGTCCTCATTGCTACGCATTTTCTGAAAGGAAGCAGAGAGCTGCAGGCCGAGGTCTTGGGATTCCCCATTCTGATGCATGGTGGGCACTTCCTCCTTCCCTCTCTGGTCTGGAGAATGATGTCTGGTCCCAGACAGGATGCAGCTTGTGGGCTAGGCCAGGTCACATTTTTGCTTCATTTGTCTTCTTGGTGGCTTCAGATGAGCTTGCTTGTATACGCTGATCTTCATGAGAGCTGGCCAGGACAAAAGGAGAGTCCGTGGCACTGAGACATTTCTATTCCTCAGTTGGTAGCAAAAGGTCTGCTTGCAGTTCTTGTGCAGACTCATGCGTCCTTGGCAGGTTCTGAGCTCTCTCCAACATGGGCTATCGCAGCTCTTTCTAGAAAGTCCAAAGGGGGAAATGAAGAAAGGAGTGGAGGAGTCATATTCTTTCCTGCTCCTTCCTCTGGTGGCTGGTTATGACACTACCCACAACCTGACGGATGACGGGATGCGGGGCTCTTTGTCAAAGACGCTGTTATTAATAGAGGAAATGCAGGGTCTTCTATTGGGCCTCAGATGAGCTGTTGTCCAGCCAGAGGGTGTTCTGAAATGCTATGAGCTGGGATGAATGTGGCGTGGGAGAGGTGGGGAAGAGAGTGTTAAAACCAGCTACTTTGGTATTTATACACAACGGAATGCTATCAGAAAGAATGGCATAGCCCCATTTGTAAAGAGACGGAAAGACTTGGAAAAAATCATATTAAGTGAGGTAAGCCAGACCCAAAGAAACATAGGCTCCGTGGTTTCCCTCATTTGTGATAATTAGTATTATCGATAATAATTAATATTATTATGTTAGGATTCTCCTAGCAGAGGATCACAGAGAAGAGCTGAGCTCTTCCATACGCTGAAAACGTCTAATTCCTAAGGTTGTTTCTTTGACATTGGACTGAGTAGGACCCCAGATATGGTGGCCAGAGAAGATATCACACACACACACACACACACACACACACACACACACACACACACACACACACGGCTGAGTGAGCAGGGAACCCAGATGGAGATTTCAGTCTAGAAGTGGATGGGGTACCCCTAACCTAGTCTCTCATCAGCTCTTGGTACACCAAGTCAGGCGTCTTGGTGAGGCCTTTAGGCCTCCATTGTCACCAGACAATCTCAGCTGGAATTGTACATGAGCTCCCAGAAGCCTAACTGAGTTAGAATGTGAAAATTCATAAACAGTGAGGCCAGCATTTATGCCAAAGAAAAAAAATCCCAATAATTTTGATATGCATTATTTATTTTTATTAATTTATGCTTATAAGCAACAGTCAATAATCTGGTTCATTGAAATGGCCAGAGAGCAAAACCCAGCCAGACAGCATTCTAATATTTCAAATAAGAAATGCGTAATGACTGAGAGCCCAAACGAGGTCCTGCAAAAAGAGGAAGAAATGAGTTCTCATTTTCTGCAACAATGATGGGGAATGATGGAAAAAATGATGGACAGGCTTTTAGTTGTTTACTTTGTGCCAGTACTGGGGCTTGAACTTAGGCCCTGGGTGCTGTCTGTTAGCTTTATCACTCAAAGCTGGCACTCTACCACTTGAGCCACAGTTCCATTTCCAGATTATTTTTACTGATTTATTGGAGATAAGTCTCATGGACTTGCCCAGGCTAGCTTTGAACCACGATCCTCAGGTCCCAGCCTCCTGTGGAGCTAGGATGATAGGCGTGGGCCAACAGCACCTGGATGAAAGCACACAGACACACCTGACAAATGTGTATATACTCACGCACACTACAGATATACTACACACACTGACACATAGACTCATCGTGTACACACAAGAACACACTTCCACCAAACACATGCACATGATCAAAACCACATGTCACATTCATTAGACAGCAGCACATGAACATCCACAAAAACATACCACACAGACACAGAAACACACAAACAGACACACACAAAGACACTCAGATGCCATACACAAATGCACAAAGCATAGACAGAACACATACAAACCACATACAAACTCATACACACAGCCACCACCATCACATGCTCATACATGCATACTATACATATTAAAGCTCCCAGGAGCTGTGTGATAATGTGCACAAACACATAGATGTTCATGCAGCCAGCATTCTCACACATAGAAACACACACCACATGGAACACCAAACATAGAGATAAAACCACTAAGCAATGGGCGCACACAGAAGCACGAGATGAACTCTAGCCAGTTGAAGCATCTCCTCTATCTCACTGTCTGATTACACTCACTACCTAAACCCCCTGTGCACAAGCCGTGACTCTGTGCTGGCCACCTTTTGTTTTCTATGCAGTTAAGTGAAGGTGTACGGTGAGCTGATCCCGTGTGTTCAGCTTGATGTGATTTTCTACAGCAACACCACCAAGCCAGATCTGGATGGAGGGCATTTCCAACAATGTAGCACCCCCACCCCCAACCCACACACCACGCCCTTCCCAGCCTGACCCATCCATCTGGGCTGTTAGACACTGTCAGAGCTCCTGTGAAGGCCCTCTCCATGGGAGGAGGGGCAGGAGGGCCACCATAGCTATTCTGGGCCATCTCTGCCCTTTACCACCTGAGAGGCCAGATGTGGTGATGCCTGGTTTCAACTTAATCAAAACCCCAGCCCTGTCAGGTCACTTATGGACCCAGTGGTTCCCAGGCCCAGCTGCAGACACTCGCCTACCCCACTGAGCAATCTCAACAGTGTTCCCAGCATTCACAGTGAAGAGGCGTGGCCATGGTGGTGTCACTCTCCAGTGACATCACACACCACCTCCACAGTGGCCTTGGAGCCCACCGTGTGGCCCTGCATGGACCTGGTTCTGGAAGCATCCCGTTGGAGCTGGCTCAGCACACCCTTCTGAGCTCCTGACTTCTGCCACTGGGCATCTCAGAGTGTGCTGTGATATAGCTGTGATCATTCCTGCCGAATGATACCACGAAGGCCTGCGCACCTAGCCTCTGGATGGGCTCATGCTTGGAGGTGTAGGTGACAGATGAGTCAAGAGGAGATGAGCCCTGTAACAAAGGAGGATAATACGGCGTGCTTGCTTCCCCCTCTGAGTTTCCGCCATATTTCATGTGTGAGTACTGCAGGCCAGGCTCCACTTTCTGCTCGCATTGGGGAAGCCCACGTCAGCCCACAAACGTTTACTAGGTACTGCCATGAGCTGCTCTTCCCCTCTGACTAGGAGTGCAAGTGTGATCTCATTAGTTCAGTTATGTAGGGTGTATACAGTTCTGTGCTGTCATAAAAATACACATGATACATGAGCTCAACCCATTTACAATCTTCAACCCATTCAGCCAGTGGCAGCTGAATCCCAGGACTAAGTACAGAGGGCTGGCTTGGCGGGGTGGAACCGATGGCCTCCCCCCGGTCCTCCTGTCCCATGCTCAGAGGGCTTTGCCCATAAGACAGAATGCGCCATGGCTGCTGCTTGGCCTTCAGACAGTGCTGCTCTTGGGCTCCTCCTTCCTATAGCCTATGCTCTTGGCTGCATGTCCACCCCAGCTTGGTTTCCCTGGCCTGGATCAGGCTCTACTCCTGCAACTGTGTTGCCTTCCACTGGGTCTGCAGCTGGCTATGTACAAGAATAGAGTCTATGCCCACCCTCACCACTGTCCTCAGGATGGGCCTGGGTGTGCACCGTGGGGGAGGTTCAGGCCCTGAGTAGCACATGGGTTGGGGGGGGGGTCGTTCAGTGGGCCATTCATGCTTGGTAGAGCCCTGGCATCTGGGAGGGGGCTGCATCGATCAGAACATGTCATATTCCAAGATGCACAGCAATAAATAGCAAATAAAAGACCTCATGGTAGGGGCTGGGAGTTTGGCCTAATGGTAGAGTGCTTGCCTAGCATGCATGAAGACCTGGGTTTGATTCCTTGGTACCGCATACACAGAAAAAAAAAAAGACCTCATCGTAGATGCAGAAGAAAAGACAAAGACAAACTTTTCTATCTCAGGATTTCCAGTCATGCTTTTTTTTTTTTTTAAACCAGTTCCAGGGCTTGAGCTCAGGGCCTGAGCACTGTCCCTGGGCTTTCTCAAGGCTAGAGCTCTACCACTTGAGCCACAGCACCTCTTCTGGCTTTGTTTTTTTTTTTTTTTTAAATGTATGTGGTTCTGAGGGCTCAAACCCAGGTCTTCATGCATGCTAGGCAAGCACTCTCCTACTAGGCCAAACTCCTGGCTCTGTCTTTTCTTTCTAATTAATTAATGTTATTATTTTGTGCCGGATATGAAGCTTGAACTCGGGGCTTGGGTCCAGTCCTAGAGCTTTGTTCTATTTTCTCCCCACTCCCCCACTTAAAGCTATTACCCTTTCACTTGAGGCGTCATTCTATGTCTGCCTTTTTGGTGGTTCAGTGGTTCAATGATGAATTTCATGGACTTTCCTTCATGAGCTGGCTTTAAATTGTGTTCCTCAAATATCAGCCTCCTGTATAGCTAGGATTACAGGCATGAACTACCAGCACCAGGCCTTTTTTTTTTTTTTTTTTTTTGCCAGTCCTGGGGCTTGAACTCAGGGCCTGGGCAGTGCCCTAAGCTTCTTTTGCTCAAGGCTAGCACTCTACCACTTGAGCCACAGCACCACGTCTGGCTTTTTCTGTATATGTGGTACTGAGGAATTGAACCTAGGGCTTCATGCCTGATAGGTAAGCACCCTATCACCAAGCCTCATTCCAAGTCTGCCTAAATTTTTAAAGAGGAATTCTCCATTTGCATTTTATACTGGACTCCTAACATCTTGTGGCCTCCTCCAGTCCCACCTTCAGGAAGAACCTTTGTCATCAGTGACCACAAGACCAAGGGCACAGGCCCTCAGCACTCCATAGCCACAGGAAATATGAGCCCTGCACATTTCCCTCTGCAGAAGAGAGAGGCTCTGGTCACAGGCACAAGTCCCTGGGGTTTGACCTCATGTGTGGATCCTAGTGTCTGAAATCCTTCTGATTAAGGCGGAGCTGAGTGTTGCAGATGGCTGATGTCTAACGATGAATGTGTGAACTGAAAAAAAAAAGCAGGGATAGAATCAGGCCTGCCTGCCTGCCTGCCTGCCTGCCTGCCTGTCTGTCTGTCTGCTTGCCTGCCTGCCTGCCTGCCTGCCTGCCTGCCTGCCTGCCTGCCTGTCTGTCTGCCTGCCTGCCTGCCTGCCTGCCTGTCTGTCTGTCGGTTTGCCTGCCTGTCTGTCTGCCTGCCTGCCTGTCTGCCTGTCTGCCTGTCTGCCTGTCTGCCTGTCTGCCTTCTAGACTGCATTAGAAAGGAAGGAAGGCCTATGGAGTGAACAGCCCGTTGCCTGCAAAGCCCCAGGCCCCTGGGGTTTCCTGGTGTGGGCTGCAGGCCAGCCAGAGTGGGCGGCAGCACGTGACTGCCTGCCTATACCTGCAGCTGCAGAGCCATGCCAGTGGAAGCATCAGCAGCTCAGCTGACCCTTCCTTGTGCACAGGGGCCTGGCTCTCTTCTGCCCAACCCTGGTAAAGCACCATTTTGTTTCTGCCTCACCACTTCCTTAGCCTGTGCTACCTGCAAGCCATGTGAGGTGTGTTGAACACCTAGTTCTGTGTAGCGGAAGGTACCTGGGGCCTGGGAAGCCAGCCTGGGGTTCCCTCCTGACTCCCTCAAAGGCTTTCTAGGTCTCTGTGGCCCTGCCTGGGAAGCCGTCCTCTTGGCTTCCACACTGGGGTGCACTCCAGTCCTGTGGATCGTTCTCTTTCAGAATGATGGACATGAATGCATGCCTTTTGGAGAGCTGCATCTGAATATTATCCCAACATCCAGGATCACACACAGAAGGACATGCTCCCCAGGCCTTTTCCACAGTACAGGGTGAACAGGGCATATGTTGAGAATCACACCCTTTATCGGCAATTTTAATCAGCTGGTTTTCTTTTTTTTTTTCCTCCTTGCACCATTCAGAGAGCAAACCCAGAATTGCTCGGTGTTTGTATCCTAGGATGTAGTCAGGATCATTAAAAATTAGCCGGCGGAAATCAGAGGGATCTCTTACAGTAGCTGCAAAGGATTGGGAGGGAGTGTTTTTCCTGTAGGCAAATGAACTGACTTTTCCAGGCGTACATACGGAATCGGAATCCTGCTGCACGATTTATTAACACTGCTAACCTTGCACGGTCACCTCTGTGTCGCTGGCAAGCTTCCGGAATAGTGTCCACTGGCCATATCTTATTAGCAACCGGCAAAGGAGGGAGAGAAAGAGAGAGAGAGAGAGCGAAAACAACCCACTAAAAATAATCAGTGGCTGAAATGATGATTTCAGCCCGTGAGCCGCGCGCCCTGAGGGCTGCGTGACGGCGCGCGGTGCTGCGCTCGCTCCGGTCCTCCTCCAGTCCGGCTGCACCTCTCCACGGCTTTAAGACTGCAGAGCGCCCCAGCGGCCCGGGCAGGGGAGGGGTCCCGCGCCCGCCCGCGGCTCTCCGCGCTCGCCTCCGCGCGGCTCGCCAGCCCGGCAGCCCGGCCGGCGGGGAGGCGGCGCGGCAGGCGCGGGGCGCGGGGGGTGGGGGGGGAGCCAGGCAGGCAGGCAGGCAGACGCGCAGCGAGACCCCGGCGACTGAGGCC
Source organism: Megascapheus bottae (assembly GCF_031878675.1). Lineage (NCBI taxonomy): Eukaryota > Metazoa > Chordata > Mammalia > Rodentia > Geomyidae > Megascapheus > Megascapheus bottae. The sequence continues at coordinate 102,490,335 of NC_143509.1, read as the reverse complement.
ACGGGGAGGAAAGATGCGCCTGCCCGCCCGCCTGCTGCCCGGCTGCGGAGGGTGAGGCTGGCCGCGCGCTCGCTGCCCGCCGGAGGGAGGCCGCCGGCTGCGCATTCCGGGCGCCGGGTGCCCGCGATGAGCTCTCGCCCGCGGCGGCCGCGCTCTGCAGCTGCCCGCCTGCCCCCGGCCCCCTGAGCCGACGCCCGGCGCGCGGCGCACCTGGGCTGCGGCCGTGCGGGAGCAGGTGTGCGGGAGCGCGGCGCGGGGCCGGCGCAGCCCGCGCCCCGGAGCCCGGCGGGGCGGCGGCGGCGGCGGCGGGCGAGCGGCGGCCCCCGGGCGGGTGGCGAGCGGCGGCGGGCGGCGAGCGGAGCCGGGCCGGGCGCAGCGCAGCGCGGGGGGCGAGGCCGGCGCGTGGCTCGCTCGCTCGCTCGCGCGCGGGAGGCCGGGCAGCAGCAGGGGCATGTGGATACTGGCCCTCTCCTTGTTCCAGAGCTTCGCGAATGGTGAGCGGGGCGGCGTGCGGAGGGGGATTCCACGTCTGGGACTCGGCCCGAGGGGAGGGTGGGGAGGGGGCGGCGGGGGTGCTGTGCCTGCATGGAGCCCCCCCTCCCCATCCGCGCTTCCCCGCGCTCGCTCTCGTCCGGTTTAGACCTGTGTGCGGTGCGTTGGGGAGGGAGATGGCGCGGCCGAGGGCCGGGGAGGGGGGGATCGCCCTGTCCTGCGGGGCCCGGCGGCCGCCGGGGTCCCCTCGCCGGGCTCGGGGAGTGTCACCGCGGGCAAGGGGCGGCGGCGGGGGCGGCGGGCCCGGGCGCCCCGAGCCTCCCCCATCCTGCGACACTCAGCCCGTCCCCGGCCACGGCTCCCCCCCGCGCCGGGCATCGCGCCGGCCCGGCCGTCGCCTCGGTAAAAATGCTGCGCTCATGAGCATGACATCATCTGAAATGTGGGCAAATTAAAAAAATAAACCAGAACACGAAAAACACCTGTGCGGATGTGACCAGGGAGGAGGGAGACGGCGCAGGGCGAGCACCGGGTCTCCGTCCCGGCCCGCGCCGCTCCCGGGCAGCCGCTCCCCGGGCAGCCGCCCCGGCCTCCCGCCCCGCCCCGCCGCGGCTCCGTTCGGCTCGGCTCCGCCCGGGTCGGTCGCAGCCGGGCCGGGCAGGTCGGCGGGCGGCCTGGCCGCGCCTCCTCCGCGGCAGGAACTTCCAGGCGCCCGCGGGGCCGGGGAGGCGCATGGCTTTCCTAGGCCTGGCTCCACACCCCCAGCCCGGATCCCCGCTTCCCACTTCAGCCAGATTCCTGGCCCAGGTGGGGGAGGCAGGGGGAGAGCGGGGAGGGGACGGGGGAACTCTGGACCTGGGGAAGAAGAAGGGAGAGGGAGGCTGAGATTTTCCTGGAAGATGATGGCAGGAAGCTCTGCGCACTGGCTGCATTTTTTCCTTCACCTGCCTGGGATGGAGCTATCATCACACCAGCAGGCCAAAGGAAACACAGACATGCTGCGGTGGATTTTGTATTTATTTATTTATTTTTAAAATGATGACTCAGAAAAGGCAATGCCAAATGCAGAAGGAAGTCTGGAATGGAAACATCAGAAGAATCTAAAGCAAAGTGTTACAAAGTTTCATGGGGAGATTTCCTTGCGGGGGGGAGGGGGGAAGAAATCCGCAACAAGTTGTGGTGACCAGACAACTCCTCTTTCCCAGAGGACCTCTTCCTCCTGCCCAGCCTCCCGGGGGGGATTTGCCTGGGGGAGGGAGGGGTGAGCCTTGGGATGAGCTGTGATGAGGAGAGGGGAAGTCAGGCCTTTCTGTGGTCTGCTTGTGCTCTGGGGAACTCACAGAAAATGCACACATCAGGCAGGCCTGTTCAAAGCAGCCAAACCTCAAGGGCCGCAGTTACCCAAACGCCTGGGTTATAGGATGGAGAGAGAAGGCTATGTTTCAGGATGGTGAGTGACACTCTGCTTCTGACAGTCAGCCCCACCACTATTTATTTTTTTTTTAAGGGCAAAAAATAGTAAGGAAGCATGTATGGGCATCTCTGACTCAGAGGCGTGTGTGTGTGTGTGTCTGTGTGTGTGTGTGTGTGTGTGTGTGTGATAGCTTAGGGCTAGTATCCCATGATTTAAAAAATAGAGAGAGGATTGTATAGAGAGGAACTATTGCACTAAACCTCAGTATTCTGCATTATGGAAAACAGATGCACAGATTCTCTCTGTACACATGGGTTTAGAGCTGTAGGTATAGCATTCACTTACTGTCAGTTGATAGAGTTCTAGAATGAAAAGGTTAGATGGGTGACACAATGTGAAATACTGACCATACATGCAGATGGACATTTTACATTGCTCCAGTGTGTGTTCTGCTTCTCTGTTAGAAGACTATGAAACTAGTGTGTATTAAAAATGGCTCTCTTTTTGTATGATCAACCATTGAAAAAATAAGAAGCGTACCCATAGAGCTTTGGGCTCTTTCATTTTAAGGGGGGGTAGGGGAGGCTATGTGTATAAGCAGCTTTAGAGTTTTTCAAGGAATGATGCTCAGCACATACAATTCAAAGCACCATGAAATATGTACTCATGTGAAAATAAAATAGAGTCTGGTTTGGAGCACTGCCTGTTCATCAGACTATATTTCAAAAACATGAAAGTAATGGTTCCTATCTATCTGAATGGGACTTTTAAAAATGGAGAGATTGCTTTTATTTATTTATTTTTGATCAATAGCTATCCTATTTTGGCCTACCTTAATTTTGAAAAAAATATACTTGAAATAGTAATAAATATCTACGAATCCTGATCCCTTACCTAATTATTGCTAGGCCTCAGGCACCAAAGTGCCTGACAGGCTAAAATGATATTTGTGAAAGGTTATGTAATTTGATATTTGGTAGATTCAATGCAGATTGCATATACAGTACATCTTCTCCTTGTCAGTAGGCAGCCGCTGCATTTTTCTTCCTGATGTAATGGGATGCTTGTTTATTTCTTAATGAAAGCATGGTTGTTGGACAGGCTGCCGATTGTATTTTGGACAAGCACGGGGAGTGAGCGGGCAGTTGTCTGCATGGATTAAAGGTTTATGAATGACCTCACCTGATAAGGTGCTGGAATCATTTTAAACAGTCCAGTTGTTCTGCAGTGCCCCAAAAATCCTCACCCGAGGGCCAGTGGCATAGTTAGTGCAAGGGAGAGGGGCGTGTGCAGGCACACAGCCACATATGCCACTCCATGTCTGCCCAATATATGCAGCCCTCTGCATCACGATCCATTACAATTTCTCTTCTTTTAGAGCCCAGAGCACACTCTAGTTCAAATCCCCATGAAGAGCATACTGGGGGTGGGGTGGGGAGGGGATTTTAGATGAGCAGAGTAGGGACTTGCTAGCAGATTTATTAGAATTTCTGCTGTATCCGGGCATCTCTGCTGTTTTTTTTTTTTTTTTAAACACACAGGCATGCATCCCTTGACATGGTGTTTTTCTGAGCCTTGAGGGGTTGAGCTTTGCTGCATCCTGCTCTAGGTGATGTGAAGCTATGGCAAAGGTGGGTGGGGTGGCAGTGAGGAGGGGCTGTCTCATCAAGGACAAGGCGAGCCTGTGTCCTGCTTCTGTGCTTTTGGTCATCATTGGTTTGTGGACGGGGAACTGCTAGCTTCATCGCTGGTATTTTAGTGAATGGTCAAAGCAGACCTTTGTAAATACAGATGCACTCTGAGGGCTTTGAAGGTGATATTAAAAAATTTAATTCCCAGTCACAGAACATCAGCAAAAATATTCTCTCTCCCCCATCTTTGATAAGTAGATTAAAATTTGAACCCCCCAAACTCCAGGGTTCATTTACAGTTCCTAGGCTTTTTAATTGAAGCTGCCTGCCCCTACAAGATGCCCTGTGTGAGAAAGCAAAATGCCAGGCAGACCTTTAATAAATGCCAGCCCAGCCAATCTGCCTCTGCTTCTTGACTGTCTCCTTTGCCGCTTGGGTGTCACTGTACTGTGACAGAAAAAAATCAGTGACTCATGGGCAATATGGCACACTGGGAGGGGAAACAATTTTTTGACTCAAAATTTGCTGGCTGAACTCCGCCATGCCAGGATTTCCTCGTAGCTGGCCAATAAGACATTCTGACTGTGCCTAATGGAGGCTCCTTTCCTTGTGCAGTGGCACTCAATGGGAGGGGTCCGCCCTGGAGTCCACCCTGTAGGAAGCTGAGAATTCATGCTTTGAAAATCAAGAAAGGACTTTCTCACATGCACACAGCAACAAAAATGTATGGTATGCGGAGTTCCCTAAATCAGCTGAGATTATGAATTGGACTCATGCATAATGAGTAAGTGGTGAGTGGTAAGAGAGTGCGCATTTTACATCAGGCATATTTCATATGTGGGGGGGCATATTTTCAGATAGCTCCTCCGTACCCAGGCCCCGGTGTACAGTACATTAGAGACTGGCCCACCGCCCCCCCCCCACCCTGCAGCCCTGCATGTGCCCTGGGGCTGCATGCATCCATGGTTTGTGGATTGTGTCTGGAAGAGGGGGCATTTTCTTGGCTGCCTCTCTGAAGTGCATGCTGGGTCTGGCCAGCCAGGGAGATGGGGAGGTGGTAAGTACCTGTGTGTCAATTGTGTCCCCGCCTCAGGACACTAGTGGGCGGCAAACCACACAGGACTCCTGCAGCCCTTCTTCAGCAGCACGGCAGGCCCGCCCTAGGACTGAGGACAGCTCTGCTAGGCTGTCTGAGCTGTCCTGGATGCCAGCGTGTCAGCAGCTCTCCAGTTCTCCGCACCCATCTAGACTCCATGTCTTGGGTGGGTTTAAACAGGCTATGGCAGGCTTTGTTTTAAATGGTGAAGGAGGACTTTCCCTTGGGCAGCCTTGTCCACCTGGGGCTGGTGTGGAGAAGGGCATTTGCATACTCCCATGCAGACTGGAGGGGGAGCAGGCTCGGCGAGGCTTGCGCCTTAAGCTGGAGCTGGCAGCTCCGCACCTGATTGGCTGACCTTCCAATGTCATTCCAGGAGCCAGGCTTCTCCTCTGCTGATGGTGACAGGGGTGATGAAGCCTGGTCAGATCCTCTGCAGTTCCCCAGCCTCCCGCAGCTGCAGAAGTGAGGCCCCTGAGACAGGGGTTCCACACAAGTGTGGCAGCACCTGTTTCCCAGGACTCCGGTTAACTCTTCATGTTCCAGACAGCTGGTTGGAGGAGATCCTCTACTCCCCTCCCTTTCTGGCTCTGGTTTTTCCTCTCTTATGATATGTATGTTCTTTTCTTTAATGTTTTGAAAAATGCAAGGGGGGGGAGATATCAAAGTTTCATTTCCCTTGTTAAATTCCTGGGGTAGGACAACAGAAGATTCCAGAAGCCTCCCACCCCAACCTGGATGGGCAGTGCTGTTCTGTGCACATGGGTGCCTTCTGCAGGAGACACACTCTCCACCTGCGGGGCAGGACGTGGAAAGCACCAATGGGCAGGTGCAGAGCTCCAGATGTTGGTTCAAAGGTCAGGAAGCTTCTGCCCATGGTGTTCAAAAGGCTGGGTCCCAAGATCTGGTAGGAAATGCAGTCCCCCTGTGATTTCTTTTCTTAAAACTTAGGCTTCCCTTCTTGCTGTTGTCCTGTCACCTGGGCCTTGATGCTCATTTGGTGTTTGCTTGATTAGTGATGGGTCTCTGGTATACTGCAAGGTGGGCCACGCCCACCCATGTTCTCAGCACACCCAAGGGTTTTCTGGCTTCCTTCTGGACTTAGCAGCCTTTGCTGGGATGACTTGTGTCCTAACTGCTAATTCCAGTGGGCAGGGCATTAGGGGATTTAGGAAGAAGCCAGGTGGCATTTTCAGTCCCATCCTCTGGCTCTGACTAACTGTCTCTATGGCTAAACGTTTGAAAGTTTAGTTAGGAAAAAAAACAAATCATTTTTCTAAAGTGTTTGTGACTCATCTTCCTCTGTCCAAAAGAGGTTTGCCCTTTGGAATGTGTGATGAAGCCCTATCTGCTTTACACAATTTGTACATAATGGCTTCAGGTGTTCTTTGTGGCACAGAGTGGGTGTCAGATGTCTCAGCCAACCATGTCGTTCATGGCCTGGGCCCTTGCAGGCGACTGACATGCGATGGAATTTCTGTGCCAAGTGTATGATAAACTGATTGTGGTGTGAAAGCCAGCTAGAAATACCAGCCTGCCACTGAAGTGTCTCTCACAGCCCCCGGGAGTTCATTGCTTCATCAAAGAGTCAGCTAGGATGTTTTTTATTAAAAAAAAAAGAGAGAGAGAGAAGCTCCATTTCTTAGGCCTTAATCATCTTTTAAAAGCCATACTATCGTTTTCTTAATAGTCATGGATTTATGGGTTTCTGGGCATTATCTTATTTTCCAGTGAAACTGACTGAATATGAAAGACCCTACTTCATCAAAGTAACATGAAAGGAGTATGTTTCAATCAGTGTTAAAATTCCAATTTATATTCAGATGTAGGGACCGAGTTCAATGTCGTCTAGCTTACAGTATGCATCTCTTTTTGATTTCTAGAGTTCTGTATTTGTTCTATATTGGTCGGCACTGATGATTTTGTTTAAATAAAAACCCATCCAATTGAATAATCTTTGGCTTTCATGCCCCTCCGTCTGTGTAAATGCTACGTCAGGGTTTAACTGAGAGGGGATGAGTCAGATTGAAGAGATAGGAGGAGGAAGAGGCCACTGTTCAGAGGCAGAATGACAGGGATTAATGAATCTTGCCTACGTCCCTATTTTAAGTTATATATATATATATTTTTTTCTTTTGCTCAGAAGACAGTGAGTAAGATTTAAGAGTGAGCAAGCAATCCTATTTATAGAAAGCTTTAAATGCGGTGGGAGGCAAAGGCAAAGTGAAAAGAAGCCTTGAAAATGCAAGGGATTGCCTCCATGCTAAACGCTGGCTGGCAGCCCCGCCTTCCCAGAGCTATGCAAAATTTTAGAGGAATAAAGCATACCACCCTGGTGGAAATATTGTAAAATTGCACTGGACTCTTTGCAGAACATTCTAGAAATGGCTCTCAGTGTTTGAGGCCATGTCAGACCTGGGGAGATGGGGTGGGGCGCCTATGTGCACACTCACGTATGCACAGGCACACACACATTGGAGGGGGTCTGAGGAAGCCTGAACACAGGCTTGCCTGCAGACGCAGGGCAGACATTGTGTCTGTGGCACTGCTGCATGCGTTCGTTCTGCAGCAGGCATTGTCTCCCTCGATGGTAGCTTAGGAGAAGGAGAAAAGCAACATGCGTGCTTAGAGTAGAGCAGTTCCTGAGGGGAGGGCTTGGGCTGAGGGTCACGTGGCTGTCGTGGGACCTCCAAGTTCACCTGCTGGGAAGTCTTATGTTTCCAGTGGTAAAGCATGTGCTGTGATCCTCCGGCTGGAGTCAGAGGAGGTGTTTTCCTGGGCTCTGTCGTTGACAGACATGTTACTGGACAGGGGAGAAGCTCCCTTAGAAACAAGTCCTCTTTATGGTATATTTTATATACTCCAAATCAGTGGAATCTGAGCATTGTTCCCTCTGTGCCTAGTTATTTTACTTAACATTGTGTCGTTGGGGTCTTTACGTCTATACAATTTAAATTATTTTCTTTAAAGAAGTGGAATAATCTTTATTCCTAAGGAAGGCCTATGTTCTTTACACCAGGTGAATTCACCCTGTCACAGAGGAGTCACCTAAGATGTGGGTACACTTGGATCTCAACCTGGACCTGTCCCACAGCCTGACGCTGCTTGCAGCGTTTGCCTTTGATCTTGGACAGAAACCTGGGTTCGTTTGAAGCCCTAGACTCTGGGGTGGACTTAATGAAGAGGTGGTGAAGGGAGGTGTGCTTGCTGTGACTGAGAATGTTGAGTCTCCTGAGCCTTAGCACTTTAATAGTAAATGGGGAGACAGAAAACTGTGCTCAATGATTTTTCCTCATTGTGAATGATATGATGGAAGTCAGTTTATAGTTCTTTCTAGAGAACTGAACTGTCACATCATTAGATAGTTCTGGAAGACAACGCTGTGGTAATGATTCTCCAGTGATGGGCCCTGGCGTCTTCCTTCCCCCATGAAGGTCAGGTCGATGATGCTGGTGAAACCAGGACGAAAGTTGCTGGCACTGGACAGCTGGGTCCTTTGGAATGACTGACGGGAAAATTCTCCTGATGTGATTGTGGCGGCATACAGGCCAGTGTGGAGACCAAAGACTAACGCCCCCTCCACGAGCTTGGAGTCTCGTCCCCGCCCTCTCCACAGAGGCACGCAGCCCTGGTGTGGAAACTTTGTACTTAGAGTAAACAGATTTCTCAGGAGAGAAACTCGAGGCTCATTTCTCTCCACAGCTGCCCCACTGTGGCACAGTTTGATCATGGGTTCCCCAAGGAGGCTGAAAACCCAAGGTCCCAGGCTGCTTAATCACTATGTTCCTTTCTTACAATCAGTTGTAGAGTATTTTTAATAACTAATGTGTAGCTGCCAGGGTAGAAAGAGCAAGGCTCCCCCATACCACTAGAAAGACTTGAGGGATGAGCCGAAGACATTCACCATAACAATGGGCCACGTCATTAAAATGGTGACAGATGCCATGGCAAAGGTGCCATGGTGAATGGGGGCCTTGCTGGGTCTTGTCACTACCACGCCAAGGTGGCCATTTGTCTCTTTTGGCTAATGAAAAGAAGGTGCATAAGAAAGGGGCGGGGTTCTCCCGGCACAAGTTATCTGAATTGTGAATCTAAGCGCACCCTCTCTGACTGAGACAAGATGGCTGGTTACCTGATGCGTGCCTGCATACTCAAACTCATCTAAATCACTAATGCTTAGAATGGCTTCGCTTGGCATGTCTAGAAATGTCTGGGGAGGAAAATGTTAACCTAGAGGTGGTCTTGGACCTGATTTGGCCCATGATCTGTTTTTTCAATTTTTTTTTTGCCAGTCCTGGGCCTTGAGCTCAGGGCTTGAGCACTGTCTGTCTTTCTCAAGGCTAGAGCTCTACCACTTCCAGCTTTTTTTCTATGTATATGGTACCAAGGAATTGAACCCAGGTCTCTATGTGTGCTCGGCAAGCACTGTACCAGTAGGCCAAACTCCTACTAGGCCAAACTCCCGGTCCCGCACATGATTTTTTCACTAGAGGCTGATCCATTTGTCTCCTGGGATCTCCTGTCACCAGCTACAATTTCTCTATTGCCCATTGGTGAGGATGGGGGAGTAGAATTTGCTGTTGCTTCTGTGGTGTCACTTGCTCAGAGGCAGTGGGAGCTGGGGTGGATGGCAGGAGCAGGGCTGTGGAGGAAGAGGCTGTGTCAGCCCCCTTGGCACCCCCCCCGCCCCCGCCTATCAGTCTGATGACACCATGAACCAGGCCGGAGTGTGTGTCCTTCTCACTGAACGTTTGCAGGTCAGGCTGAGGACAGTGATGCTCAGGCACAGGTGGGCCAGGGAGAAGGGAAACAGGGACAAGATGGTGTCCTGTGGTGTCCTTCTAGTCCTGACCTTCCCATTGGAAGGTCCGGTGCCAGGACCCTGGGGAAAGGCTGCAGGGTGGAAGCGACCAGCTTTTCCACATGCTACCCCATGGCCACCCATCCCCCGTTATATTGATTCCTACGTAGTCTCTTAGCTCTGACCACCCGAGATGGCCCACTCACATTGCTCTGGGCCGGGGGTGTCTGAGGAGTGTGCATTATTGACACGTGCCTTTGGGTGCCCGCACACAAGGTCCAGGATCCACCTTCGTAGAAGCACACCCTGGAAAGTCAGCACCTAGACCCCAGTCGAGGCAGGGTCATGCTGGAGAGTTGGCCCAGGAAAGTTTTGAGTCCATGACAAGACGCTGTTGGGAACTCCATCTGGGCCTTGGTTGGTGAGAAAGCACGCACGTGAAGGGTAGGGCTCCACGACTGTCATCTGGACGAGAAGCTTTGTGATGGCTGAAAGAGGACCATCATGCTGCCAGAGCCGCTGGAAATGGAGATGCCAGCAGCTTGAGAATTACTTATGTGTGCTGGCATCTGTTTACTCATCTATCCATCCATCCACCTATCCATCTCCATTACCAATTATTCTCTATTGTCTTGCTAGAACTAGCTTCTTTTAATTCAATTTAAAAATTGTATTGAAGTAGTTTTACAAAGATATTTCCTTTTATTATTTTTTTAGTTGGGTGCTGGTGGCTCACATCTGTAATCCTAGCTATTCAGGAGGCTGAGATCTGAAGATCATTATTTGAAACAGCCCAGACAGAAAGGTCCATCAGACTCTTAATCACTAATTGCCCACAAAAACAGAAAGATCTGTGGTTCAAGTGGTGGGGAGCTAGCCTTGAGAACCAAAAAAAGGGATGGTTCCTAGGCCCAGAGTTCAAGCCCCAGGATTGGCAAAGTAAATAAATAAGTTGTTTATTTATATTACGTTGACGTAGTTGTGCAAAGGGGTTCTAATTCAACATGTTAGTCTGTGAGTAGATCTTGATCGATGTCAGCTTCCTGTTATTCTCTCTCATTTCTTCCAATTCCACCCCTCCACTGAAGTCGCTTGGTTCCACCTTCACATATGTGCGTTGAATATTATGATTTGTAAACCTGATTCTACTTGAGTTCTTACGTTGGCTCCTTTGGTCGAAGCTAGGGTCCCAGCAGAGAAAATTCCAAGGGTGGAACTTGAAGGCAGTCTGCCCTCTGGGTAATTCTGTTAAATATATGTAAGAGATACATGAGGAAAGCGTGAGACTACACAGGGAAGTGGATCCATTCGTAGCTAGACGATTTCTTTGAGGCAATTCATATGCCTCCGTCCAATATCAGTGCAGAAGCTTGGTGTCAATGCAGATGACCAGATTTAGGGGTTGTTTTCTCTGCTGGTTTTTCTTGACATTTTCTGTCTTCTCTTAGGTATGTAATCGTGTGAAGCATGTATCATTCTGCTAAGTTGTCTGGAAAAAAAAAGAGAAAATGGAATGTAAGGACATATGTGTTCTTTAAACCTTGCCACATGTGTGATCAAATTGAAGGTAGTGATCAGTGGAAGAATATTTTTACAAAACACCGTGTCCTTGATTTGTGAACTAAAATAGCCTTGACTGTGTGCTGGAGAGAGGCCTAAATTCAGAGCCTTAAAAACATCGTGTGTGTGTGTGTGTGTGTGTGTGTGTGTGTGTGTGTTCTGAGATCTTATTTTAGATAATATTAAAAATAGTCTTTTCCTCGTAGGCATCTTAAACAAGTGTGACGTTACCATCCACTGGAGACCCTTATCATGATCCATGGGAGAAATGACCTTTCAGAGTGGCTGTGGTGAATGTAGTTTTAGGAGATGTTGGTACAGAAGCCACTGTTGGGCGGCGAAGGCCCTGGCAGTTCTGCTTTCTCATCACTGCGAGAGTTAGGCTAGATGTCTCTTTCTTGGCAACAATAGGCTCCTCCACCTCTGTGTCTTTCAAAAAATTTAGAAAGGGAGAACGTCATGTTAAGGAGTCACGAGTTCCGCCGAGGGAGTTTAGGGAGAAGACAGTGGTTTAAAATAGCTCCAAGTTCCTCTCTGCTTGGGAGTTTTCAAGCCTACACAGTGCAGTGCAGACTGTTCTCTGTTCAATTCTATAGTAGAGTAGGTCAGCCGTTCTCTTCTGCTCCCCACAGAAAGGGCATAAATATTTCTGTCACCAGATTTAATAACCTGAGGTAGATCCATAAGTAGTTGTAAATAGTAAACCACTTACCTTTCTTGATTAGAAAAATAAAATAAAGGAATTGTCAGACTCAGATTCGTTCATTAAAACAAATCATTTAACCCATAGGAACTGTGTGCCCCAGACTTCAAGCAGGGTTGGATTCTTCCTGGGGGTGCAGCATGAGCGTGCTAGGTTCCTCCATGGCTGGACTGGAAGACTAGCGGTTGATGGACTGGCTGTGCAGGGGTCTGGGTCAGAGTAAGAAGGGATGGAGGGTCTTCTGCATTCCATCTTCTGCAATCCCTTCTACCTTCCTGTCCTGTCCTCAGAGGCTGGACACAGGGAGCCCAGGATGGATACAGGATGGACATGAGGAAAACAGAATGGACGCAGAATATACAGGAAGCACTGCACTGGGTGAACATAGGAAAAAGACTTTGTGGCCGGCTCTCCTGTGGATGCAGGGAAGCAGAGTCACCGTCCTTCACTGCCATAGGGCCTGCAAGGAACCTGCAGAAGGCAGTGTGTCTTCTCAGAGGAGTTTGAACATCAGGGGCTGGCTTAAATGACTCTTGCACAGTACACAGCGTAGGTTTTCGGGTGAGCACAGAGTTCTCCAGACAGACTGGAGATACACAGTAAATTCATGGAACAGAGGACTGTTAGTTTAGGCTCATGATTTTTGGTAGGTAGGACTAAAATTGGCCTTCTTTCTGCTCTTTATGACCTTATTAATTTTTTTTCCCTTAAGGCAGGTGCTTTACCCCTTGAGCCATAGCTCTGGTGGTTAATTGCTGATAAGTGCCTGGACTGGCTTTGAACCACAATTCTCAGATCTCAGCCTCCTGAGTAGCAAGAATTACAGATGTGAGCCACCGTGCCCAGCTTAGAGAGAAGTTTTAACAGTCTCCAATGCTCAGGATGGTTCTCTGACAAGAACTATTCTGCCCAAGATATTATGCATGCCAGGAATGAGAGCTCTGTGAAAACCAGTGTACTGGTAGCTGGTATACTGTGCCATCCATCTCAGGCCTCTACTGTGGGTTCTGGAATATTCCTGAAGGGAAAATTGGGAAGAAGATGTTTTGAATCAGGTCTCTAAAATGGTAGTGGACCTAGCTTACCACCCACTACCCTCCATTACTATTTTCCTCTTTTGTGTTTTTTAATGAATAAAAAGGAGGAAACCAAATCTGTGTTCCTTCCTTGGTCACTATGAATACAAGGCTGCCTAGAGCCATTTTCTCAAGTGATTCTGTGAATTTGTGTTTGGTCAGATGATTAAATTACAATGTGCTTAGTCCTGTGTGTTGAATGCTGTGCCTAATGCAGCTTCTCTCCCTGGTTGTCTTGTGGCCACAGGGCTCATTTGTAGGCAAATGGAGTCTGGAGGCTGGAGGCCTGCTCTTGCCATGGATCTACTTGTCCACCCTCCTGCACTGCAGGTTCTCTTTGTCATCTGGTAGGGGGAGAGAGGTGACTTCTGCAGCCTGGTCTCTAAGGCAAAGGCTCAACTGGAGAGGCCTTGGGAAACAAAGACATTTGAGCTAGCAAGCGCTAATTATTTGAAGATGTTTGATGTAGGGTGCAGTTGAAGAGTTGGTTCCCTTCTTTCATTGCAGGTGTCATCTGGCCGAGGCCCTGAGAAGGCATTCCCCAGCCTAGTTCAAGTTTATGTTTCCATGACAAAGCGTTTTGTTGTTTTAAAGGTGCTGGTACTGGCACTGGCACAAAGTTCCTTTACTGCATTTGCTTTTGCATGCTGAGTACCTCAGTGTGGGTGACTCTGAAGTTTGCCAAGGTAAATATTTATGAAACACATTTTGATAGAAGGTCTTTGGGAAAATATAGGACAGAGTGTGTGTGTGGGGGGGGGGGGCGTGTACCGACTGGCTGCTGCTGTAACAGGCATCTGGGTAATGAGAAGCTGCCCTGGATTCTGTGTAATTGGATGAACTGGACATAGTTGGGACATAATGAGGTAGCTTTGGTTACTAGAAATTTGAGTCTTGAGAACATGGCTAATCATTTCCTTTCTTTTTTCTTCTTCTTCTTCTTTTTTTTTTTTTTAGTACCAGTCCTAGGGCTTGAACTCAGGGCCTTAGCACTGTCCTTGGGCTTTCTCAAGGTCTAGTGCTCTACCATTTGAGCCACAGCACCACTTCTGGCTTTTTTCTATGCATGTGGTACCAAGGAATTGAACCCGGGTCTTTGTGCATGCTAGGCAAGGACTCTACCACTAGGCCAAACTCCCGGCCCCAATGTCCAATCATTTTCTGTCAGAAAATATGTGTTTGGTTCTGGTGGGCATTCCCATCATCTTTCATTTCAGAGTGGGCTCCCCAGTGGCTCTGTAGATAGGCAGTCCTGCCATTTCAGTCCACGTGTGCTCATCCTTCCCTTCCAAAACCTGGTGATGACGTAGAGAATAAATATCTACACGGACCTTCCTCTTCCTGCCTCTGATGATTGCATAGTGTCATTGTAGAAATTAGAACCTCTCAGCTGTGAAGGAGCAGACCTCACTTGTAGGTCTTCCATTACTAAAGGGCGAGGGAGAAGCAGCAACCCCCCGGTGGATGCCCGGTGACTCTGTGCCATGTACTAGCTGTGTGGCAGTGAGGACAACAGGGTGACAGCAAGGATAGTAGTTGACACTCATTATCTGTTCCCTGAAGTGAGATGCTACTCGTAAGTGTTTTGTGTATAGCTTTTCCCACAATGCCCAAAGCTGGGAGGTAGGCAGTATTTTTCTTTTTAAATCAAATTGCAAAGAAGCTGGGAACTGTTAAATGGTAGTGAGGTGTAAGCCTCACTCATCCCAGACCCTCAAATTGGTAAGTCTCTGTTTCGCAGACAATGAAGCCATCTTTGGAGATGTTGAAATTCAGCCCCCAGGCAGGCGGTGACCAGTCTGAGGCAGTAGTTTGAGTCCAGGGTGGTGATGCCCTGCTGTCTGACCCAACTAATCCCTTCTCATCAAGCCGTAGTCATCAACCTCCAGCCCGACATTGTTCAGGGGCCTTAGCCAAGCTTTGCGGCTTTTAAACTGAAAATGACTGCTGAGTAGAACCAGGTACCAGTGGCTCATTTCTGACTTCTAGCTGCTCAGGAGGCTGAGATTTGAGGATCATGGCTGAAAGCCAACTTAAGCAAGAAAGTCTATGAAACTTCAGTTAATCATTAAAAAATAAAAAGTTGGAAGTGGACGTGTTCAAGCCCCTGGGCTGGCATCACACACACACACACACACACACACACGCACACACACACACACACACACACACACACAGAGCTGAGTAGACTGCTTGCCTAGGAAATACCAATAAAACAAAAAAGTTGAGACACTGACTAAAATGATTGTGCAAATATGGAAAATCTGTTTTCCTTGTCAGCTCATTTGCCTACTTGAGTTAAGTTAGGGATGTAAAGGACAGAGTAATTATCTTTTATCTATTTAGAAGGAGGTGCTTCATGATATTGCATCCTGAGTTACTAGTGGAATTGCAGGAAAAATGACATTTATATTATACTCAGGTTGCATAGACCATATGGACTTTCCACAGCTCATAGAGTTTCTGAATACCCTCTCTCTCTTTAGGCACATTGCATTCCATTTGTTCTGAACTAGTCATCAATTTACTTAGTGCCAAAATATTACCACCAAAATATTTTGTAAATTTCTAGTTGGACACTGATAGTGGGTATGAGTGTGTGCTTTGTTGGGGTGCTCATAAAAAAAAGAAAAAATGGGACCGGGAGTTTGGCCTAGTGGTAGAGTGCTTGCCTAGCATGCACGAAGACCCGGGTTCAATTCCTTGGTACCACATACATAGCAAAAAGCTGAAAGTGGTGCTGAGGCTCAAGTGGTAGAGCTCTAACCTTGAGAAAGTCCAAGGACAGTGCTCAGGCCCTGAGCCCAAGCCCAGGACTGGCAAAAAGAAAAAATGGTGTTTGTTCATACAAGTCTGAATTTTAGCAGAGCACTTGTTTTACTGAATGATCTGTGCGATATAGAGCTTGAAGAGTTTAGGAAACATGATCTGAACATTTTTATGTGTTCAGCTTCAATAAGCCTAATTCTATGAGTAATATGTGCTTGAAGTGTGTGTATGTGTATGTGTGTGTGTGTGTGCGTGTATGTGCGTGTGCATGCACAGATATTGGGCATATTGCTTCTGTACATTCATGGCTGTATTCCACTGTTGGACCTTACCATGAAGTTTGGAGGACCAGATCTTAGAGAGAGAATGACCTGACATCTACTGCAAAAGCAACCATAGGGCCACTTTTTTCCTGGAGGGTTGGATGAACCTATTCATTATAGCTGCTAATCTTTACTGAGTGCTTAGTACATGCTAAACCTTCCAGTAAGTACTTTGTTTTAGTCATCTGCTTTAATGGTTGAACATGGTCCTTGAGGCACTTGTTAGTATGATTTCTTTTGTTTTCATTGTGGAGAATCAAGGCGGACTGGTGTGTGAAGTGCCTGTCCTAAAGGATCTGGCAGATGGTAGAGGCAGAATTGACTGGACCCTGGCCTTCTAATTCCAGAACCTGACTTGCAGACATTATCAGTTGATGAGGTTATGATAGCCATACTCCTTAGGTACCACACACGCTATTTATTTTTTAAATGGCAGTGTTTTCCTGAATGACCAGGAAGTTGAGATGGTAGACAATACACATTACTTTTGAAAGTTTCCCTGAAGGGGGATGGTGAAAGTGTGCGTGTTGGCTGCCATGGGGTCTGGAGCCCCAGTTCATCCATCCCCGTGGCTTTGCCAGTGGGACTGTGAAGCGCTGGCTGCCTTTCCTGTGCCAGGGAGTTCCTGGGCACTCCATTTCCCAGCAAGCTGATGAATGCCTTGCGGTTTCCATACCCATTTCTATGGCACTGGCATGGGCAAGTAAATCCTTCAGATTTCAGTGGATGCCTTTAGGTAATAGGTGACCTGTAAAATACCAACATCATCAAATCTGACTGCCAACCTGATCTTGTCACATGCTTTCTCTACAACCTGCTTTCCCTCTGACCCCTTTCACCACCTTAAATATGGCCACAGCGCCAAACGGGGAAGAGCCCTCCCCTCAATGCCTTTTGCTGCCCTCTTTGCTTCCTGCTTCTGTACTAAGTCTGCTTCATACTTCCTCTTCCGACCACCCCGGCCCAGAGTCCCCTTCCTCTTCTGGACTTTTAGTGACTGAGAAAAATGAAAGACCAGGGGAACAATGAGTAGCGTTGCCCGGCACAGGAGCTCTCTGCCTTCCCTCCGTGGGTACCCACGCCTTCTCCTACTGCCTGCCTTTCATCGCAGGCTTGAGGTAGGATCTACTGCCTCTGACAGAGACACTAGCCAGGTGAGACCGGCAACCAGCTCCAGGGGAGGAGGGCCTGGTGTGGTGTTCAGGACACATGGGGGCTGCTGGAAAGAAGAGGGTAACTAGAGACTGTAGGAGGGCAGGCTTTGTAGTGGTGAGCGGGCGAGGTCCCGGCTTGCTGAGAAGGGCTGTGACTGGCTAGTTGGAAGAACCCCACCAGCTAGCAGGGACCTGAAGCGCCTACTGAAGTCCCATGCCAGGATGGTCATTTGGCTTGGGGACCTTCTCTATGTGACATTGCTCAATTCAAAGCAATATCGAATATCCAGCCAGCAATCCATGTCCTACACTGCAGTCACCACACACATCTCTTTGTGAGTAGCGGCTGCCAGCTTGTCCCCATCAAAGACTGACAGTTCCGTCCGAGCCTGGACTTACCGAGGACTTTGTCTTTGCATTGACACCTCATCTTCCTTTCCCCCCTCTCCTGGTCTTCCCCCTAACATGCAGTTGTTTCTCTCTGTTCTCTTTCCTATTGTAAAGCACAGTGCCACACCATTCCTTTGTCCACGCCAGGTATCTGATATTTTTTTCCCCATAGAACTACTAGGCAGACTTCACTGGTGCTTTTCACACGAACTGGTGGAGGGCCCATTTTTCATGGTTACTCTATTACGGACTGAAATGTTTTCCCAGCTCATGCCCAGGGCATTGCTTGTTCCTTAGACAGTCGAAAAGAGCCTGAAGAACTCAGGTCATGAAGAGCATGGGAAAATCAGATCTGCATTTGTTTCAATAAAGACAAGAAACTAACAGCAAGTCTGGGCATACTTGGAGGAGAGTTATCTTGACGCAATTTTTTTTGTCCTTATTTCTCATTTCTTCTTGGATCTAGACTCAAACAAGTCTTGTTGGTATCACTGGCAATCTCTAGTTTGTAGATTTAATCTTGTTCCACTCTGTCCTGAAATGCCTTTCATTTGGGCTTTCTTTCTACATCACTGGCTTTTCCTTCTCAACGTCTTTGCTAATTTTGGGACTGTAGT
Source organism: Megascapheus bottae (assembly GCF_031878675.1). Classification (NCBI taxonomy): domain Eukaryota; kingdom Metazoa; phylum Chordata; class Mammalia; order Rodentia; family Geomyidae; genus Megascapheus; species Megascapheus bottae. The sequence continues at coordinate 102,472,309 of NC_143509.1, read as the reverse complement.
CAACTCTAAATGTTGCTGTATCCTGGCTTGATTCTCAACCATCTTCTCCCCTTTCTATCTCACCTACTATCTATTCATTTAATCCAGGTCCACACATCAATTACTATCTATACGTAGATGATGTCACATCGGAATCTGTACTCACACTTCCGCTGTGGGTTCAAGTCCCGTTGCTGACCCGTTATCAACCTCTGGAAATCTTAAAGTCACCCGAGACTTTCTCCTCTCTAAAACGTCTCTTCCCACCCACCCCTGACTTTAGGTTTTGAGTATTCACGTTGTATTTCTTTCTCAGAACAAAACCTTTGAAGTCCTCCTTGAGTGCAGCTTGCCCTTCACATGTCATCTTCCAAACTCTAATGTTGGAATCTGACTCGTGCGTCTTCATCTCCCCGCCATGTCTGTGCCCTTCCCATCGGCATCGATGCTTACCCTCTGTCAAACAGTCACGGAGCGTCACCGAGATCTGCTGGCAATGACAGTTGAGCATGCCAGGACTTCCTTCAGTTCTAGGCTGAAGATGGGCACTCTTTACCCCACCCGAGGGGGTCATGTGTGGAGTGTCATCTGACACTGACGTAGAAATATTGGGCTGATCTTAGGCTTGGGCTGATAATGGGATATTTCCTCCCTTCCACCATGCTGGCCTTCTGTGCACTTCTCCAACTTGCTGAGCTTGTCTTATGTGCATACCTTCCACTCAGTCCTGGCCTCCCCTCCACACCCCCCTGGGCTTCTCCACACTCTGCTTCTGCACTTCCTTTAGCTCTCCATCCAAGTGGATGAGCAGAGTGTGGAGCCTCCCCTAACCACTTGATCAGAAGCAGTGTTCTTGGCCACCCCATTTCTTCTTGCCATGCTTCTGTGGTTCCTTGTAGCACTTGGAAGTAGTTTAATCTATCAACTGAGAGAACCCAGATAGCCATTCTGTGTTCCTGCCCCTAGGAAAGTGGCTGAGGCTTCAGGTGCGAGGATCTGGTTCCTGACAGAGTGGCCAGTCAGTGCACAGTGTGTGGCACTCAGGACCCTTCGTATTTCTCTCTGCCTTCAGTGTTTTCTTCTTTTTCCCTGATGTGTGACATTATCTTTCTGGGTACCCCAAACTTCTTTGTGTTGAAGATCTGGATGTGTAGACTCATTGGAAAGCCAAGAAGCACTGTGCCCTAAAAATTTCAATTTCAACCCATAACTAGAAGCCCCACAAGAATAATAATCTTAAAAAGCTTACTTAAAAACTTTAATGGAATATCTATGCAATTTCAGAAGTGTCACATATACTTTGGAAAATAAGATACTTGATTCAAATTTTTTCCCACAAATGTTTAGGGAGTAGCTTCTCCATGCACTAAGCTGTAAGCTCTCAGAAAACAGGAATTCTGTATTGTTTCTTATAGTGTCTTCAGCTCTTTGCACAAAGCCTGGCACATAGGGTTACTCTTTGAGTGTTTTTCTGAGTGAAGAAATGAGTCAAAACCATTATACCAAGGACTAGGCGAGAAATACAACACCGTTTTCTCTTACATGAGTTACGGCAAAGTCCCAAGCAAGGTAAGACTTACTCTCAACGACAGAGCATACTTAAAAAATGACCATCGTATAAACAAAGTTCTGCAGCATTCATGGAGGCAGGAACAACTTCTCAGGAGCCTGTTTCACAGGATTCAAGGAGTCTGTTTTTGATTGCTATCCCCAAATACTCAAGGCTGGGTACTTAATCGCACAACTTTGAAAGGTAAAACTTGGGATTGGGCAGCCTGGGTGTTGGGTCCCTTGTCACCAAGCTGCCTTGTAACAAGACAAGTGTGCAGCGGTGGGGAGAGGGAGAAGAAAGAAAGCCAAAGAATGGGCTGGGAAAGCCAAATATACTTCGTAACAACCTATCCACTTGGGACTAATCCAGTCCCAGGAGCCTTGACCCATTCCTGCAAGGTGACATTCACCCATCCTTAAGGCTAGAGCCCCAGAGCTTCATCTCTACTCACCCCCGCAGAGCTTCCACCTCCTCCAACTGCCACACCGGGGAGAACTACATCCAAGCCACAGTATGTAGTCTTTCCCCTGTAATGTAACTAAATGAGAGGTACCCATGTACAATGTGCCATCTCCTGAACAACCACCTTCCCTTGTTTGTGCTCCTGTGAGCTACAAGTCTCTGGTAGAGTTGCAAGTGTATTCTGTGCTGTGCTTGCAAAGCCTGGTGTGAGGCCAAAGTTTTGGTGAACAGAATTCGATTTCACATCCTTTATCTTCAACATAATTGACCAACCAGGTCTATTCCACATGTGTGGTTTCACTTTTGTTGTTGGATATCTTGTTTCTTTTCTGGTTTATATCTTTTGGGACTCTTTGCTGTTCTAAACTTCGCACGTTTGTTCACAGTGAAAGTTGATCACATAAAGCTATGATGGAATCAGTCCGATACATTGAAGCCACAATAAACCTTGGAAAGGGGAGTTTGGAGAACCCCAGGTATCTGAGCATGTGGGATGCTGGGGCGCCAGTCTCTGTGCTCTGCACCATGCCTTCCCACACCCATTCCTCACCTGCCCTTGACCACATGCTTTAGAAGAAGGTGGCAAGGTCAGTATATCCCAGTACTGTTGGCTGTCCCTGAAAGTCAGCCATGCCCAAGGATCAAGCCTAGAAGCCACAGTCTATAGCTCATGAGTCTGAAACATAGGCAACAACACGCTACTTGTGGCTGGACTGAGAGTGGGGGCTCCCTTATGGGATGGGCCAAGTCCTTAGCCGGTGGGTCTGATGGGGTCCCCAGATGGACAGTGCCAGAATGGAATGGACTATAATGGACTGCCACAGAGGACAGCCAGCTGCCTACAGAAGCACTCTGTGCAGTGTATAAGTGAAGAGAAAAACGTGTTTGCCTTTATACACACACACACACACACGCACACAGAGCCAATTTACATGACCTTAACATTAAGTATTCCACCCGGTCCCTGTTAGCATTCACTGTTTAATTACATGCAGTTTTGACCAAGTGTTGTTAAAAAATGATAAATTGAAAAAGTCCAGAGAAATTTCAGGGGCAGATTTTTAAAATTCCCCTGCATGTCTCCCATTACACAGCCCAGCGGACATGGAGGTTCTCAGCCATTCCTGGGTTGCTGCCAGATGTCTTTTAATCACGGCACGATCTGCTGTGTTCCCCCCCTCAATGTGCATGGCAACTTCAAAGCAAGGCCAGAAGCGGTGTACTTAAGCCATGAGGTGATAACGTGACAATTTGAGCTTGGTCGAAACCCATGTGCCTCGAGCAGAAGCTGGGCAGTGCTACAGGAAGAATGGATGAAGCATCCCAGGACAGAACTACTCCTGTGAACCCTGACACAGTGTGGCTTTCCTTTGATGGCCATTTCCTTGGGCCCCCCATATTCACAGGCTCTAAGGGTCTTCTGTATGTCTTATAAGTTTTTCGAACTTGACCGTCGTGCATAGGGTTGAGCTATAGTTTGAAGCTGAAAATGCACATGAGAAGTAAGGGATGTATTGACACAGAGGTGCACGAGCCCCAGAGTTCGGCCAACTTGCTCATCTAAACCATGACCATTCCCCACAGGTGGCTCCTGTGAGTTGCCTCAGAACCAGCATAGGCTCGGGCTTGCTGTGAGGAGGGGTTTCCTGAATTACCTGAACAATGCTCTCTGTGCGTTCTTGGTGTCCAGTAGGGTTAAGAAATAAGATAAGGGAGGTATAAATATGATTTCTGAGTTGGTCCTTTCATTAGGAAATCATGACATAGGTGAAGACAGGGGAAAGGATCTTTTAAAAAGCCAGGGCCCTCTAAACTAATAGAATAAGGAGATAAGCAGAGACGTCTGATTTTGTTAGTGTATAAAATGAGCCCCTGAGAGCTCAGGGAAGACACCGGATATGGGGTGGATGATACACACGGTGGCTCCGGGCAGGAAGCCCCTAGTGAGGAGCAGCTGGGGGAGGCCGGCACAGAACTCGAGACTGCTGCAGTGCGAGCCGCAGTGGTCGGAGGAGAAAATTCCTCGATGGTGTGAGAAAAGAGTCTGACAAAATCAAAATACTGACAGTGATTCACAACAACGGGGCAATCCTGTTTGCTACGTTGTGAAATCACTTCACAGCAGCGTTCTAGAGCAGCTTCCCAAGTGAGGGGTGCCATGAAAGGCAGCCTCTCACCTGCGGTGGAGAAGTGGTTGCTGGCCCTCACCTGGTGAGGGCGCTGGTGTGGAGACAGCCCTGTCTGGGCAGGGTTCACTCAGGGTCCTGCTGACCTGAACCTTTCTCGCCTTCTCTCCTCTGCCTTTTTCCCATAACGGTGCCGTTCAGTCTTCAGATGGTACACATTTATGACTTCAGTTTTTAACTAAACACCTTTTGGGTGCTTCTACGAGCCTTTGTTTATAGGTCCGAACACATCACCTTCCTTGGCAAATTATCACTGTTTCATGGTGACGCCTCTAAGTCCTAGGACCACGGGCAGAATGAGAAGGAGGGCCTTTGAGAGTTCCTGCTTGAGCGACAAGAGGAAAGTGAAGGCCTCAGATGCCCGTAGGCTTCCTTCCTAACGCAGCCTGGTTGGGACAGAGCTCAGAGCGTGCACCGAGCTGACCTGCGGTCCAGATCCTGGTGGCCGACTTGCCCCAGGTCCAGTACATCTTGGGAGTGACATCAGGGGAGTCTGGGCACTAATAGGACAGACCTGGCAGATCCATCTGCTCATTCTGGATTGCAGGATGTGTTCCAACAGTATGGTGCAAGATGGCGGCCAAGGCGGCCAGTGAGAAAGGGGTCCTTGGCAATGTGTGAGGAACTCTGTGGCATTAGCTCTCTGTTCCTGAATCTGAGGCTCCATGTGCCCTGGGCCGTGTTTGTGTGGAACCAAGAACCCAGCCACAAATGTATCTGACTCCTGCTTTTGTTCTCCGGAGATGGAGTGTCTTTTTAGGTAAGCGTCCCCAAGGATGTTCTGAAAGCTGGGATTCCCTGCTGTCTGGGAGAAACACATGTGGGGCAGCCCAGCAAAGATGTGCTTAGAGGGGGTCTGTGTGCAATTATGACAAAATGTTAAATTAGGTGAAAGAGAATTTTTCTGGTCACTTGAGTTTGCCTTTTGGACTTCATTAATCATTCAATCACTAAATCATTTATATTAACGCCTTCCAGTCCACCCCAGAACAGTTAGCTTTTGGTTTTATGATATATGTGTGTGTATGCAGATGTATGTATATATACACACACACATATATATGTATATATATACACATACATGTGCACGCACACACACACACACACACACACACACACACACACACACATTTGTTTGTTTGTTTTTTGCCAGTCTTGGGCTTGAGCTCAGGGCCTGAGCACTGTCCTTGGACTTTCTCAAGGCTAGAACTCTACCACTTGAGCCTCAGCACCACTTCCAGCTTTTTCTATGTATGTGGTACCAAGGAATCGAACCCAGGTCTTCGTGTATGCTAGGCAAGCACTTTAACCACTAGGCCAAACTCCCAGCCCTTGTTTGTTTGTTTTTACTAGTCCTGGGGCTTGAACTTTTAGCCTGAGCACTGTCCTTGGGCTTTCTCAAGGCTAATGTTCTACCACTTGAGCCACAGCACCACTTCCAGCTTTTGTTTTTTCTATGTATGTGGTATCAAGGAGTTGAACCCAGGCCTTCCTGCATGCTAGGCAAACACTCTACCACTAGGCCAAATAGCCGGCCTCTCATTTATGGGGTTTTTTTTTTGGAGCAAATAGCACTGTGCCCTGGTAAAGAATCTAACATTTGCTTTCACAGTGTGGCCAGGGGGAGTGGATGGGAAAGTCTGTTTTGTGAGTGGCTTATCAGATTTCTCACTGTGCCTTAACAGGAAGTGTTATAGTTTATATCAGACCTCAACCTTATTTTCAATCTAGAGGAAAGCTCTTCTATACCAATTAGTGACGTAGTCATTTTAAGGTGTCCTATGAAACAACATCTTTGTTTCCCCCTTGTTGTTTGGGCTCCTTTGGTTATTATGACTTTAATGTTCTCTTAGTTTTTTTTTATCCCATCTTCTAAAAATGTTATCTGAGGGTGAAGGATATTTTTAATCTTCTTGCATCATCACTGAAGCCTTGATGGGGATGGGGATAAGTGCGGACTGTGTTTATCAACCTTCACTTCATGTCGGCTACCTCAAGCACAAATGTTTGGCTTGTGTTTAAGCATGAAATAAATGTCCTAGGTGATGCCATTTTCTTTTTTGAAAAAGAGGTATGGTGCATTAGACAGAGGGTACACTAAACACACAGTCTTGAAAGCAAGGCAAAGGCCCTCTTCCTCACCAGAATGTGCCTTTCAGCTGGGAAGTAGGGCGTCATACGGTACTATCTTGCTCTCACCTCCTTCCCCCTCCTATAAATGATGGCAAATTGCCTAGTTGTAAATTTGAAAGTCCCTAAATGGCACTTTTGTCAAAGCCTTTAGGAAAAAAAATGCTTACTTGAAGAGATTTCTTAAGTCTTAGGAGACGGGGTGGTGGGGAGAAGGCCTAATAATTATGCATTATGACACACTGCATTATGCATCATGCTTGCTTTTCTGCTTTTCTAACACTTGTTATGGATGATGAAACTAATTTAAATGGACACTGCACTCCTGTGATGTCGTCACTGTCTCCCAGGGAGCTTCCTCGCGTGCCCCTCGAAAGCCCACAACACGCATGCTTTAATAAGACACTTTAATAATTAGCTTGGAGATAATTGTCAGTCAAGGGAAAAATAACCTTTTATCCTAGGAGCTTTGAAAGTGGCATGTTCCCGAGAAGAAAGGAGTGATCTGCTCTGTACTTGTGCTGCTTTTCCTTTCCTCCTGGCATTTATACACAATAAAATACTACGAGCAGGAGGGTGTGAAAAGGGGACGTGTGGGTGGAGGAGGGGAAGCTGGAGCTGTCATACTGTTGAGACAAATGGGGCTTAAAGAATCCTAATTAAACCTGAAATTGCTTCGAAACAGGAAGTATGTATTCCTAATTGTTGGCGTCAGAAAAAAAATCTAATTTACTGCATATCTTTAAATAATGATAACCCATTATTTGGCCGTCAGATTTTTCAATCCTAACACATTGAGCAGGTAAAGGCAATTTAAAAAAATTCTTTTCTTTTCCCTCTAAATGCTGTGAAATTCTCCTCCACGGTTTAGTGTCAGATATGAAGTCAAGTTGAGGAGCAGAGCTGGAAGCTCTGTAGATTTTCATTTCCAATTTTTTTTCCTGTGAGTATTCTAGTTATATCCCAAGAAAAATCACAGATGGTTCAAAACCTCAGAAATAATGGCTTGGGCGTCTGAAGAATAATTATGGTCATGTATTCTGGAAAATCAAAAGAAAATAGGTTAGTTCTTCAGACCATCCCGTAGTACTGTGTGACCAGTAATTAAATATGGTCCCTTGGATAAGACTAGGCTTCCTGAGAGGACTTGGGGTGTCTCTGATGGCCTTCTGCACCCCTTTTGAGGAAGTGGCCAGCGCCCTCTGCTCTGTTTGGGACAGCACAGGCCTCTAATGGTTCAGAAGGACAAAGGGCAGACGCCACGACCTTCTTCTGAACCTTTGCCCAAGTTCAGATGCCACCGCTCATCTTCTCACAGCACTTCAGTTTATTCGGTTTTATCTGAATAAACACACACACACACACACACACACACACACACACACACACACACACACACACACACACACTGTCCCTACCTTCTTATCAAACTTCCTGGCTTTCTGATTTGATCTCGTGTCCACGGCGGATGGAATGCAGTGATTAAGCTGGATTTCTATTCTGGTTGCATTTCTGACTCTGGGATCTCGTGGGATCTCAGCCTCATTCCTTGGGGTCTGGGCTCTGATCAGGATGGATGGCCAAGGACCACTGGGGTGGGGGAGGGGGCTCTGTTGACCACTCTCTAAATGCCCGTCTCTGTGCTCCTATCCTTGTCACATTTGGCTCTCATCAGCAGCGTCTCTGCCTTCACAGACAGCCAAGGGGAGTGTCGGGAGCGATGGCTGTTCAGGTGCCCTCAGATCATCTTCCTCGGGACCAGCGTTGCTAGCCCCCCCTTCCTGTCTGGCCTGTTTTCCTCTCGTGTCTGCCTCCTCAGGGTATAGGAAATATCAAGTCCAGTGGTCACAATGCAAGTTAAAAAACCCCAAAAGATTCAACAGGGTGTCTGCCCCATTGCTGTCCGCACCCTTTTCTCAGGACTTGGCTTGAAAGCAGGCATAATCACAGCTTCCCTAGCAGGCATCAGTGCGCAGAGCATGAGAGAGATTTGATTAGGGTTGGAAAACGTTATCTTTTCATTTCCAAGTGGAGTTTGATGCCAGCTTTCTCCTGCGTGATAAAGGGACCCCCACTTGCTGCCCTCGAGGGGTGGAGTAGAATGGGGCAGCCTGTTTTTCAGGCATTATCTGCCTCTACCCAAAGCAAATGAGCCTTGGGGAAAATAATCTTATCTGCAGTCAGTCCCTTCCTGCTTATTCTGAGAAGCTGACCAAGTGAGCTACCTCTCATGGCATAGACACCGGGAGATGGATGCAGCCATAAGGCCTCTTTTCTTGTTGTTTCTTCTTTTGCAACAAGAAATAGAATACAGTGGCAGCCCTCTAAAGATGGGACTTGTTGGGGAAGGGCCTCTCCTTTGCGGGCTGCTGAGGCCTTACTGCTGTGGCATGGAGTTCTTTCCCTCCGAAGCAGACCCCATCCCAGTTAGAAGACATCATATGTGGCTCTTGGCAAGTGCGTGTCTTCATCTGTATTTATTTTGAGCTCCTAAGTTGCCATCACATTTTCAAGTGTTGCAGTTGCCTCACAGATTGCTATTTGTTAGGGTTGAAAGTACAAAGTACCTTCTTTTACCATTATGTGGTTCCAGACCAGTCCATGCAGCAACCAGAACTGTAGTCCCCCAGTCGCCCCAGCTGTAATGTCCACCCCCTTCCTGTCTCTAGTGGATGCTCCCTGTCCAGTGGCCAGGTTGTGGCTTCAAGTCTGTCACATGTACAGGTCAACATCTCCTCCTAGCCTTCGGCCATATCCTTTTTCCAGTCTCCCCCAAGATGGGAGTGGAGTCTGAGTTGTGCATTTGTAAGGCTCTGCCATTTATCTACTTAGGAATTGATAGTTTTTTTAAAAAAGTTTTTAAAAATTGTATTTTATTGTCAGGATAATGTATAGAGGGGTTTCAGTTACATTCGTAGGGTAATGGGTTCATTACTTCTCGAACCTTGATACCCCTTTATAGTTTTGACATCTTCAGGAGTACTTGCTTTGTATTCCATATGATCGTGTGTGTGTGTGTGTGTGTGTGTGTGTGTGTGTGTGTGTGTGTGTGTGTAAATCCCAGGCTTGAACTTGGGGCTTGGGCAATATCCCAGAGCTTTTTCTTTTGTCGCAAGGCTCAAGTTCTACTGCTTGAGTCACTTCTGGCTTTTTGGAGGTTAATTGGAGAAGGGAGACTGACAAGAGATCCTCAGATCTCAGCCTCCTGAGTTGCTGAGGCCTGAGTCCCCAGTGCCTGGTGTAATCACTTGTTTTAAGTGTATGATTCACCAGTTAGTTTGTTTCCAGATTTCTCTGTCTACTGTCACACCCTGCAGTCACTCTGTCCCTGTCCTCAACTCCAGCTTACAGTGCTTCTCTGCTTTATTGACTGACCTTTCCAGTACAGTTTTTCAAATGGTCTCCTCTGCATGGCCTCTGTTGTGCCTGGCTTTTCCCACTTACCATGTTTTGGAGGATTACCTATGGAAGATGCTTCAAGAACTTTATTTCTATCATTTTTTTTGTAGTCAAACAGTTGCCTGGGAAAGGGGACGAGGCACATACAGCAGAGAAGCAACTCAAACCAAAGCCACACCGTGAACCTGGAGCCAGAGGGACCTTAGGGTTATGAGACACATCTCAAAATGGATGGAGGGTAGCTGTTCCATCCTTTGTCCTTTCCCAGCCTTCCTTCTACTGATTCCCCATCAATTACCCGGTTGTTGCTGCTTTTAATTTCCTCTCATTCCCGTCTCCTGCCAGAGATTAGCTCGCTATTTCCTGGGTGCCTCTAGCACGACAGCCCCTTTCACACTGTAGTTCCAGTGGGGTCTTCATGTCATCATTCCGTACCCAGAGGCAATGCCTTTCCCCTCTTGTGTGTGGGTGAGGGGCCAGGAGTCCTGGATTCCCTTGTCTCCAGTGCACAAGGGTGCGGATGGAAGCCAGGAGCCCACAGGGCCCAGAGGCCAGAGGTCCAGAAGCCCCAGTAATCAAAGGGTGATGGATACAAACAGCCTCCTGTGGTCACTGCAGGTCCAGAGCTGTCCTGGAAGGAGGTACTTGTGACATGCCATGTGTGGTTTACAGGCTTGAGGGTGTCAGTGTTTCCTTTATAGAGAAGGAATTGACAATGTGCCTATGTGGTCAATAATATAACCTATTGATCAAATATTTATACTGCTTTTCATTGTATTTTACCTTGGGTCTACTATTTAAGACACCTTTTTCCCCACCCTGTCAGTTCTGGGTCAACTCAGTCCCTGAGTTTTCTTGCTCAAAACTAGGACTCTATGACTCTGAACCACAGCACCACTTCCATGTTTTTTGTTTTGTTTTGTTTTTTCTTTTTTCTTTTCCTGGTGGTTAATTGGAGATAAGAGTCTATGGACTTTACTGCCTAGGCTGGCTTCAAATCCCAGTACTCAGATGTCAGCTTCCTGAGTAGCTAGGATGACAGGTGTGAGCCAGCAGCACCCGGATTCCCTGAGCGTTTTTGCTCAAGTCTAGTCATCACCCATTTGAGCCACAGTTACAGTTCTGACTTTTTTTCCCCCACTTCTGACTTTTTGAAAATTCACTGGAGATAAGAGTCACTTGAACTCTACTACTGGGGCTAGCTTTGAACCACAGCCCTGAACTCTCAGCCTTCTGAGTAGCTAGGATTATGTGGGTGAGCCACCAGTACTTGGCTAAGATTCTATTTTATATCAAGAAGACCAATTGGAATCTAGCCTTTGAGCATATCTGGACACATCACCATATTCCCAATTCGGGGAACCTTGTGGTTGTTCAGATGAAGGACAGGTTTGAATATCTTCAGGGTTTTGAAATAAATTATATATATATATATATACACATATATAATTTTGTTTGTTTGTTTTTCATCCAAATCTACTTGTGTAGCAATTCTATGTTTATCTAACAAGTATAAAATAAAAACTGTGAAACACCTTCACACACCTCTCAGGGCAGCTCAGAGAATGAGTTTATCGATCAGCACACATAATTAAGCTCCTATGGAGTGCTAGGTACTGGTGACACAGCGGGTGACATACATTTATTGGGTACCTGTACTGTGCCAAGGGTTCACTGGTCCTCTGTCCTGAGGGCTCTACAGATCCGGTTCCGGCTTTTAGGAAGCTGGTATCAAGGAGGCAGGTCAACAATGGCATCGTTTCAGAGTGTGTCACGAGCAAGGTGGAGTGTGCTTTAGAGCACATGATAGAGGATTTAGTCCAGAGGACAGGGCAGAAAAGCCTATCCTTCATCATGAGAAGGCCACCAAGGCTGGATGAAAAAGCTGCGTAAGGACCAACCTCGGGAGCTGGAGTTCTGAACACGAGGAAGGCAGGCAGCCCTCTCAGTGAGAAAACATCAGAGGGAATCCTAGATGGGTCATTTATGGGGGCATGGGCAGGCTGGCAGGATGGCAGGGAAGCCCCCGTGCTGTGGTGACGTCTGTGTGGCAGGCCTGGAGGGGGGAGGGAGCCGGGCCGCCAAGGGGAGGATGGCTGCAGAGAGCGTGGTAGACCCAGCTGAGTGAGCGGATGGGAGTGGTGTGTGTCTGAAGATTTCGTGGATTAGAGGAGGCCATGGTTGCTGGGCGGATCCGGGGAAGCCATGATTTCCTGGTGAGTTCAGCTTCCCAAGTTGTGTGATTTTCTCCAGAAGCCCTCAGTTGTCCAGTTGTGACTGGGGCTTTTCCATTCTCTCTTTCTCTTCCTTTCTCTTCAGCTCATCCGTAGTGGAGCAGCATCTGCACATTTCTTCTAGAAGTGTAGGAGTTGTGGGGTTATGGAGATCTCGGCCCTGATTTCAAAGGAAGCTTCAGACGGTAGGCCGTGTGTCCTGAGATGGAGCTACAGCTGTAGCATTTAATGTCTTCCTGGCTGAGGTTTTGGTCTTTTTTGGGAGGGGCAGGGGTAATCCCTTTTCCCCCTTTTGGAATGGGCGTATGACCACCGCCATCATAGCTCAGGAGAATTCAACTTGCTTTTGATTTTGCAGGATCTCGTAGCTCTGACTTTGCCTTGGGTTTCAGGACACACTGGGGTTGAGCAATCCAGACCTGCTACAAACTTTAGGGAAGGAATGTTTCTTTGTAGGTAGGTAGGAGAACTGCCATACTAGGTGAGTTACGACGTGGTTACTGTCTTTACTTGTAGCTTAAATATGGCTTTTTAAAAGATACATTTGTGTTTCCTGTTGTGATGTGTGAGGTTGTGGTGGTTCATCTTGCTGGTCAACTCTATTGTATTTTGAGATACTCAGGAGATAACGAAAGACATAGCCAGGGACATTTCCTAAGAGGATAGATCATAAAGACTGTGATGATGGCAATGGTTTTAAAATTCGAATTGTCTCTTGTGAGGTGGTGGAACTGTGGGAGGTAGGCCTGTTTGAAGGAAGTGGAAGGTAGGGAGGTGTTGGCTTTGAAGGCTGCTTCCTGTCTTTGCTGAGTCTTCCTGGCTGTCATGATGAGACCGTTCTGCTCATGTCTTCTGTGCCATGATGGAGTGAAACCGTAATCCAAAATATGACATTTCCTTCAGTCACAGCCCCGCAAATGTGATTAACACAGCATATCTGAGTATACTAGTAGCTACATATTCTAGTAATTTCCACCATATTCAATCACTCTGAGGTTTAAATAAAAGTCCAAATGTGTCACCATTATAGATGATGAACCTTTGAGGACTGGCAGCCCAAGAGCAGATATTATGTATCTTATGGTGAAATGAAAGCATCTCCACAAATAATCACACCCCGGGCCCTGCACTCTTCTGTCCAATTAGGGGTTGTGGTGTTCTGGAAAAAGCTTGTGTTTCCTGCACTGATCGCAGTCCTTCCCTGGGCATTTCTCAGGCTTGGGGTGGGAGATGGGGCTGCCATCTGGGTGCTCCCATGGCAGACAGGCCGCATCGTGTCGCTGCTCTGGGTGAGGCCATGAGGTCCTCAGCAGCTTCATTTGCATTTGTGAAGCTCAGGCCTGCCAGCACATCTGTATGAGCCATATGGCAGATGTTCCATAATTGTTTTTAAACACATAGGAGCTCTCAGCTGTGTAGCACTTAGCGGAGGGTAGGGGAAAGAGCAAGGAATTAAGAATGGGTTTCCCTTTTCCTCTTAGAAACCAACAGATCCGATTTACCGTTAATTTAAGTACTGCCAAAGAAAACCGTAGTTTGTCATTGTTGTAATGAGTCGGCACAAACGCGCCGAATTGCCACTCTCAGGAGAGGAATTCTGTTGTGTCCTGCCTGTCTGCCTTTTAGGTGTTTTCCTGATCAGTTATTTTGATGAATTTATGTTATTGATTTTCCTTCCTAAGGGCTGATGCAAGCAATAAATGCAATAAATTTGAATCAGGGCATTAGCTCCTGTCTCTGCTTATTGTAGACACGTAGCAAAATGAGCAGGCACCATCCAGGCCAATGTCCCAGAAAGATAGAACTTTTCACCTGGCCCACCAAAACACAAGAGAGGAAATGGCCCGGAAATATGAGTTCTAAGATGAGGAAACAGATTCTCTTTTCTTCCTCTTCCTCCTCTTCCTCTTCCCTCTCTTCCACTCCCCCCTCTCTTCCTCTCCCCTCCCCTCTCCTTTCTTTTACTCTCTTCCTTTCTTACGCTCTGTTTCCTTTCTGTGCCAGTACTAGGGCTTAAACTCAGGGCTTGGGCCCCTTAGCATTTTTGTTCAAGGCTGGCACTCTACCACTTAGCCACTCCCCCATTTCTGCCTTTTTGGTAGTTAATTGGAGATAAGAGTCACAGACTTTTCTACCTAGACTGACTTTGAACCACAATCCTCGGATCTCAGCCTCCTGAGAAGCTAGAATTGTGGGCATGAGCTCCTGGTCCCCTTTTTATACATGCTTTCTCTATTATGTGCATATATATGTACACATATATACATATGTGTATATATTTATATATATTAGCATTATTTTTTGCTTGCAAACCTAGATTCTCATATCCAGAAAATGTCAGTAAGGCATAATTGTCCAAACTATATCATCCTATGTTTGAAAATAAAGCATTGGAATGACGTAGACTATGGTTTCATTGGGATTGGGAATGGAATTTTCTCCCTTATGTATTCTAAATTCTTAAATTTAAGTTGTCTAGATTTAGGTCTTAAGTTGGCATTATTTAAATTTTTTTAAAAAAAGGTTTATTTCTCCTAATTAAAAAGGGTCTGTTATGCTGCGCAGGTAGTTTGTGGACTTATTGAGGCATACAGACTAAAGAAAAAAAAAGAAGAAAGAAGGGAGGAAAGAAAGGTAAAAAAATCCTGTGGTTTTGTGATGCAGAGGGATACTCAATAGTACGGGGCATCTTTTTCAGGCATTTATAATGAGGTGCTGATTGATTTTATCACAGATTCATGGACACTTTTCCCACAAGTGCATGATCCCGAAGTTACAATTGAATTCTACTTTATCCTCCCATGTCCCTCCCATGTCTCCATGGTTATTTTCTGGCTTATTCCTAGAACTTTATTGTCTCTTTTTGCACTTTTTACCTTTCAATTTTTGTTGTGTTATTTAGGAGATACTCAAATGATAGATACCTATCTAAATATCTGACAAATAGCCTCCCACTTAATTCTTTAGTGGGGAGAAGGGCATGTTAAGGTTACAATTTTTTTTTGGTGTCCTGAGGCTGGAAGAAAGGCCTGGGCACTGCCTCTGAGCTTTCAGCTCAAGGCTGCCGTGCTACCATGTAAGGCACACCTCCATCTCCAGCTTTGTGGTGTTAACTGTAGAAGCATCCCATGGACTTTCCTGCCTGGGCTTTGAAACCCAGGCTTTTGAACCCAGCCACCTAAGTAGTTACAATCACAGATGTGACCCATTGGTTAAATTTAGGAGAGTTATTTATTGTAACTGATATCAATTTTTAGTTCATCTTGAAATTTTATTTTTGATCAGTTTTTGTGATTTATAAATCATTAAATTTAATATAATCTGAGTTATTTGGATTTATGTATTTGTGAAGTAGAAATGCCATTATATTTAATCTAAATTGTTTGGATTTCCCTTCTGGGGTGTGCCAGTTTTTATTCCTTGTTTATTTATAGGGTGATTTTCTTCCATTTCTGTGGTGTACCACCAGATCTCACATTTTCCTTGTATCTGCATAGACATTTCCCCCTCCGTCACAAACTGATGTGATTTCTAATCCTCAGCTATCTCTTACATTCAGTTCTATAGTAAGATGGATTGTCCTTAACATGATTTATTTGCTGAATTTGATGGTTTGCCTTGGAATCTTATCTTTAATCAGCTCTAATCTGAATTCAGATATATTTAAGGCATATTTTTGTGTGTGTATGTGTGTATGTGTGTGTGTGTGCACGTGCGCACACAAAAGTTCATACTTTTATTGGAGTTAAACCCCCAGGAAAGTAATTTTTTCTGATAATATGGGGGATTGTTGGTCAAATATGATGGAGACAAAAGTCTTTAGTACAGACTGATATATCTAGTGAAACTAGCATTTACATTTGAGGGAGAAACAAGAGTATTTCATTCCAAAGAGAAGCCATATGAATACATGCACACTAAACCAGCATTACAAAAAAATTAATCAAGAACAAATTGCAGAACAACAAGAAACCCATCAAGATGCAATCACCTATAAATCCCTAAACACAAAAGGGGAAAAAAGAGAGAGAAAGAAACTCAGAAGTAAAAATAAATAATGACAGAAGAAACTTACCACTTCTCCATAATTTTCCTAAATGTGAATGGGCTGAACAATCCAATCAAAAGACACAGAGCAGCAAACTGGATTAAGAAACAAGACCCAGGGCCGGGAGTTTGGCCTAGTGGTTAAAGTGTTTGCCTAGCATACATGAAGACCTGGGTTTGATTCCTCGGTACCACATACATAGAAAAAAGCTGGAAGTGGTGCTGAGGCTCAAGTGGTAGAGCTCTAGCCTTGAGAAAGTCCAAGGACAGTGCTCAGGCCCTGAGCTCAAGCCCAGGACTGGCAAAAAAAAAAAAAAAGAAACAAGACCCATCTATATATTGCCTCCAAGAGACCCACCTCACTGCCAAAGACAGAAACAAACTCCAAGTGCAAGGATGGAAAAGAATTTTCCACTCCAATGCACTGGGCAAAAAAGCAGGAGTAGCAATCTTAATCTCTGACCAAATTAACTTCTCAGTAAAATCAGTACATAAAGATAAAGATGGCCACTACATATTAGTAAAGGATACAATATATACCCAGAATAATACAGTTAATAACATTTACTCCCCCAACATGGGAACACCAAATTCGTCAAGCAAACTCTCTTAGAATTACAGAACAAGATAGACGCAAACAAAATCATAGTTGGAGACTTCAATATGCCACTGTCAACAAATGACAGGTCAACTCAACAAAAGATAAGCAAAGACACCACCGACTTAAATGACACCATAACCCAGCTGGGCTTAACAGATATACACAGAGTCTTCCATACAATGGTGAAGCTTTATACATTTTTCTCAGCAGCACATGGAACATACTCCAAAATAGATCATATAATAGTTCATAGAGACAACTTAAGCAGATACAAGAGGACTGATATAATCCCATGCATTCTATCTGATCACAGTGGCGTCAGACTAGTTCCGAACAATGCAGTAAAAGTCAAGAAACATGCAAACACTTGGAAGCTGAACAACACACTTCTGAATAACTCCTGGGTTACAGATCAGATCAAAGAAGAAATTCAAAACTTTCTTGAATGTAATGACAATCAAGAGACATCACAAAGGAACTTATGGGACACAGCAAAGGTGGTTCTAAGGAGTAACTTTATTGCCCTAGGAGCCCATATTACAAAGACAGAAGAAGAGCATGTAAATGACCTAAAGAAGAAATTGAAGCAGCTAGAAAAAGTTAATTCTAAAAGAAGTAGAAGGACAGAAATAATGAAAATGGAAATATTAGAGATTGAAATAAGATCTACTATACATAAAATTAATAGATCAAAAAATTGGTTCTTTGAAAGAGTCAACAAAATTGACAGACCCCTGTCAAGATTAATCAAACAGAGGAGAGGAGAGACTCAAATAAACAAGATTAGAGACCCCACAGGAGCAATCACGACTAATATCCAAGAAATTCAGTCCATTATGAATAAGTACTACCAGGGCCTATATTCAAAGAAAGAAGAAAATCTAATAGAAATGGATGTTTTCTTAAATAAATACAGGCTACCCGCATTGAACAATGAAGAGGTAAACAAATTGAACAAACTACTCTCTTACAATGAAATTGTGAAGCAATCAGGGAAATGCCAACCAAAAAGAGCCCAGGTCCAGATGGTTTCACTGCAGAATTTTACATGACATTTAAAGATGAAGTAACACTTAAACTCTTGAAATTCTTCTGAGAAATAGAAGCAGAAGGAGCAATACCAAACTCATTTCATGAAGCTAATATGACTCTCATCCCCAAACCAGGGAAAGACCCAACAAAAAAGAAAACTACACACCTATCTCTCTAATGAACACAGATGCAAAACTCTTCAATAAAATACTAGCTAACAGAATCCATAAAGAAATTAAAAAAATTATATAGTACGATCAAGTAGGCTTCATCCCACAGATGCAAGGCTAGTTTAACATTCACAAATAAATCAATGTAACACATCATATCAATAGAGCTAAGGATAAGAATCATATAATAATTTCTCTGGATGCGGAGAAGGCATTTGACAAAATACAACATCCATGTTGAAAGCACTAGAAAAACAGGACTAAGAAGTACATTAAAAAGTCATATATGACAACCTACAGCCATATTATACTAAATGGTGAAAGACTGGAACCATTTACCTTAAAATCAGGAACTAGACAGGGATGCCCACTCTCTTCACTTCTCTTCAATATAGTGCTGGAACCCTTAGCCAGAGCAATAAGGCAAGAGAAGGACATCAAAGGGATCCACATAGGGAAAGAAGAAATTAAACTATCCCTATTCGCAGATGACATGATCCTCTACCTGAGTGACCCAACAAGCTCCACTCCCAAACTCCTAGAATTAATAAACCACTTTAGCAAAGTGTCAGGATACAAAATTAACCTGCAAGAGTCAGTAGCTTTCTTGTACACCAACAATACACAAACAGAGGCCAAATCAAAAAAATGATCTCATTTGCGATAGCCCCCAAAAGAATACCTAGGAATTAACTTAACCAAAGATGTAAAAGAATTATTTAATGAAAACTATAAAAGCCTAAGGAAAGTAACTAAAGAGGACACCAGGAAATGGAAAGACATCCCATGTTCATGGGTAGGGAGAACCAACATAGTGAAAATGGCCATACTGCCAAAATTGATATACAAATGCAGTGCATTCCCTATCAAAATCCCAAAGACATTCTTTACTGAAATAGAAGATATAACTCAAAGATTCATATGGAACAAGAAAAGACCTAGAATAGCCAAAACAATTCTAGGCAAAAAGAACAATGCTGGTGGTATTACAATACCAGACTTCAAACTCTACTATAGAGCCATAGTAACAAAAACTGCTTGGTATTGGCACAAAAACAGACTAGAAGATCAATGGAACTGAATAGAAGATCCAGAAATAAAACCACATACCTATAGGCAACTTGTATTTGACAAAGGAGCCAAAGTTGTACACTGGAATAAACACAGCCTGTTCAATTATTGGTGCTGGCAAAACTGGGCAGCCACATGCAGAAAACTAAAAATTGACCCTAGCCATGCACAAGCATTAACTCAAAGTGGATCAAAGACCTCAATGTCAGACCGGAAACATTGAAACTACTACACGATAGAGTTGGAGAGACACTGGAACTCATAGGCACAGGCAAAAGATTCCTGAACAGAATCCCAGGGTCACAACAGATTAGAGAGAGACTTGATAAATGGGACTACCTAAAAATAAAAAGTTTCTGTACAGATAAAACCATAGTTGCAAAAGTAGAGAGACAGCCAACCAACTGGGAAAAGATATTTACCAATCATACATCAGACAAATGCTTAATATCCAATATCGACAGGGAACTCAAGAAACTAATCCCCCACAAAACCCAACAAACAATTCACTAAATGGGCAAGGGAACTAAAGAGAGACTTATCAAAAGAAGAGATTAACATGGCAGAAAAGTATATGAGAAAATGTTCATCATCCATGGTCATAAAGGAAATGCAAATAAAAACAGCCCTAAGATACCAGCTAACCCTAACAAGAATGGCCAAGATTTTGAACTCAGACAATGACAGTTGCTGTTGGGGTTGTGGAGATAAAGGAACCCTATTACACTGCTGGTGGGACTGTAAACTAGTTCAGCCACTCTGGAAAGCAGTGTGGAGGTTTCTTAAAGAACTGAAAATTGACCTTCCTTATGATTCCGCCATACCACTCCTGGGCATCTATCCTGAATACCATAATTTAGGATTTGATAAGGGCACCTGCTGAGCTATGTTCATCTCTGCAGTATTCACAATAGCCAGGTGATGTAAACAATCCAGATGCCCTACTGCAGATGAATGGATACAAAAAATGTGATATATATATATATATATATATATATATACACACAATGGAATTCTACATAGCCAACAGACAAGATAAAATAATGGCATTTGCAGGAAAATGGATGAATCTAGAGCGAATCATGTTGAGTGAAACAAGTCAAGACCAAAGGAACAAAAGGCCCATGGTATCCTTAATATGTGGCTATTGGATCCAAACAGTACAAGAGCGAGGACTCAATATTTGCATACCCAAAGATATGGACATGGTGTTGGAAATATAAACACAACTACATAGACATGGAATCTTAGGACTCTATAGACATAGTGTTTTATCACAAAGATTAATATGTATCTATGACATACAAACCCTCAGCCTAATTTTAGTTATGTTCTAAAATCTATGTGCCAGTGATTATAGAGCTTCCCTTCTTGAATACTTATTTGTTAAATACGTCATTTGAAATATGATGTAAAAATCAATGTTAATTATTTAATAAAAAAGTCTTTAGTACATGATTTTCATTTCCCACTGTTGAGTAAATCTCAGGGTGAACAAATGAACCTAGATAAAGAAAATCAGATCTTGTATTAAAATGTGGAGTTTTGAAAACAATACAAAGCAGATCAAGATTTCTCAGTAACAAGGTAGGAGGAAAGACAAGCTTAAGGAGACGTTGGGCCTCTAGAATTCCCCCATTCCACTCATTCTTTGCTTATGTTCCAAACAATTGCATAAAAGGAATCCCAAACAAATGTTTATGGTGGCTGCACTCAGAAATACTGACCGTGAATTCTACAGAACAAGCACACTTTCCCCGGGCTGTTTGCATTTAAAGTCTACATTTTGCAGTCATTTTGATGACTTCATTTTGAAGTGGTTCTTCGCAGACATTTTGGAATGTCTCATGTCACGAATTTAGTCACCAGCCAGTCTGTCAGAAACCTGAGAGTTCACGGGGGAGAGCATGTCTCGCAAGCATGGGCTGCCGCTTTACCTACACCCTCCACCGTTTTGAAGGGTCAGCCCTCACTCTCTGTTACCTCTGGGTATTCTGGCTCTCAGCACGACACTGACTTTCCAGCCTCGCCACACGTGTGACGTGTTCTCTTCCTCCCATGATTTTGGTGGCGTTTGGGAAGCTCTGGTGTTTATATTTGTTAATCCTGTCATTGTTATTCATTCAGAGGATGCGAGGCTGGAAGAGGACAGTGATGAGAAGTGTAATGAGTCCTTTTGTCACAGGTTCACAGCCACTAAGGAAGACCAGTAGGCCTTGGTGATTGTTCAGCACGGCAGCCATTGCTTGTGAATAGGGCATCTTCTGGTTGGCAGTGAAGTTCCAGCTGACCCATTAAGGGGCATAATTTGGTAGCTGTTGCAAGTACCGCCAAGTTTTCAGGGAATATTGTAATAGTTACCACAGATCTTTCCTGTTCTTCCCATCCTTAAGCGAGGGAGAACATAAGCATGCTGTCTTCTAATCAGATCCCAAGTCGCATTCAGAAAATAGGTGGGTTTTCAAATCCCATTTGAATTTCCAGTTCATGTCTCTTTGATCTCGCCTGGATCTGAGCAAGGCATTGACCCCAGACGTGAATGAATGGTCACTGTCGCCTGAAGATTGACCTAAAACGCAGATTCTGAGGAGGGACCGAGATTCTGCACTTGCAACCAGCGGCCAGGTGGTGCTGTGCTGAGTCTCGGTGGAGTGGAGCTAACCTCAGTAACTTTAGGATCCTTTCTAGCGGGAGGCCATGTTCTTAGCGGAGCAGAGTTATCGTCTTGGCTAGCTTTTGTGTAGCACCGACCCATCCCACACCCATGGTTAGAAGAAATGGGATTTCTTTTGTGTTCACCTCACAAGTAGGACTGCTCATTGTGGCTTCCACACCAAGGCAGTTTCATCTGGAACGTGGCAGTCCCTCCTCTCCACCTTCCAGCAGACTTGAATACATCACATGCCTTGGCCTTGGCTTGTCACATGACCTAGCCTACCTACCGCCATGATGGAAGGAAGGCAGACTCCCCCTACCTGGCGCAGATGGGAGTGACCACCACTTACAGGAAAGGGAGCCAAGAGGTGGGAAAAGAACACGACTTGCTGCTGTGGTTCAGTAGCGATGTCCGTTTTGTTTGTATTGTGTTTGAACACAGAAGAGATGACAGTGGACGGACTACAGATCTGACACGTAAAAGGCACTGCACAAATTGCTGCCGCATCTAATTTCCGTCATGTGTGTTCATATACCTTGCTGTGACCGTCAAGGTCATTCTGCACTTAAGAGGGTGAGAGAATCCTGCTTTCTGCCTCCACAGCACATGAAACAGTCGAAGCCGCCTGTGTCCCCCGGTCAGATCGATAGCTGCCCTGGCAGACCCGGAGAGCAGGAATGTTGTACTCACAGTTACTTCCATACAATTTCCTATAGTGGCTTCATTATCCCACCTTTGTGTCTTCTGTGGGGTTGGCTTGAGTTTCTGACCTCTGCATATCTTTGTCTATTCTTTGTGTTCTGTTTTATGGCCTAATCTTTGATCACTTATTCTAGTGGGACTGGGCACGTGGCATGTGCCAGCTAGTGAGTGAGGAGCCAAGACATATCTATATATCTGTATCTATATCATCTACACATCAGCTGTATCTCTATACATACACTACCTATATTTATATACATATGTGTGTATGGGACTGTCAGGCGTAGGCTGATAAATCCCTATTTATATGTATGTTCTCATTCATTACTGCCTGACTGCCACGTAGAACCTTGGGTCTCTTCATAAAACTGAGAGAAAGTGGCTGCTGCCTTGCTAGGTGTATGAACCTAGCTTTAGAGAAAACCTGAGGTGAGTATGTTTTGGTTGCAGGGATGCTGGCAGTTGGACCTCAGGTGAAATGAGAGATTCCAGGGATGTGAGCCAGAGCACAGGGAGAGAGCAGAGTGTGTCGGTCTGTGTAGGGGGAGCGGAGGTAACCAATGGAAATAGAAGTCAGGACCAGCAAAATCATAGAAAGGCAAAGAATGAGGGTGATGTAAGAGGTATGGCGACTGAGACATTGGACAAAGGGTTCTGATAATGTACAAACCAGTGGTCCAGGCAAAGGTGTTGAGGCTCCTTTACATGATATGTATTGAAGACAGAAGCGTGTCAGTGGATAAAAGGATGTTTGTAAACTGAGGAATAGGCACTCACTGTCAGCTACAGGCTCAGATCTTTGCTTGTAACAGTTCATCTTTCCAGGTAGCTAATTTTATTCCCCCCCATTTTCAGTTTGACTAAGACTAGGCACTCTTGTTTTTCAGAGCTTGAATGTTGCACAACAGAACTCATGCATTAAATTTAACTGTGATTTAAACTGATATTGCCGGATTCCCCAGAGACCAATGAAACACAAGTGGAGTGGAAAAAGTAGCTACTTCTATTGTCACCGAATGATAGGAAGGACTCAAAAATCAAATGAATCGGGTGAGCTTCACTGTGTAGCAAGGGAAAGAATGAATTAATTATAAATAAGATGAATAAATAATTTAAATATATCATTTATTGCCTCTTTATTGCCCAACACTTGAAAAATTATTTCAATTAGAAACTTAAACTCAATTTGATAGACGACAAAGAGTATGTAGCTCAAGATAAATGTAAATCCCTTTGTGATATAAAAATTTGATTTTTGCTGTCTGAGCGCTATTAAAAAGAAATTAATAATCTTCAGAAAAAAAGTGCTAGTGCCAAGAAAGGTTGGCCCTTTCCCACAGAATATTACTTGTTTGAAGAGGAAAAAAATCTATATGCCATTATAGAGATAATGAAAAATAATCAAAACTATAAACATTAATCACCAACCCCATACAACAAAGCTATTAAGTGTTTGCTTGTCTAGAGTTTACCTTAAAGTCATGGAATCTTACTCCATTTTAATTTTTTCCTTGCCACAGGAAGTCTTTCCTTTATTTATACTTGTTTGACTGTATTTTTTTTAACAAAACAGCAAATTTCTATCTTACACCTACAAAGTGAAGATGAATCCTGGGTCTCATTTAAGACAGAAGTATTTTTCTATCTATCTATTTCTTAATTATCATTGAGTGGTAGGACACAAAGCAGGTTGGGATCATTCGGGGGTTTCTATGTGTCAAGCAATAAATACCTAACCCCTAATCCTTGTCTATCCCAGAGACAGCTAATTGATGGAAACACACTTATTATATATCCAGCCCGAGCCTCAGAATTCTTCTTATCTCAGGGTTCCAGGCAGCCACTGATAGTACACCAGAGTAGATATGTGGGATGAATACCGGTTGCCATGCCATCTGGCCAGGACCTGTGGGTCTTACTATTGCTTTGGGCCTATCATAAGGCAGCACCTCATGGCAGATTATCATGGCTGAGGAAACGGGTCACTGCAGAGAGAAAACGGGGAGCCCTGGTCCCAGTATCCCCTTCAGAATCACGCCCCCAGGGACCTGACTGCCTCCCACTGGGGCCATTCCCGCAGCTCCCCCATGGAGCAGTGACGCCACAGGCAGTGATCTGGAGTCAACATTGCAGGACCCAGCTATAGCAGCAGCACCTGGCATGGAGACGTTTAGACTGCTAGCTATGTGCATCCACATGGACCCCCCCGAGGCTCGAGGCTGTAGAAATGAGTTCCTCCTGCTCCAGACACGGGAGAGAAGAGCCCAAAGTCCACACTGAGGGAAAAGAATGATCACACATTTCACCGCTCAGACCTCTATGTGCCTGAAGGGGTGAAACACGCACTAGAAGTTGTTCCTTCTGATGTGTCCTGTGACACAGGGTACACGTGGCCTTCACTAAAGAGCAAGCACAGAGGAGCAGACACAAGTTAGACCACACAGGTCTGTCCAGAGCAGTTCCATCCAGCTTTGAGGGTCATTTGCTGTCAGCCCTGGAGGTGTGTCCTTTGGCTGGCAGTAGATGTGTTCACTCTGCAGGTGTAGCCCATGCCTCTGCTGCCCGCCTCTTACTCGCTGCCATGTGCTTCCTGACAGTAGAAGTCTGTCCATCCCCTTTCCATGGCCGCTTCCTTTTTACAGGCTGCATTTTACTCCTGCCACAAGTTCATATATTGAAGCTGCCAAGATGGCTGTTAATTGGAGCGTGGGTCTTTAAGGAGTAGGAAAATTAAAATGCCCCCCTAGAGTGAATCCTAATCAGTTCTTCCAGGTGTCCATGTAAGAGAGGAGATCTGAACACCCAGGCACTGGTGGAGAAACGAGTGAGGACAGAGGGAGCCTTGACCTTCCGCTTCCACCCTGCACAGCTGTGAGAGTCACATTCTGTAATTTAGGCCATCTGTCCAATCTGGGGTCTTTTGTTAGGGCAGCATGAGCAGACTACTACATCCCGTTCTCCTGGAATGATGAGTGGGACGTGTCCATCCACGCTGACCAAAGCCCAGTGAACTGGGGGAAATTGCCGTGGCTCTTGTCTTTATGGCACAGCGCCAGAGGTTGGGATCATGACAATGTGAGGAGATTCACATTTAACCACAGCTTTGACAGTTATGGACTCTTTTAGAAGTAGGATAAGCAATCATTGGTATCCCAACTCTAAGAACTAAATGGCATATTTTCATATAATTATTCTGTTTATTATACAAATAACTAGTGATGCTGACTCTTTAGGAGCACATTGTTGGGTAGTGTACATTGTCTCGTTACATCGTCAACCTCTTATGGGGAGGCTGGGGAGACAGAGGGGACTAAGTCTTATCCTCCATCTGTTTGTGTTTGCGTTCATGAAGGCTGTGGCGTCCTCAACCAGTCAGTGTTGAGCATATTTCCATAGCATAGCCTTCCCATTCTGTAGCCTTTGCAGCGTGATGAGTTATGCGAGCAGAATAGTGACTGTTTGGTTACACAGCTTTTATTTTTATATTGTGATATCTTTAGTTGTACAAAAGGGGCTTCACATTGTGAGTATAATACAATTACAACAGTATCACCACTTTCATCTTAATTCCCCATCTCTCCCAACCCAGCCATCCCCTCAATTTAGCTGGACCCATTTTCACGTACATGCATTGAATCTGCCTTTGATACCACCCCCGACTTCCTCTCCCCATTTGTCTGCCTCCCTGCCCCTTGACCCTGTTCCCACCATGCTCCAGCTTCATGGTATATTCATTTCACTTAACTAACTGTAAGTCATTGTTCAGAATCCTTCCAATATGTACTATAGTTAATTTGTGTATATGTGCCTATGAGTTGGCATATATTTATGTGTAAATTTATAGTTTAGATCTAACTTTTTTTTTTGCCAGTCCTGGGCCTGAGAACTTTCCTTGGACTTTCTCAAGGCTAGATCTGTACCATTTGAGCCACAGCACCACTTCCAGCTTTTTTTCTACGTATGTGGTACCAAGGAATCGAACCTGAGTCTTCGTGCATGCTAGGCAAGCACTCTACCAGTAGGCCAAACTCCCAGCCCTTGATCTAACTTTTACATGAGAGTGAAAACCTGCATCCTCTGAGCCTGATTTACTACATCTGACATAATTTTATCCAGGTTCATCCATTTCCTTGCAAATGACATAAAGCCATTATTCTGATGGACGAATGACATTCCATTCTGTGTAGCTCACACATGTATCTCGTACATATACAAACATACGAAGCACATGCATATGATAACATGCACATGGGCACATTCACCTATGGTATAGGCATGGCATGCATGCAATAGGCAATGTAGGATGCGTGCATGTTGTATATCCACTCATCCACTGGGGGCATTTGGGCGGTTTCTGTGGCTGTGGTCAATAGTGCAGCAGTGAGCTGCAGATGACGCTTATAAGCAGACTGAGTTTGGTACAACCTAGCATCATGAAGGTCGGGTGGCTTCTAGAAGATGTTACAAAGTTTGCTTCTTGTGCTGCACCCATAGCATCCGAATATCTGATGCTTTCTGGCATGGGAGACAGCTTTCTGCACGCTCGCCCTGGAGACAGCTGTGCATGCGTGTGCACCTGTGCCCTCGCAGCCACTCTCACTAACAGTGGAGCAATGGCAGTGGCCTGAGCAAGTGATCTCAGTGTGGAAACCATCTGCTCTTTACATTGTGCAAACGGAGTATGGATTTGAGGGGACAATTTTCCTAAAGAAGACGAAGCAGGGTGGGTGGATTCTGTTAACTGTTAGGCAAAAGTTGACATTAAGCAGGGCTTGTGGAAGGCCCACCAAGAGAAACTTGACAGAGGTCGACAGTCACATCCTGGCAGGCTATCTACCTGAAAGGTTCGAGGCGCTTCCAGTTTCTGGAGAGTGGCTTGTGAGGCTCTGATATGGGGACCAAATGCGAATCCACCATTCCTGCAGGAGCCTCAGCCACAAAGGCTAAACCTGGGGAGGAAATGGGGATAAGGAGCCAGGCCAGGCCACCCTCGGGGCTGGCCGAACCACGCTCAGTCCCAGATTCTAGGCATCTCATGGCAAGAAAAGAAGCAGAAAAATCAATCTCCTCTTCAGGGGTAGCACTCAGTCCCCCTGGCATCTTTTTAGGATATCAAGAAGCAGTTGCTGTGATTAAGGGATTTCTTTTGGCCCCAATTATTTTCAGAGCTATTTAGCCACTGAAAAATCTCATCACCATATCCAGCCTGCTTAGGTCCTAGAGCAGGTGTTCAGCCTGGTTAACTGACAACCTTAGCCAAGCAGTCCACGCCGGCCACTCTTTCTCTGGAGCCAAAGGATTAAGATTTGTGTTATTCTCAACAAGCCTCATGGATTTTTAACTCTGTGGTTGTCTTCAGTCATCATCCCTCATTTGATCGTCTAGATGCTTCCCAGGCTTCATTCTCTGTCTTCTTCAAGCGTTATCAAACATATCTACTCCATCATCACCTTTCAGCTGATGTGTGAGCAATACTATCTAATCATCCCAGAGAATAAAATGAAGCGTTTATACTAAAGTGCCTTGTATAGTTCCTCACTGACATTTTATTTTTGTTTCAAGCTTAAGGAGCGTCAACTCTCTGCCAAGAAGTCACATAAATATTAATTATCTAATATATAAATATTAATATTATCTAATATATGTCATATAGTGTATAGATATATAATATATAAATACTAATATTTTATAACAGTAATTCTGGATTTAAATTCTGGTTGTCAAGTAGAAGACAATGCTTTTTCATAACTGGATCCCCAGCACTACAAAATATATAAACCAATAAAAAAATGTGCACCTAAAACTGTGATGTATAACTGCTAGAATCCACAGTGCAAAATCCACTGGCTAAATAAGTTTTTATTATTGAGTAGTTTATGTCCATATAATAATCCATTTTAAGTTAGAGGTGGGAGGATGCCTTGTTAAAACCATCTCTTCTATATAATTTTACAAAAAATAGGTTCTGGTTTTTTAAAATTTACATGGTATTTTTTGTAGGAAGACAGACATATTGTATGTCCAAGTTACTGAATTTATAGGACACTGTAATTGGAAACACTGGTTAAAATAGTTATTTCCAGAAATCCTCTAATGTTACTGGCTCAAGTTAGGCAAGTTGGAGCTTAGAACCTGTGATCTGAAATGAAAATCAGACGGAAAAATGGCTTTCATGGGAAATGGTTTACAAAAGCAATGGCGTGTTTTTATTTTGCCTTATAATATTTTTACCCAGACACAAAGAAGAAACTAATTACATATAAATGAAATAAATGAGGACAGGCAGGAGTTGTATCCCCGTTGCCTGAAATCTCATAATGTTGTCCATTTATATTGAAAAGAAATGTGTGGTGATTAAGTATTCATTTTTAAAAACAAATTCAGAACATAGAAACCCAGTCTTAGGAAAAAGAATCCAAACTGACTGGTTACGCTGTGTTAGTAAATGCCATGCCCGCATTTCACATCTAAGCACATGTAGTAAAGCGTGCATATTTAAGGCATTCTGGGTCCGGAGGTGAGGAGAGTGGAAGGTGTGCTTGCACACTGTGGAGCCACCGGTGGACAAATGCTTTCTGCCTCTTTAGGCAGAGTAATGCCCTTTTTTTTCCTATAAATTCTTTGCTCCATGGATGTTTAGAGGTCATTTCCCACTCATTTTCTCAGAACAGTTTCTGGAGATTGAGAGAAGATCGAAGCCACAGTCTGGTTTCCCCCTGGTCTGCTGGGTTTAAACACGACAGTTAGATATCCCCAGGTCACCTGGGGAGAGCCGTCACCTGAGCCATGTGCTTTACCCAGCGGCTGCGTCTGGATGGCTGACCACTGTAGGCCGACGCCCAGTCGGTGTAGACGTGACTAAGTGTAAAGAGCCGTGTGCCGCACCACCCAGTGTTCTTAACTCCCAGGGGAAGCACAGTGCAGACAGTTGTGTGGACCAGGTGGCTGAAGGTGTGTCAAGAGACTCGGGTGAGACTGAAGGTGAGGCTGTGACTGTACCTGGGATCATCATCCATGCAGGTGGAAGCTGTGGGGAGAGCCAGTCCTCAGCTGATACATGGCCTGGGATAAAGGCCTGGAGCCTGGCGTGGGTAAAGCTGCCATTGAATGACCACGGGAGGGGACCAAGGAAAGCCACAGTGTGTCTAGCTGTGTGTGACTTTGGTGTCAGACACGAGGATGGCATGTCCATAGAGACAGGGACGACTTAGCATGATGTAACTTATAGCTCAGGTCTAGGCAAAAGCCTTCGATCGTTCCTGGCCCTCTGTATAGCTGGAACGCAAGCCTAAAAGGACTGTGGGAGTGGGCTGTCCTGCAGGTTGGTGTCCTCTGGTCAAGGTTGTGAAGAATGGTTTTGGTCTTTTCAGAGGGCTCTCCCAGCCTGTATTTCGCAGATGGCCCTGGCGATCTTTGCAAAACAGACAAAGACTGTTTATGTCATCGAAGTTTCGTCATTGAGCCCTTGGGTTTGGAAGGTCCGGTGTGGGGTTGGGTTCTAATCTTACTGGGTAAAACAGCTGACTGTGTCA